>NC_062291.1:58366266-58673508 GCF_902655055.1 Lutra lutra | reverse complement strand
TTATCTATAATATGCACCTTTTGTGTAAAAAAGAAGAGGAAATAACAAAATATACATGTATCATTCTTGGGGGAAAAACACAGTAAGGATAATTCAGAGAATTATGAAGCTGGCTATGTATTAGAGGGTGGGTGCAAACGGGTGGTAAGGGAAAAAGAAGGGTGACACTACTCTGAGTATGTATTTTTTGTACAATTCTGACTTTTGAAACCATGTTAATGTTTCACATACCCAAAAATAAGGAAGATCAATTAGGACGGGGAGAAAAACTTAGAATAAAAATAGAACCGAACTATATTTCAAATGACTAACATAACCATGTGAGGGAAGGAAGAATACTGGAGACAGAAAACTAATCCAAGTAACTTTTAAACATGGTTTTTAGATCAGCACTGTCCAAAGGAAACATGATGGGAGCCACATAGGTACTTCAGTATTTTCCAGTAGCCACATTAAAATAGGTAGAATTAATTTTATTAATATATCTTATCTAAATATCTTAAAATATCTCAATATTTTAGGTATAATCAACATCAAGATAATACTAAAACACTAATGATATATTTGAATTCCTTATTTCATGGTTAAGTTTTTGAAATCTAGTGTATATTTTACACTTATAACACAGTTCATGGATAGTAGCTACCCTATTTGACTGTGGTGATTTAGACTACATATCTTTAGGCTAAAGGAAAACCTATCAACAAATATTGAACTCTCCTGGGGCGCCCGGGTGGCTCAGTCAGTTAAGCGGCTGCCTTCGGCACGGGTCGTGATCTCGGGGTCCTGGGATCAAGCCCCCCGTTGGGCTCCCTGCTCAGCGGAGAGCCAGCTTCTCCCTCTCCACCTGCTGCTCTGCCTACTTGTACTCTCTATCTCTGTGTTAAATTTAAAAAAAATATATATATATATATATCGATATATAGATCTATATATCGATATATAGATCTATATGTATAGAACTCTCCTTAGTAGGTATCTTTTTTTTTTAAGATTTTATTTATTTATTTGACCGACAGAGATCACAAGTAGGCAGAGAGGCAGGCAGAGAGAGAGGAGGAAGCAGGCTCCCCGCTTAGCAGAGAGCCCAACTTGGGGCTTGGTCCCAGGACCCCGAGATCATGACCTGAGCCAAAGGCAGAGGCTTAACCCACTGAGCCACCCAGGCACCCCAGTAAGTATCTTTTAAATAGTGGCATGAGTAAGCGATTCTTAATCTATTTTCTGATATTCTAGGATTGAGCCAATAAGTAAAAATACAAATAATAAGGCTAGGTTTCTCACTGTTGGAAAAGGGTACAGAATGAAGGAAGGACAGACTAAACCCTGCAGTAGTGGCTAGGATCAGAGGTAGCAGCATAAACTCCGTGCTTTCAGTAGACAGATGAAGATGAACTGAGTGTGTGTGCACGTACACACGTACACCACACACATCTATGTCCTAGATGTCTGCCAAGAGGGCCTGGAGCAATGTTACCCAGTAGTAACGAGGGCATCAAGAATCCAGATCATGGCTTTTAAAACCATTCTCTACTAAAAGGTACCTTTCAGAGCTCCTTAAAGAAATAACTCATTCCAGGGCTCAAGATGGGAAAGTACAAGATGAGTCCAAACATTTTGTTGTGATAAAAAGTAAGGCAGTACTCAAAGAATGAGAAGGGCAAGCCAAAAGGAGACAAATCGGTTTGAAGGGGCTCCCACTGGCCAAATCAGGGACAGCAACAAAACAAATAAATAAGAATAGAAAAAAAATGGCAGAATTAAACACCATTTAGGAACCTTCATGAAAATGACTCAGGCAGTAATCACTGATTGATACCAAAATTGGTGAATAAAAGTTTAAGAAGTAACAAGACATTCATAAAGTCTCAAACTTTTTTCAAAGAAAGTTCAGAATTACAAATAAAATGTGGGGGTGCCTGGGTGGCTCAGTCAGTTGTGTGTCTGACTCTTGAGTCATGAGATCAAGCCCTCCCCCACCCCGCATCCAGCTCTGCACTGGCATGAAGTCTGCTTGAGATTCTCTTTCTCCTTCTGCTCCTCACTCCCCCACCCCTGCTCACATGTGCACAAAAGTGAACATTCACTCTAAAAAAAAAAGTGAATGTACTTAATCCCACTATACACATAAAAATAGCTAAAATGGTAAATGTTGTTATGTATATTTTACCACCAAAAAAATTACAAAAGGAAGAATCTTTAACTACACTGGAAAACCCAGCAGGCACTACCTTTCAAAAAACTTGGGGAAAAAAAAAAAAAACAGGCTTTTTTTTTTAAACGTATGAAATAAGGATGGATTTTTTAATGAAGTGATCCAAGATCACTTTACCAGTAATTTAAGGACCTACACCTCCTGACATGATGCACTGATAAGCGTAACTTTATTTCTATGATGCTCCTGCCAAAAATGGATAACCTAAATCCAATCATGAGAAAACATCAGATAAGCCCAAATTAGAGGCATTCTACAAAATAACTGGCCTGAATTCTTCAAAAATGTCAATGTCATGGGAAAAAAAAAAAAAAAAAAAAACAGACTGAGGAAATGTTCCCGATTAAAGGAAACTAAAGAGATATGACCATTGGAATGCACACCATGATCCAGAATTTTCTTTTGCTATAAAAGCACATCATTGGGACAAGGGCTGAAATTTGAACAAGTCTGTAGATTAGATAATAATATTAAATCAATGATAATTTCCTGATTTTGACAACTGCAATGTGGTTACTTAAAAGAATATCCTTATTTTTAGAAAATGCATTTTGAAGTATAGGTATTCAGGGAAATAGGCCTGCAACTTACTCAAATAGTTCAAGAAATAGATATACAGAGTGTGTATATATAGAGGGAGAAAGGGAGAGGCAGAGAAATGAGAAGGAGGAAGAGGAGAAAGGAAGGGAGGCAGAGAAAAGGGAAATGTACAGAAGTGTTCATGTTTGAGATATCTGGGTAAATATTTTGTATTCTTATAACTCTCCTACAGTCTGAAATTACATCAACATAAATTAAACAGAAAAAAAAAAGATGTTAGCACAGAACCTGGCACATAATCTGTGATCCAATAAATGACAGCTATTAGATGTTGTTAATATTATCTCTAAATCCTGCACACAAAAAAATCCTCTTAAGAGATATATACATTGAGGCACATGGATGGCTCAGTCGTTAAGCGTCTGCCTTCAGTTCAGGTCATGATCCCAGGGTCCTGGAATGAAACCCTGCATTGGACTACTCCCTGCTCAGTGGGAAGCCTGCTTCTCCCTCCCCGACTCCTCCTGCTTGTGTTCCCTCAACACAAGCAGCTGTTGCTCTCTCTGCCAAATAAATAAATGGAATCTTTAATTTAAAAAAAGAGAGAGAGAGACATTTATGGTGGGGAAAAAAAGGAGAGGGGGAAGTAAAATAATACATGTTTCATTTAAACATACTTGCACAAATACATTAGTAAATGCACAGAAAAGACTAGAAAACACACTGAACAGCTAACAGTGGTTAGCAGGGGAATCGAAGTGATTCTTATTTTCTTCCTCATACTTATCAGTATTTGCTAGGTTTCTTATAATGAAGATGAATCATTTTTATGTTTATTCCAAAAATTATTTGTAGAAATTAAAGGGACAGCCCACAATCAAGGGAGGCATGACATTTTTCCTTTTCTGTAACAGCCCCCTCTCTGCAGACCCATATTTAGTTATTATTTTTGAGCACCATATGCTGTTACTTGCCTTTCACGTATTAAAATTATAATGATCATGTAGTATCATTTCACATAAAAATGTTTTAGTTAGTCTTATCAAATCCTTTCAGCCCTGTGGGTTAAGAGAGTGGAATGGACATACACGTATAAATTTGCTTCTTTACAAAATCCTACTAATATAAAAGTTTGTTTTTTAACATACAAATCAACAAGGATGGAAAGAGGAGAAAAGAGTAACACAACATTGGAAGTTGGAACATATACAGGTATTTATATAGCAGGTCCCTGGGAAGCCAAATCCCAATCCAGAAGTGGAAAAAGCAGAGACCCAACCCAATTTACAGCCAGAAACCCACACAAGGGTCAGGAACTGCCAGCACACCTCCAGAACTGGAAGTGAAATGGAGACTATCTGAGGAGCAGTTGAACCCTAGGTCCCCTTCTACCCCTTGAAAGAAAGCTTTAGGTTATCTCTGCAGAACTTTAGAAGTAGAAGGGATGATCTATGGTTTATGAGCTGACTAAAAGTGCAGAGGTCTTTCAAACGGTGATGAAGCGAACACATTAATAGCTAAGATCTACTGTTCCCTACTCCATCCCCATACACCAGCTCCCCCCAAAATGCAAACTGTTGTAGATTACCAGGACCTCTGAGTACCTACAAATACCCAGCACTACATAAAAATAGACAAAGACCCCCCCCAACCAAGCCACATCACTATTAGAGAAAAAAGGCAGAAACTCAACAAGTTTCCAAGGAGTAGGTCCAAACAAAAGAAGAGGGTTCACATGTTTGCTGAGGACTTCTCAAGAGCAATAGAAGACAAGGAGAAAAAAAACTATACCTTCAAAATTCAGAAGAAAAACATTTCCAATCTAGCATTTTACATTCATCCAAACTATATTCAACAAATGTGAGGACAGGGGAAAAAAAAAAAAAGACACTTTGACATGAAAAGGCTCAAAAAATTACCTCCTATGTATACTTTCTTAGAAAATTACCACAGGACTGATAATTCAAAGTTCTAACAAATTCAAGAAAAGACGGATTCTTTGTAGCCACAGAAAACTGCCAGGAGTATCGGTTTTAAATCCATTCAATTGGTAAGGACAACTCAATAAGTAGGCACTTTTACAAGCCAAAGAGTCAGGGACAGAATCACATTCCCTACTGCCAACCAATGAACAACAGCGCCACCCAGGTAACCATGCTTCTATAGATGATGTTAACCCCCACCTCTACCTCTTAAAATTCTCCAGTCCCTTAACTCCACCCTCCCCAAAACCACTATGTAAGATAAACAACTCCACCGCCCCCAACAAAACCACTATGTAAGATTAACAATTCTTCTTTGTTCAAGGAGACTGTGATTGAAGAGATATTCTAGAGAGTGGGGTGATGGTCTCATCACCCTCTAACACCAAATGAAGAAATAAACCAAAGCAAAGAAAGGCATGTACGGAAAACAGGATATCTAACACAAGAGAGAAGTGAAGGAATGTGGGTGAATGGACATTCCAGGATTCCAGGATGCAAACTGCACCAAAAGTAGAAGGCAAACAATTCAGACTGAAGCTATGTGACAGAGTCAAGAAGGTTGAAGGCTGTCATCCCCATGCTCTCTGCCATAGTACCATCTTTTTCATCCAACACAACTACTAGAGGATGTGCTCTAAGTAAGAGGGTAAACGAAGAATAAGGAAGATAAGGGTTACAATACTGGGAATCAGACTGAAAAGGAGAGAAAAGTCTAAAGATAACAAAGAGAAATCTTCCCAGGAAAAGAGCTGTGAAGTAGGCCCAGACGGTAGGACAATGAAGGTCTCCAAAGAGAAGTTGCCAAAAGATTTTTTTAAAAGGAAAGAAAATTAGAACTGACAGAAAACGATGACTGACCTTGTGGAAAAATGCACTGAGAGGCTACTATTTCAGACCTATCAGCCAGTAAAATTTGCACAGGCATAATAATGTAAACACAACATCAACTATCTCATTTAACCAAATATTATAACTAAATTGGAAAGCTAGAGGAGGAACAGTAGTAGTGATGGTGGTTTAAGAACAGTACAGCTTTCTCTACCATAATAGAGACTCAATATAAAATGAAAAAAGACAGCACTGCACATATACTATTTTGAAACATGGAGATACATAAATGCCAGAAGAAATAGCTTAAGGAGCTAAAAGTGGTTACCTTTAGTGAGGAAACCAGAGAGCATAGGGATTCACTGTATTTTGTTACAAATCCCTTTTTTAGTATTTGACTTTTAAAACTTGTCCACTTTAAACTATATGTCTGTTGATAAGATACAAAAAAACAAGTGATGAATTTCTTAAATGTATTGTTCATCACTCAAAAAATACGTAATAAAATATTTTCAATTGAAATAAGAAAAATCTTACAGGAAAAAAGTTTTTCCCTTTTTTTAGGAAGACCTTCACATTTGTAATACTGAAAGAACACAAACATACAAAATATAGAAGCTTTAAAAATAAAAAAAATTTAAAGCAAATAATCACCATTGGAGTGGATAGACAGAATTCAGTAATTGTAATACTAGAAAGATTGTAGGTCTGACCTTACTTACAAATTCATTAATGATCAGGAGAGTGCAAATAACACATTTAATTAAATTTGCTCATTTATCTATTTGGGGAAGTACGATTAACAGCATAACAGCAGTAAAAGAGAGTAGTAATATAAAAGGACAGAGATGGATTAAAACATTGCCCAAAACAACCAAACTGGAGAGTGGATGGAAAGCTAAGTAAAATTATGGGCTTAAAGCTACAAAAAAGAAATACATAAAATTTATATAAATTTATATAAAATTATATATATAATTTTACTGCACATTGTTGTCATATGAAGTAATTTAGGCCAATGCCAAGTTAAATGAGGAAATATATAAAAACACACACGCTGGGTACCTGGGTGGCTCAGTTGGCTGAGCGACTGACTTTGGTTTGGGTCATGATCCCAGAGTGCCGGGATCGAGTCCCACCATCAGGCTCCACAGGGAGTCTGCTTCTCCCTCTGATCTTCCCCTCTCTCATGCTCTTTCTTACTGTCTCTCTCTCAAATAAATAAAGTCTTAAAAACACACACGCACACATTATGTATTTGTATATACACACATACATGTACAGACATACACATAAGTTTTTTCCTTAGAAGAGACTGATAATCCTTATTAAAAGCAAGGACTCGTGAAGGATTACCCTCTAAAAACAAAGTACTATTGACACAGTCTGACAAGAACGGTTTTATAATTGTTTTCATTTATATATAAACTCTGTCAAAGATTACCAATAATGAACAACTGTCCTAGAGACAATTAACTCTTTTATCGACCCTATATTCTTCATCTAGCTATACCTGGATTATCCTCATTGTTCCTGTTCTTTGTGCCCAGGCACTGACCACTCGAAATAGTCTATATACCCCAACACCTCCAGCATGAAGGTGTGGCTAAGTGACTAATTTTCACCAATGGAATATGGGCAGAAGTGGTACATGTAACTTTCAGTCAATATCCTTAAAGGGAAGGAGATGTATTTCCTTCTTCCTTCTTCCTGATGGTTGGAAAGTGAATGAAACAGCTGGAGCTCCAGTAACTATCTTAAGACTATAAAGTGACTTTGGAAGAGAACAGAATCCATGCACAAAACAGCACCATGACAAATCAACCATACCAGCCCTAGACTACTTTTGGACTTCCTGACATTAAAAGAAATACATTTCTATGATGTTTAAGTCTCTTTTATTTAGCTGCAACCAAATCTAATCCCGATTGGTATAGCCTCTATACTCAGACCCACTTCTTGTTTTCTTTCTTTATCTAAACAATCTTCACCCTGCTCCTTTGCCAGGCCCTTTTCTGCCTCCCAAACCCTTACTATGAGTACTCACCAATATTCCACCCTTGGTCTTTTCCACTCTTCTCCTAGGCCATAAAACAAAACAAAAACCAAACACACACACATCTCTATAGTTCATGTCTTTTATTTGGGCTCTAGTTTTATCTCCAGCTGTCTATCATTTCACTTGGATGAGACATAACTGAACAGGAACATAACTGATGTTTAAAATAAACAAAATAAATACCATAGTGATGGTAGCAATAGCAGTGGTTGTTATGACACTAATAAACAGCTAATATTTACTGAACTCTTAATATTTGCCAGGCAGTGTTCTAAGTATAAGAGCTAATCCTGACAACAATTCTATGAAGTAGGGAGTATTATCACCATACCCATTTTAAAAAAAACGAGGAAAGAGACCCAGACAAATTAAACAACTTGCTCAAGACACATAACTAATGTATCAAAAAGATCATTCAAACCTGGGTATTCCAGAACCTACCCTCTTAACCAGAGCGCACTGGTACTTAGGATGCTATCACAGCTTCAGACTTTTTAAGTTGTCCTCAGCAACCACACTATAATCATTTAAACATCCACTGTGGTAATAAATTTTATGCCTCTACATTTTCAGAAACTGTCAAATATCACTTAGAAATCAGTAAATAAGATGAGTGATCAAGCTAGAAAATACTCTTTTGAAGACAAAGGATATGATCATCAAGTAATGAGACTGGTTTTCTTGTATGACTCTACTGGTTCTGAAATTAGTTTCAAAAGACAAATTCCAAAGAAAATTTATTTGCTAAAATAAATGCATGGCCTCAAAAACAAATTACTTTAAAAAGAAGAGCATTCGTTTTTAGGTTCTTTAGTTTTGAAGCACCAGATTTTAAGTACCACTCAAATTATCCAATACCTAAAACTTGTATTAGCACTTGAACTCATTATCATTCTCCCTACACTGATCTAAGCTCCGTTCCCAATGTCACTATCAATGACACCACAATATACTTGCAAGGTCAGGCTCAAAACTTTGAGGTTTTATTTCTTCCAGCTCTTCCATCCCCATGCTTACTGTTCTTCCTCCATAAGAGTACCATGTTTTCTTCCCACATTACCCCACCACCATCCTACTGAAATACTCTCCAGCCATTCTCGACTACAGGTTATCCAACAAAGCTGCCAGAACAACCTTTCCCACTGTTTTCATCATATGACTTTCAACAGAAGTACCATCACCTACAGGACCAAATCTACATTCTTCAGCCCAGCTTTCAAAGCCTTCCATTAATTCTTCCTCATTATCACACACTTATAAACCTAACAAATCATATCTCTGTACTACTCATCATCAGTAAAAATCATTACCTTTCATTTGTGCATACTGTTAACACTCCCTTTTTGTCTCACTCAACTCACATATTGCACTCATTTTTGCTTCTAACTTCTCCTCGTTCCTCTCTGTGTGGAATTGTCTTCTGCCCTCTCCAGTCAGTCTGTTACTCTATCACTTCCTTCAAGAGCCTCCTCTTCCTTGAAGTCCAAATAACCCTCACAGAGACTGCTCTATTTTGTATTCCTCAACACAGGGACCATCCAGTAGCAGAACTAGGAGAGAATCTCAAACACTGACCAGACTAGGTCTTCATCTGTGTATGAGTGATTTTCTAAGGAAAAGATTAATTTTCATCAAATTGTTGTGTCAAATACCTTAGAAAGTTTGCTGGATGGCTGCCACAGTGAAAGCCCAGAGATATCCTACAACTTGCCCTGCTTTTCAGTTTGGCAATGGTAAAGCCAGAATTCAAACCCATCTTCTCATTTCCCCACCCAAAATGAATATAAATTTAAAGACCACTGCCCAGAATATAATTCCTGCTAGTTTAGAAACTGTGCTAGACACTATTCATAAAAACGTTATTTTTTTTTTACTCAGGATACAAAATTTATACACAATAACAAGCGATTCCAATTTAAGTGTGTTTGTGTTACATTAATACACATACACAAAAAACAGAAAGGAAGGAAATAATCCAAGATGTTAACAGTTACTTCCAAACGGTGAAAGTAAGATATATTTCCCAAATCCTCTGTAATGAGCACATATTGATTTTATAATAGTAATAAGAAATACTTTAAAAATTAAAATTGTGTGACATTATAAAGTCAAAGATAAATTCCCTGACTGTGAACTTAAGAGTCAGAAGCAGGGACACCTGGGTGGCTCAGTTGGTTAAGCAGCTGCCTTCGGCTCAGGTCATGATTCCAGCGTCCTGGGATCGAGTCCCGCATCGGGCTCCTTGCTCAGCGGGAGCCTGCTTCTAACCCTCTGCCTCTGCCTGCCATTCTGTCTGCCTGTGCTTGCTCTCTCTCCCTCTCTCTCTGACAAATAAATAAAATCTTTAAAAAAAAAAAAAAAAGAGTCAGAAGCAAAGAAAAGTTTCAGGCTACCCAAAGAAACAAACAAGAAGCACAGCACAAAAAAGAAACACTATGGCAAGAAGGGAAAGAAAAGCAATGTCACTAAATGTGACAACACTGGTGGCAGAAACCAAGAGCTACATGGCTTCTGGGGCTTGTCAACTCCAGTACTTAATAAATCACTGGTTCTCACACTAGAAGAGTCAAGAAACCAAAAAAGTCACTGGAAATTCTGAACGTATTGAAAGATGGTCACAATGAGTTTGAAACTGTTATCTGGGAGGGCTGCAGAGAATTACCAATCACATAAACAAATCAAGGCTATTTATTTTCCTCTAGGTCTTTTCCTAAAATTAAAATGTGAATTGAAAGCACAAAAGTTCCAAAAAGATTCACAGAATAAAAAAGTTTAGAGCCATATATAGGCCAATAAATTCATCTTTTCCTAGCACTGGTTTTTAATTCCAGTCCAAAATCCTTTATCCAAAACTCTTGGAGCCAGAGAGGCTTCAGAAATCCAAATTCATGTATGTGTTTTTGTTCCTCTCTTGGACTCTGCCTTTCAGTGAGTTTCTTCCTCACAGCTACCCACCCCATTTCCAAATCATTCTTGTTACCTTTTCCCTCTGATCTTTGTAAACAAGCAGGATTGCTATTATTATCCCTATTTTACAGACAATAGAAACTATAAACTGGACTACTAATATAAATTTGAGAGTTTAGGGTTTGAATCCAAGTGCTTCTTTCTTAAGAACTCTTCTGGTATTCCATGGCAAAGAACTTGAAAGAGCCCAATTACAAGCCGATATTAAAATTGTGCATATTCTTTTCTAAGAAGCATATCTCCTACTAAGGAGTACCACCTACCCTTTGCCCCTATTTTTGCCTCTGTGCCAAGTTAAATGGTCAGGAGCTGTCACAAATAGATACCATCACATTTACACGTTAACCTGTTATCTGGGAACCTCATGATACTAGACACCAGAACCTGCTGTTTCCAACAGTGCTTCTCTGCTTCTCTATTTTTATCCCTAGTCTGAAAACAGCCATGTTTGACATAAAAAGAAAAAAAAAGAAGAGGGAAAACAAATATTAATAAAACTGAAGAGTGAATTTGAAGAATGGAAAGCTATATAGAAGACTAGCATAAGACAGGTGAAAAATGCACGCCACAGACTGGGAGCAACTGGTCTATGTTTTATTGTGAGAGGAGAAAACCCTCTTCAAATGCAGGCTTATAGCTTGCTGAGTAATACCCTATAACTTCTCTTCTATCTAAAGCTCTGACAACTGGAATTTCTCTGTAATTCAATAAACTCTTACGAGTTACACGGGCTTCATCCATCCTGCTGGGCTCATTAATGGGGAACTCTAAATGTTTTCTCCACTAGCTAAGAGCACATTTTCTGGTGGGTGGCAAAGAAGGAGGGTTCTCTTTCAAGATATAAATAACCTAATTCCATTTCTTCTCACTTCTTCTATGAGTAGGAAGTCTGCAACAAATATAGTTTAACAACTAAAAGAAATGCCTAAATTATAACTGGTAGTGGTCATCAAAGATCATCCTATAGGCCCCCAGTTTTATACAAAGTGTGAGAGCTACTCTTATATTTATACAGGGTTATAATTAAACGTCTATACTTTTACTTCTGGCACTAATTCATGTAATTCTATTATGTCTAATGAGTGCTTGAGTGCCGAATCAACAACATACCAGTTTTATCATTCATTCTGGTGAGCTATTTTGTGAGTAGTTAGCTTATGGAGCTAATGAGGACAGGGTCACAGATTCAAACATGCAGGCCAATTAGCTTTGCTGTGTTTCAAGGTTCCATGGTCACAATCAACAACCTTAACCTTGGCTAACAACAACAACAACAAAAATACACTAATCATGTGAAGCATTAAGGGAATGAATATAGATGTATTACCAAAATCAATGACTATCAGAAAAATGTAATAAAAATTTTTTAAAGAAATACTAGTAACATAATCTACCTTTTGCCAACCCTGGTTAGTATGTGCCTAGTCCAAATAATCTCTAATCTTTTCAGTCATGTGGGGCTGGTATTACTATTCCTGTTTGAAAGATGATAAGAAAATGAACTTGGAATGACAGTAAACCAAAGTCATAAATTACTATTAAGTAGTAGAGCCTGGATTCAAAACTTGATCTAACTCCAAAGCTTAGGCTACTTCTACAATACCATATAGTGTCTCTAGATTGTGTCTTAGGGACAGAGGACAATCAACAAAATGTTTTTATTCAGAACTATTCAGCGCAGTCATTACTAACTGAGCATACTACATACTACATATCATACTACATTACTAACTAGCATACTACACTACAAACAGATGCTACAGCTGAGAATGAGTCTACCTTCCAAAACTTCTCTAAGTAAAAAAAAGTCAATGAACAAAAGTATTTAAAACAAAGGGGAAAATAAAACATTACAGGACACAAAGTAAATTTTAATGGAAGTGACTAGTGTCATAGCTTTATATAAAAATCTACAGTGAAAAAATAGTTATCTTGCTGATTCATAACTAAAAGTAAGAATAAGAGGTGCCTGTGTAGCAGTTGGTTAAACATCTTACTCTTGGTTTCAGCTTAGGTCGTGATTTCAGGGTTGTGAGATGGAATCCCATGTCAGGCTCTGAGCTAAGCATGGTGGAGACTGCTTAAGATTCTCTCTCACACAAATAAATAAATAAATCTTTAAAAAATAAATAAATAAAAGAATGAAATTGGCAAGGCAGAACCAGAGGATACCACATCAAAGAGAGTAAAGAACACATTCCCTAAGTATCTGAGCCTGTGGATTTCTTATAGCCAACCCCTATTTGTAGGAATTAAAAATAAACATTTCAATTCTTAACCTTAAGATTTTGCTTTGACCAACAAATCAGTTTTCTCTATTAGATTTTTCTTCACTTTTCTTCTTGGTTTCTCTAAACTCTCACTTCCTTGCAAACGCACATACACCAACGTCACTAAAAGTTCTCACCTTCAAACAATGAGGTCACCAAGCCTTCTGGAACCTACCTACTAAGCTAACTTTTGGAGTTGAATAGTCTGACTTTAAAAAAAAAAAAAAAAAAAAGGCAGGGGTGAGGGGAAGGACAAAAAATGCTCTACAAAATTCTGTCCTAGTTGATAGTCAATATAAATCATAAACATAGATAATTGTTCTACTACAAGTTACAATGTGCAGACAGAAAACCCCATTCTCACTACAGGTTACCAATAAAGCACCAGTTCAAAGCACATCCCAAAACAACCTTTTCACAATAGCATCTGGAAACCTCTAAAAATAAAAAAATGGCATAATATAATCTTTATATAAGGTGCAAATGATTTAAAAAAAAAAAAAAAACAAAACACAAAACACCCTGCAATCTGAGTACTTCTACTTACAGTATTTTTGGGTTACGGATAGCTACCTCATTTTATGGGGGGAGAAAGAGAGAATCTCAAGAAATACATTATCTAAAATTATCATTTTTGATCATCATTACAGTCAACAATTACAAAAGCAATTAAGATATTGAGCAATTGCTCCAGGCACTACTCAGGTCCTTATACTCACATCTCGTTTAATCCTTATAGACACTTTGTGAGGTAAATGTTATTATATCTAGTTTAGAGACTAGTAAACAGGCTTAGAGGTCAGCTACTTTGCCAAAAGTCAAAGCAGAAGTCACAGCACCAGGATCTGAACTGAATTTGTTCAATTTTGTACATTCAACTAAGGCACTGTACTGCCATCCTGGTTTTTGAACCGCATTCAAGTATTTTCCAACTAAAGATTTCAATGTAAATACAGGATTACCTAATTACCACACCTCCAAACCCAGAAAAAGTTGACTGTAAAATCCCCATTCTCTCTAAGGGAAAAATAAGACAAAAAGCCACCTGCTTAGAGTCTCAGATCTTAATTGCCAGAAGACTGGGATAGGGGCTATTCTGAATATATATATTCTGAATCCTAACCATGAGGAAACAAGAGTTCTAGCACATACACCTAGGATAGGTGAAGGTAACCCCAATATTTCAGCTAGTATGCACACAAGGTTAGTGGCATTATGTTAGCATTAGAGCTAGATTTAGGACCAGCAGTATCTGAAAAGGGGGGGAAGAAAACACAAGACCAGCTGGAAACAGGCATTAGGTCAGCACCACAAATGAGGAACATTAAGTGCTGAGATATTTGTACTTGTGTAATAAATGCAGGTTATGAGATAGCAAAAGGGGTAGACAGTTGGGCGTGTTGAGGGAAGGGAAGTGTCCAAATTCTGGGGAAACCTTAAAATCCAGATGAAGTTTAAAACTGACTCCACAGGGGCGCCTGGGTGGCTCAGTCCTTAAGGATCTGCCTTCAGCTCAGGTCATGATCCCAGGGTCTGGAGATGGAGCCCGGCACTGGCCTTCCTGACATCAGGCGTCCTGCTCCGCGGGGACCCTGCTTCTCCCTCTCCCACTCCCCCTTCTTGTGCTCCCTCTCTGGCTGTCTCTGTCAAATAAATAAACAAAATCTTAAGAAAAAAAAAAAATGACTCCACAGGTGCTAGGGCCTTAACGTCACCTCTTCAACAGGAACATTGCTTAAGAATGTTTGTATGGCTTGTATTCATTTCCACACACACTTCCACCTATTAACTCATTTGATTTTCACAGAGTGTGATCATATTATAATCGAGTTCATAAAGACGTAAATGTGGTTTTAAAATACAACTGCCCTACAGTGAAGAAAGGATATCGAGGCTACATCTGATACATGCTTTCTCACATATATCACTTCTGTCGGACCCCCGAAACAGCGGGAAACAGGCAGGCCAAAGACTATCATCCCCTTTTTTCAGATACAGAAACCAAGGCTGCGCTAAATGGGCTACAAAAGATGACAAGCCCAGCAAGTGGCAGACCTGAGACTCCTAGGGCATTAGACTCCAAATCCTATCCTTCTTCCCTTTCTCAACTCTGAAAGGCGTCTTTATTGATAAAGAAAACTTTTAATAATCGGACTTTGGGGGCGCCTGGGTGGCTCAGTGGGTTAAGCCACTGCCTTCGGCTCAGGTCACGATCCCAGGTCCTGGGTTCAAGCCCCGCGTCGGGCTTTCTGCTCGGCAGGGAGCCTGCTTCCTCCTCTCTCTCTGCCTGCCTCTCTGCCTACTTGTGATTTCTCTCTGTCAAATAAATAAATAAAATCTTTAAAAAATAATAATAATAATCGGACTTGGGATTTTCCGAGGGCCGCCCAAGACAACCAGGAAGTACATCCTCCCGTACAGACAGCTCACGCCCAACCTACAGCCCGTAGCCCGGGGCTCCCGGCCAGCCAAGCGGACTCACTGGAAAGGCTCGAAGCCCGGAAATCGCCGGCCGCCCCGGGCTCTTCTCGGGACGGCCTCGGTGGCCTACAGCCCCATACTCCGGGGCTGGGGGACGGGGGAGGAAAGACGGGGAGAGGGGGATTCGCCAAGGACCCGCTCAGTACCTGTTGAAACCCGGGGAAGAAATGTCCTCTCCGCAGAGAGTACTTGGGAAGAGGGCCCAGAGAGGGCACGCACTCTTAGAACAGCAAAAGGGGCTCGGCGGAACCCCGCAACCCAGGGCCTGCAGGGGTCGAAGGGCGGCAGCTTCCCAGTAACCTCCGCCCCAGGCGGGGACCCGCCCCTCGCATCACGTGAGGGGAAAAAAGTACCGGTAAAAAACAAAAAGGGAAAGGAAGTCTAGTCCAAAGTGTATGGGGAGAAGTGGAAGCGAATAGCCCCGACTGGGGGTGCGAAGGCAGGGAGGGACAAGGACGCGGGATTGCTCGTTACCGGGGGCGCCGTCGCTCTCTGCTTCCGCCGCCTCCTCGAAGCTCATGCTCTTCCGCTGGCGCCGCTGGGGCGCGCGCCAGGCCTCAACTCCGCCCCAGCCTCGCGCCGCGGGGCCTTCTGGGGACTGTAGTCCTTCCAGGCCGGTGCTACGTATACCGCTTCCCGGTCACGTGGGGGGGAGGGTTGGCAAAAAACCGGCTAGGAAGGGAAGGCGTTTGCGCTCCTGTCTGCCAACCCTCCCTGCTTCCTCTCGGCTATAAATGTGCTCTGGCCTCCTCACGTCCGGCTCAGTCACAACATCCCTCCTTTTCCTTTCCCAGCCAAGTTTTTTGAAAAAACCAATCTAACTCGTCTCCGCTTCTTCCTGCGTGCCCTGCAGGTTCTGCCCCCAGAAAGTGCCCTAGTTGCCAGTCAAATCCTCATTGCCAAACTAACGGGAGGAATTTTCAGGTCTTCCAGTTTAATCTTTAGGCACCATTTGAGGCTGTTGGACATTCTTTATCCCTTACTTTCTCTGTTACTACCTGCATTTTCCTTCTCAGGCCGTCCTTCTCAGTCTCCTTCAAGAATTCTTTTTCTAACCCATCTCTTAACTATTAGCGTTCTCCAGAGTTCTTGGCAATGGAATGAACGTTGGGGGCACCAAGCGAGGGCTGAGTGCCACATTTGTATATTCGCAACTTCATAGTCCTAGGAGGACTCCTCCTCATCCATGTCGCGCAGGCGTCTCAAATGCAGCAATTTGACAAGGGAACAACCCCTCCCCCACCCCATTCACTAATAGTCACTCCAGCCCCCAACCTAGATTCCTCCTTCTCTCCCATGAGATTCCTCTTCCACCCATACTCAAATGGTCACTGAATCTTACAGAGTCTATCTCCCAAGCATCTCTTGAATCTGTTCTCTCTTCACATCCACTGCCAGTGATTTAACTCAGACCAGCATCATTTCTTGCATTGGCTTCCTTAGTGGTCTCAGCACCTCAGCACCTCTGTGTAGTCCTGCCTACTGCCATCTGGCCCATTTGTGTAAATGGCAAATTTAATCATGTCACACTTTTGGTAATCTCCTTTAAAGGATTCACTCGATTGGATTTGGGAAGAGGTATGGAGGTGAATGCTAGGAGGTGAATACAAAACAAGAATGCTAGCCCCACTACTCCCCCACCATTGCCATCCCATATTGTGGTTGGGAGGTTCAGAGAAGGAAGATTTATAACAGATCTTAATTTAGGGTAGGTGGGCATAAGCAAATTTTAAAGGTTCCCCAGGTGATTGACTCACTTAACAAGAATGTTTTTTGTTGTCTAATGCACACTAGGCATTGGGGTGGGTGCTGAGAAAATACTAGCGAGCAAGACAGTCCCTGCCCTTCTGGAGTTTACATTCTCTTGAAAGAGACAGATAGAAATCGAATGATCACATACAAGAAAACAAAACCAACGATAATAAAAACCACAATTACCAAAACCCAGAATTACCAGCTGTGATAAGAATTATGCAGGAAAAGCAAACAGTCCCTTTCCCTTCCCCTCTGCCACCTGCTCCAGCCCAGGGTGAAAATTAGCATATGCTCCTGGTCTATCAAACAAAACCTGTCAGGAGCTAATATCCTCCCACTCCCTCCCACATACATCTAGATTTACTAGACTGCTGGATTGCACTTGCTCTCTCACCTTTGCAAAAGCTGTCCCTCTGTTTGGAAAACCCTTCCCTTTCTCCCTTTACTAATTTCTACCTTGTCTAATTCTCCTCTGTTGGACCAAAAACAAACCCAGCATAACACCAGCCACATGGAAGGATTTTCTGAGGATTGGTTTGAGTCAGCTGATAACTACCAGGCAAGCAGAGGGGAGTCAGGATGGTTGAATGTGGGCTACTGGGGGCAGGGCTACATTAGCCAGTTTGGAAGCATAAGGCCTGAGCCAACATAACCCATCCTTCACAACCCAGATCAGGTGTTACCTCCTCCAGGAAGCCTTTACTGAGCTTCCCCCAAGATAAACTACTGCCTCTTTATTAGGTAATCATTTGCCCCCATCCCAGCCTCTTTTCCAGTGACATGCTAGACCCAGATCACACCAGGTTTGAAGAGCCAACTGTTAAATACTAAGGAATTTTACAAGTCAGTTTCTAAGCCATTGGTAGCTTGAAATCCGCTGTGACTGGAGTATTTAAACCACCATGCAAATAAGCAAATGACAAATCATGGCCTTTGGGGGGTTTTTTTGAAGAGTCGTTTTGCCAGCATATAACTGTCTTTATCATCTCATGCATCTCTACGTTGTACCGTGGTGATGACTCCCCTATTAGATGAATTCCTTGTAACAACTTCATTTAGCATGTATTTATTGTTATTTACTACTATACACAAGAGACCAGCAAGATGCTGAAGGGTATACAGTGGAGAACAAAAATGCATGGTCCTTACTGTGAAGGAGCTTACAATCTAGCAGATAAGACAGAAAATAAATAAAGACCTCCATACCTACAAATTGAGCTGGGCTGCTTTGAGACAGAGCATCCTGGCAATGAGTGGTAGTGGCCAGAGAATACAACACTGCTTTGACAAGGTGGTCCGGGATGGCCTGCCTGAGGAAATGAACATTCCACTGAGCACCAAAGGGTTGAGAAGGAGATAGTCAAGGGGAAAAGTGTTCCAGCCGAAGGGATCAGACTATACAAAATAAAGCTAAGCTGTTTGAAGGACAGAATCATCAGTTTTGTGGGGTTGATATGATGATTAATTGTGTCAACTTGACTGTGCCACAAGGTGCCTAGATTAAACATTATTTCTGGGTGTGCATCAAGGATGTTTCTGGTAGAGATGAGCATTTGAATCAGTAGACTCAGTAAAGTAGATTAATGTAAAGTAGAGGGGTCTCCAGTATGGTTAGGCATCATCACATCTGCTGAATCCCTGAATAAAACAAAAATCAGTGGAAGGGAAGATTCATTCCCTTCTTGCCTATCTGTTGAGCTGAGACATTGGTCTATTGGTCTTCTCCTGCCCTTGGACTAGGATTCACACCACTGGATCTCCTGGTTCTCAGACCTTCGGACTCAGACTAGAATTATACCATTGGCTTTCCAGGGTCTCCAGCTTACAGAGGGCAAGAGACTGTGAGTCTTCTCAGCCTCTACAATCACATGAACCAAGAACTCACGATATAAAAAGTGTATAAATCTCATAAATACACACACACACACACATAAATAGGAGAAACATACAGAGATAGAGATAGATTGATAGATATTCTGTTGGTTCCTATTTCTCTGGAGAACCCTGACGAATTCAGGCAGAATGTTGGTTTAGTGATCCAGATGGCAAGAAGAGATAACTAGGGGTGCTTGGGTGGCTCAGTGGGTTAAGCCTTTGCCTTCGGCTCAAATCATGATCTCAGGGTCTTGGGATGGAGCCATGAGCTCTCTGCTCGGCAGAGAGACTGCTTCTCCCTCTCTCTCTGCCTGCCTCTCTGCCTACTTGTGATCTCTCTCTGTCAAATAAATAAAATCTTTAAAAAAAAAAAAAGAAGAAGAAAAAGAAGAAGGACTAACTAGAACTAGGTGTGCATAGCCCTGAGGCCACAGGAAGGACCTTGGATTAAATTATAGCCACCAAAAGGTTTAAATGAGGGAGTGATGTTATCGATATACATTTTGATCCCATCACTCTTGGTTTTGTTTGGAGGACCACAGTAGAAGTGGGAGCACATTGTGGCTATAGTCTAGGTAAGAAATAACGAAACCAAGTGCTGGCCATGAAACGAAGTGCGTGGGTTTGACAGGTATTTTGCAGACCAAGTCTATAGGACTTGCTGAAAGATCGAAGGTAGACGACAGCGCAAGAAAAGACCCAGGGACAGAGGTTGTTCATATTTATCTGCATATCCTCAACCCCTAGAATAGTGCCTGGCACATAGTAGGTGTTCAATAGCTGTGTGTTCAACAATTTCATTCATTCTACATGTTAAGCCCTGCGCCCTGTCAAGGTCACATTGCTTCATATAGGGCCTCCAATAGCCCACACAGTACCTTTGTGCAAATTTCAAAAAAAAAAAAAGAAAGAAAGAAAGAAAAAGGTGCTCCTTCCTCTAGGTGGATACAGCAGAGTGCCCAGATTGATGAACGGAGCAGAAACTACATTTCAACCTCCAATTACTCCCTCGGGGGACACCCCTGTGCTGGGTACCATCTGCACAACCACATACGGCATCCCTGGCTTAACATCCCTGGGAGAGGATTTTAGGGCATTGAGCCCAGTATTCCTAGGGAGAATTTGGGGTCAAGAGAAAGGAAGCTGCCGGCCTGGGGTCTCCAGAGCTGCTGCTGTGACTGACGGTCAAACCTTTGCCCTCTGAATCCCTGTGGGCTCTTTAGCCTTGGAGCCACATTGTCTCTCCCAAATCACTCAGACCATCAATAAAAGGCTAACTTCACAATGGTGACTTTGCTTCCTTGAGTTTCTCATCTGTCTCGGTTACTATTGTTAGAGTATGTCACGTTTACATAGTATCCAATATGTGCTCAGTGCCTTACAAAATACAATAAAGGAACATGAAACCAAGGGACCTTGATTTTTTTTTTTTTTTTTTGTAAAGAGAATAAATAAGGAATGGCTGGTTTAAAGCACCCTTAGTTCATGGATTAAAATGAGCTGTGGTGTATTGGTTTAAGGTGATGCTGTAAACAATACAGAAAAAAGGTATGCCCCTGGGCAAGCTATTTTATCTTTGCACCCCCTGATCAGAAAGGACGCTGGAGCAGCGGGCTTCAGAAATGCAAACTAGGGACGCCTGGGTGGCTCAGGCGGTTAAGCCAGTGCCTTCAGCTAGGTCATGATCCTAGGGTCCTGGGATCGAGTTCTGCATCAGACTCCTTGCTCAGTGGGGAGCCTGCTTCTCTCTCTACCTCTGCCTGCCACTCTGCCTGCTTGTGCGTGTTCTCTCTCGCTCTAACAAATAAATAAATAAAATCTTAAAAAAGAAATGCAAACTAGGGAGGGGGTCAAGGACCTAGGAAGAGAAGGAAACCAGGGAGAGAACAAAGGGCCCTCCCTTTAGCAAAGAATAGCACTTAACACTTAACAAGTGCCTGCTATGTGCCAGGAGGCATGCTAAGCCCTTTACCTGTCTGATCTGAGACAGCCCTCACATTAACCCTACGAGGTGTCATCTATTGCCACAGGTAGGCAGGAAGCTAGGCAGGAGCAACAGGGGGATGGACCTTAGACTCCTGACTTCCTGACATCCAGCCAAGAACCGCCAAGGGACCAGCCCAGGCCCCCCATCTAGCAGTCAATTTGCCGATGCAATATCCCTGGAGAGGAAGAGTTAATTCCTCTTCTTGTACTGGTGCAGAAAGTCCCACCTCCACCTTGTTCTTATTTAACCTCTGTCCCTAGAATAGAAATAATGTTGGGTTTCCTACTCCCTGCAGGTATTTTGAATAAAGGACACAGTTTGTTGGCTAATTATTATGGAATCCAGGTCTGTTGCTCAGAGGATGTGACCCTAGGATCCACCCAAAAGAAAATATTTTTTTTTAAGATTTTATTTATTTATTTGACAGAGAGAGATCACAAGTAGAGAGGCAGGCAGAGAGAGAGAGAGAGAGAGAGAGAGGGAAGCAGGCTCCCTGCTGAGCAGAGAGCCCGATGCGGGACTCGATCCCAGGACCCTGAGATCATGACCTGAGCCGAAGGCAGCGGCTTAACCCACTGAGCCACCCAGGTGCCCCAAGAAAATATTAATATAAGCCCACACCCTGGAGTTTCCTGGGCCCTTGTCTGTCTTGATTGGCCCGCTCCTCCCTTGATGTGGACTTCAATAAAACTTTGCTCTGCTTTGCTTTCGTTTTGCTGTCCTATGATTATTTACTGTGGTGTTGAAATGACATGAGGCTTCTTTCCTTTTCCATCTCATTCTGGGTAACAGCACCATCGCCTTGCACCGGAGGAAGCTGAGACCCAAAGCTATGCAGCTGATACGGGACAAACCTGAACTTTAAACCCTGGCAATCAGGCTCTGGAGTCTGAGCTCTCAACCACTAAATTACACAGCCTCTCAGACCGTGTTCCTGCTGCCAGGTCTCTTGTTTTAGCAGCATGACCCTTTGCAAGTCCTCGGATAACTAGTAGGGTATCTGGTCTCAGACTCAGGGATTCCACATAGCCTGTCTGCTCAGTGATTAGGGCATGGTCATCTCTAGCCTAGCTTCAAAATGGAGAGTTTGAACAAAACATATGTAAAAACAGAAAACAAAAACAAAAACAAAACCTCTGTGCAGGACATTATACAATCTTCCTGAGTTTCAATATCTTCCCAATATGATACTATAATTACCTGTACAGTATGGAAGATGTAGGAGGAAATGTTCTCAGGACGGAGGGACTAAATTCTCCCTTTTTGTGACTTTCAGCCAATAACCACAGAAGGATCCGAATGTTATTGGACTTCTGGGTCCTCAGATCCTTCCCTCTTGACTAGCACCAGTAAAGGTATGGGCATTAGGCATCAGCTAGAGCAAAGATAAGGCTTTTTAGGACAATAAGAGGGCAGGGTAACAAAAGTCAGCTCCCATTTAATTCATGAGGAAAAGCAGAACAGAGAACTCTGACACACAGTATGGACTCCAGACCCCAGAACCTATCTGCCCCTTGACCTCTAGGTCTGTATGGCTAAGTTATCCAATGCCACGGTGCCCACATGGAAAGAAGGGCCTGTTGATGGTACGTTCATTCTGATCTGAGAACAACTTGACTACTCAGAGTTCTAACTGAGGACTGGTCTACTAAATTCTGTTACTTAGAGTTTCTACCATTAGATAACATAGAACCTTAGATGATTCACCAAGCCTCAGTTTCCTCATCTGTTAAATGGAGACCCACCAAAGCCACCTACCTCATTGGTTAATCATGAAGATTAAGTCCTAAGATGGATGGGAATGGTTTTGGCTAAACGAGGAGAGGGGGCATGAGCATTACACCAGGTTGTGCCCATAGGGGACAGAGGTGAATAGGGAACACCTTAATTTTTTAAATCTCAAAGCTAATTATTTCTCTCTTAAGAGAGTGGTAGAGGCACAGTGTTCCTTCTTTAGTTTCCTTCCTAGTCCCAAACTATTTTCCATGACCCCATATCACTCAGAAAGTTGTGATTCCTTGTCAATAACACCCAGCACATTGCCTTACCTAGAGTAGAAACCTGATGAGTATTTGTTAAACAAATCATCTTTTCTACTCAGCAGAAGAGCAAGAATTTGGCTAGACATGTCATAAACAGTTTTATTCTCAGGGATATCCTAGAGTTCATAATCTAGTCCTCCTAAGATAACAGGACCTGAAACTGGCCCACTCAAGTCAAGAAGGCCAACTCAAGGCGGACAGAACTTCTTGTTACTCTCCAAATATCCGTGTTATTCACATCCCCTTTCCTTTGCACATGTGGCGCCCTGAGCATCAAGTGCCCATTCTCTCCTTTCTCCTCCCTCAGGATCCAACGGACATCACCTCCACCGAACTGCTCTGGACCAACAAGTCACTTCTGCTCCTTCTCCCCATGAACTCTCATCATCCTTGGTCATAATGCTCCCCACCTAAGTGTGTCTCTACCCCACCAGAATGAGTGCCTTAACTAAGCACAACGCATGGCCCAAGGGGCCCACATTCATTTATTGCATGAAATGGTTTCTCTGTCCTTTTAGGCTGGGAGTGGAAAGCCAAGAGTAAAACCAGAGGAAATCAAGTAACCAACAACTTAAGTTTACACTCTCATTCCTCGAGAACACTGTAGCTGACAGCCTCCCACCCTCAGTTCCTTTACCTCCTCAAAGCATCTTGCAAAGCATATGATGGATTGCCTGGGAGTGAGCAGAACTTCTCAAAGAGTAATTCTGCTTAACCATGTCCCTCTTACCCACCCTCAAGCTGGTTTGTCACAGTTAAAGGACTCTGAAACAAAATAGCCTGGTTTTAAATAGTAGCTCCAGCAACAACTAGCAAGTTCAAGCAAGTTACTTAATCCTCCTTTACCTCAGTTTTTTGATACATACAGTGACGATAATAGTAGTGACATCACAGAAGGTGGACAGGGGTTGTGGGAACTAAATGATCCGTACCCAGCTTTTGACACATCACAAGGGCTCCATAAACAGTAGCTGGTTTGTGAGCAATCCGCTCTTAAGGGTGACAAACCCATTCTATTTAAACCTTCAGAAAGCTGGGTTTGTTCCAAGACATCCCAGGCAGGGCGGGGGTGGAGGATGGTTGGGGCCACTCTGGAGTTCTGTCTGGTGGCTGAGACAACTGGTGTCATCGATCTTTGGTTCTGATCTGGATCCGTCACTCACCCCAGTCATGACCCTAGCCCGAGTAGCTGATCCTCCCCAAGCCTCCTGTCCCCAGTATGGCTTAGCAGTACTGAGCTGTCTCACAAGGGGGTGCTGGAAAGATCAATCCGTGTTAGCAAAGTGCTTTGGAAATGTAACATGCTAAATATTAATGGGTCTCTCTGAGTGTCGGGAAATGTGCAACCTGAACTCTGCTCAGGGCAAGCCGAAGGTGGGGAGAGCAATTCTGGGCAGCTATTGCCACATCTTTGGTCTAATTGGGAGGTGGTGCTGATGAAGGGGGAAGGGCAGTGAGCATCTGGGGGCTGGGCAGGGCTGTTGGATGGAAGGAGGTTCTGAGGAAGCACCTAACTCCAAGGAGACAGAAACCTGGGGTAGGTTTGGGGCAAACCCAGAAAGTCCTTGGGCTTTCTTTGCAAAAAGCAAACACAAGCTCACTGCTCGCTGCTCTCTCTCTCATTCTCTAGTTCTGGAGAGGACAGCGCTGTGAGGATGTCAGCCATTTCAGTTCTTGTCGTGCTCTCAACTTCCCCAAATCCCATGGGTAGGGTGATAAGTAGGAATTGTTTTAACCTTAGACAGAACTCTCAGTCCAACATCTTTAATGTAGTCCTGCCTCAGGGACTCTGCCTGTGCTATTGCCAAACAGCTGCGGAGTTACATATCCCTTAGGACACTGCTCAACTCTCTCCTCTTCCAGGAAGACTTCTTGGGCCCAATCCAGTTGATCTGGGATCCCCTCTTTGGGGCATTGGTAGTAGCATGGGCTTGTTTCTCTAAGCACAGCTAACAGACCCGGTCAGTGCCTGCCTATATCCTCTTGGCACCATCATTTCCTACACAGTCATGGTTTTCTAGTGCCTACAGCCAAGCATGTGCTTCCCCAGAGAGGGCAAGGCAAGCCAGAAGGGGGGGGGAGTTACGGGGCCAATACCCCAGATTCTTACCCTCCAATGGGATGACCCTGAGACAGCCTCTATACTAGCTCTGAGAAATCCCAAAGGAACTGAGCCCCATTGTCCACAGCAATAACCTTCTCATATAACGCCTGGCCCGGCTCCTTCTCCTCCTCTATCTCAGCTGCTCGCCCCTCTCCTGGTACTTTTAGGGATCACCAGCAGGGGACTGCTTCAGGGGCTCCCAGCCAGGTACCCTAACCTTTCGCCGCTCTATGAGCCTTACCTGTTCACGCTTCTCCTTCTCACTAGACACAAGTGACTTAAGAGGAGAGACTGTTCTACTTCTCCTTGTTATCCTCAATGTTTTATACTGTGTCTGGAACAGAAATGCTCAGTAAATATTTGTTGAAGGAATGAATGAACAAGGATTGGATCAAAGGATGATCCCAATAATATTATCCCGATCTTACTAAGCTCCTCCCTCCCTCGCCTCACTATCAGAAACAAGGAATTCAGTCTCGGGGCTTAGAAAGAAAACAAATACCTATAATAACTGAACTGAACAGATGTGGCCAAAACTGGCTTACACACCATCACAGTGAGCTCCCATCCCAGGCGGGCTGCTCCCAGGAGCCTTGCTTGTCTCCCGTAGCTCTGGCCACTGGGAATTCATCACATTGGGTAGGACAGCAGCTCCTGCTGTATAAAACAGCAAATGCTTCTTTTTCCTCATGCCAACTTCTCAGGCCTCCTCTCTCTCTTCTGTTCTTCACATTAAAAAAAAACTGGCTGACTATTTTTCATGAATTTTCTGCAGTGTTGCCTTTCTTCCTGACTTTTTTACTTTCTCAGTGCTAAAAGAAAGGAAAGAACATGAATCTGTAAAAATAGTGTCCAAAAAAGCTGAAGCTAGAGAAGGAGCCAGTTCTCCAGGAAAAGCTAAAAGGAGCCAAAAGGACACAATAGCCATGTTTGGAGGAGAACAGCACAGAAAGACTAAACCCACTGGTGGTGGAAAATTCAGAATGTATGGGTCACAGAGGCAAGGAGGTCAAGACGTTCCACGTCCTTCTCTAGTCTTTGTGAAGGTGTTCAAACTAGAAATCATGTGATAATCAATATAAGAATGGATAGAATCCCAACAGAAGGAAAGCCCCTATACAACATATAGCAAGGTCATATCATACAAATTCAACTATCGGCATTTGGGGAAAGAGAGGAAAAAAGAGACCAGGAGAAAATGAGCAAGCAATTACAATTCAAAGAGTCTAACACATTCTGCCTGCCTTTTCTACTCACTGAGTCCATGTTCCAGTTGGAACATGAGAAGGGAAATAAAAAATAATTGTTGATATTAACTGAAATACTAACTGTGTGCCAGGTGCTGGTCTAAGGACCTTACATACGTGATTAAACTCTGTCCTCAGTATAACCATAGGAGGTAGGCACTACTACTCTTCCCATTTCACAGATGAAGAAACTAATGCATAGGGCACTTGGATGGCTCAGTGGGTTAAGTCTCTGGCTTTGGCTCAGGTCATGATCCCAGAGCCCTGGGATCGAGCCCCGAATTGGGCCCTCTGCTCAGCAGGGAGCCTACTTCCCCCTCTCTCTCTGCCTGCCTCTCTGCCTACTTATGATCTCTGTCAAATAAGTAAATAAAATCTTAAAAAAAAAAAAGAAAGAAAGAAACTAATGCATAGATATGTTGAGTAGATTGCCAATAATCATATAGCAAGTAAGTATGTGATAGAGCCAGGGTGAAAATGAGACAGTCTGGCTCCAGGACTCCCTAGCGTCAGCTCCCAAATGCCTCCTCTAGGGAAGGCATCTAGCTGACTAGGAATGATTTGGGTGTTCAGAGATCCGCATTCTGCATACTGCAGGGATCCTGATGCAGACCAACCAATGCCTGGGGAGCACAACTGAAGAATCAGTGATTTGTTGCACTGTTGAGGATATTCAAGGAAACTTCCAGTGATATGTCCCTTTTAGCTTTCTCTGCTGACTTGAGAACGTAACCTTCATGCTAGATGTGAATTCTCTGTGCATGAGATTTGTCTAGGTCCCTAGGCCTACGTGGAAAATCTCCCAGAGAGCCAAAAGAATTTGCAGATCTCAGATCCACCATCAAAATCTTTGAGAAATCAGGAAAAGTATGACCCACCACCCTATTTCAAATGAGAAACGATTTGGGCTCATTTTCAAAGAAATTGAACTTGTTTCTGGAAACTGTAATCAAGTACACTGGATGTTAACATCAACTGCTGCTCATCTTTTAGGAGAAGTTATTCAGAAGATTGACTTATTTATTCACTCCTCAAATATTTATTTGGTATCTGTTACATGTCAGGCCCTGTCTGTCACACTAGCAACGCTGCAGGAACAGAACGGATAAAACCCATGTCTTCCTAAAGCTTCCATTCCACTAGGAGACTGCCAATTAATAAATAAACGTAAGGATAATTTCAGGTGGTAATAAATGTTATTTGGTAACTAAGGCAAGGTAAAGGGACAGCAAGTAACAAGTCATGGCAGGGGGTGGGTTTTAAGTCTCTCAGCACAAGTGACAATTGAACAGAGATTGGATGAAGTGAGGAAGCAAGCCACAGGGAAGCCTGGGGGAATGCATACAGGTGAGAGCCCTAAGATGGGAACCTGGTGGGTTCAGGGAATAGCAAGGAGGTCAGAGGGACCAGACAGAAAAGTGCAAGAGTTCATGTGAGTGGTGAGAAGTGTCCAGGTGCCAGGCCAGGCCTATAGGTCACTGGGAGGAAATTGGCTTCCCTTCTGAGTGTGATAGGAAGCCATGGAGGGTTTTGAGTGGGACAGGAACATGATCAGATTTGGTTTTTAAAGACATAACTCTGGCTGCTGTGTAGATACAAGGACAAGCCATCTCTGCTCCTTTCTTTGGAAGTAACTACCTTTTCCTCTGTCCTTCCACATTATTTAGCCCATGTTGGGATGGTGATCTTGGGGTGTGCGTGTGTATGTGTGTGTCCTCCCCTTCCCCCATAAGAGTGTCACTTCCTTGGAGACAAAAATTTGAGTTTACTTGCCCTTGTTCCTCCCCCCCCCCCCCCCCCCGCCCCGATCGCCCCTCTGGAGCCTGCATGTCCACAGGCACGCCTACACCTGTGAGCACACAATGCCTAAAATATTGCTGAGCAAATGAAACTCTCAATAATTTTGAAAAAAAAAAAAAAAAGACTAACAGTACAAGGAGGCAGGTTTCAACGAAAAAAGAGGAACTCTTTTGTTTTTTTAAAGATTTTTATTTTTATTTTATTCAACAGACAGAGATCACAAGTAGGCAGAGAGGCAGGCAGAGAGAGAGAGGGGAAGCAGGCTCCCTGCTGAGCAGAGAGCCTGATGCAGGGCTTGATCCCAGGACCCTGGGATCATGACCTGAGCCGGAGGCATAGGCTTAACCCACTGAGCCACCCAAGCGCCCCAAAAGAGGAACTCTTGAACACAGGAGTCAACAAATGGAACGGCCTGCCTTCAAAAATCACCTTTTCTCTAGAGGAGATCCTCGAGGCCTCCATCGTTCACAGGGCATCACACAACCTGGATTTAGATCATCAGATGGGGGTGATGGTGCCTTTTTAAGTGTCTTCAGAACTCTGAGCTTCTGTAATTCTAAGGATAATCGTTAAATCATGAAGATTAACAGGAGTTGGTCCACACAAGGGTCTGCATGATTCACCCCTAACAAGCTACGCCTAGAGACACCTTGACGCACCTTGTCAATGTGGTGAACTCCTTTTCATCCAACGAGACTTTTACCTAAATGTCCTCCTGTGTTAGTTTGTACTCTGTGTGTGTTCTGGGCGCCACAATTGGAGAGGAAGGTAGACAAATTGGGGGCATGACCCCAGGAGGCTAACCCGAGAATGAGAGTCTAAAAAACCTAAATCTGTAAGAAACAGCTAGAAGCACTTAGAAGAGTTCCTCTAGAAAAAAACAAAATTAAGACAAAGGAGGGAGGAAGGAGCTAGGGAAGGCATAATCATCTTCAGGTGGTGGAAGGACTGTCAGGTCCCAGTGGAGAACCATACTCTGTGTGGTCCATAAGGCAAGTAAGTCTAGGGCCAATGGGAAGAATTACAAGGAAGCTGCTTCTGGGACTGCTTAAACAAGTCCCTTCTCAACACCTAACCCAGCCCTTTCCTGCAGTAAGAACACAGTGTGTTTTAATTGAATTGGAGATTTAACTGTCTGAGTTATTCAACAACCAAATAGGCTCCAAGCCCCGAGAGCAGCCCTCCAGAAAGCTGTAGAGAGGAGACCTACTGGAATGATGTTAGGTTGAATTAAATCAGGGGAGGTGAAAGCCTTCGCATTAAGTCCCAGGCGTGAACATTTGGCAGTAGCTGCCTCGAACACTGGGGAGGACATTTGGAGGCTGCCTCTCTGCTCAGCAAGCGTGGATGTCAGTGGGCAATGTCTGCTGTGGGTAGAGGGGTAGGGAACGGCAGCAAGAATGGCAGCCCGAACACCAAAGGACTCTTTTGCTCCTTCCATTGCATGTTCCTCTGTGGCTAGATTTTTGTATATCCAGTGGCCCTGATACCATTCCAATTATGAAATTCAATGAAGTGTCTTCCGGTCTCCCAAACAGGTACACATGGTTGGATTCTGCCAAGTCAGCGTGAAGCCTCCATCCACAGGCCCTATGGCTTTCAGATCCGCTCAGAGTCCCGGGGCAGCTGGCATCGATTCTGTTTGTTTCCTTAGAAAGAACAGTATTGATCCACCACGCCGTGAAACCTGCTCCTGGGTCGCCTGGTTCCAACAAGCAATTCCCTTGTCTTTGGCAGCCATTTCAAAGTCCCCTAGACACTCGCCTTCTATTTGGCTCAACCTCCAGCTCACTCGACTCACGCTGGGCACCACCACACAGCCCCCAGTTGAATCAGTGTTTAGAACTACTACTTTCCCACCTTCCATCAAAGCCACATTGAACACCTGCTTCTTCGGTGCCAGGAGCAGCACGGGCACATCGCATATGGCTGGCTCCAAACCTCAGTCTCATGCAGACGAGAGAGAAACAGATGAATCACCGAGTCTGATGGAGGAGACTCTGGCAAACAAAAGTAATATTGGGGCTGGACGATGGCCGAGGAGGGAGGCCATGCTCTGCTGGCAGGTGGGCTGGGGTTGCCTGCTGCTGCTGCTGCTGCTGCTGCTGCTGTCAGGGGCGGGGGAGCCTTGATGGAGGCTCAGAAGAGGAGGGCGGTGGGTCTGGGGGTATGAGTCCAGATCTCTCCTAAAGTCATTAGTACAATGTTATAGTTTGGAAGTCATTTCCAGTGACCTGACAAGAGTTCCAAAGATGGGTCAACAAAGTGTGACATCAGGGCCAGGGCTGGACATACTGGGAGGAAGATAAAGTTTGGCATTTCCCTTCCTTCTGGATCCTCTCCCTCAAACCTGGACATACTTCCTCAGGCCCAGGAAACCATCCCTCTCTCTACCTCAGCCTACACCAGAAGAGGGAGCTCTGACCCCTCACGCCTTCCCTCTAACACAGGACATGTCCGTTTCAGACTCCTTTTGGGTCCCACCTCAGGCCAATGTGGTCAAGCTCCAGAACACCCAGGCTCCGGCCATCAGAGCTGATCTTCCCCATGATGTCCATAGCAGCATTATTTACAGTGGCCCCAAAGTAGAAGTAACCCAAGTGTCCATTGTTAGGTCGGTGGCCCAGGAATGCAGGAAGAACAATAAAAATGGCCACCAGGCCATCATCTTCTAGGCCACCCTCTTCCTTAACCCATGACTCTCGGCGGGAAGGACGTACGCCGAGGACACGTCACCATAAGTAACCTGATACCTATTCAGGAAACAGGAACATCAGGACTCCCTCGACCCTCCAATCACCAAATACCTTACCATATATAGTTGTGAACCCACACCCCAAATACCTTACCTTATATGGCTGTGAACCTATGCCCTGTCTTAACCCAGATAAAAGACCCACTCGACCCCATCTGCGTGCAACTTCCCCGACTCTCCTCTCCTGAGTCGCAGAACCTCACCCGAGGGTGCCTTTAATAAACCTTGCCTTGCACCTATCTCGCCTGTTGTCGTGTGTATCTCGCCTGTAAAACCTTACATTTCGTGCCGAAACCCGGGAGGTGATGGAGCCTGTAAAACCTTACATCCACAAAATGTGGTATAGACATACACAATGGAATCTTGTAAGCAGTAAAAAGGAAGGAAAATCTTGATGCGCTACTAACGTGAGTGAAGCTTGAGGACATGTGCTAAGTGAAATAAGCCAGTCCCCAAAGGACGAATACTGCAGGATTTTCCTTCCAAGAGTATCTAGTCAAATTCAGAGAAACAGAAAGTAGAATGGTGGTTGCCAGGGCTGGGAGAGGGGACAATAGAAAGTTGCTGTTTAATGTGTACAGAGGTTCAGTTTCACAAGACAAAAAAGTTCTGGAGACTGGTTACACAACAGTGAGAATGTACTTAATACTATTGAACTATACACTTAAAATGACAAGCATGGTATATTTTATGCTTTGTGTATTTTACCACAATTCTGCAATTTCTTTTCCTTAAGTAGGTTCCACAACCGGCATGGAGCCCAAGACGGGGCTCAAAACTACAACCCCCAGATCATAATCTGAGCTGAGATCAGGAATTGGACGCCCAACCAACTGAACCACCCAGGAACCCCTCAACATTTTAAAAACAATTTTTAAAGATTTAATTTATTATTTAGAGAGAGCGAGAGCAAGAGAAAGCAGGAGCAGGGCAGAGGGAGGGGAAGAAGCAGACTCCCCACTGAGCAGGGAGTCTGATGAGAGGCTCCATCCCAGGACCCTGGGATCATGACCTGAGCAAAAGGCAGATGCTTAACTGACTGAGCCACCCAGGCACCCCTCAACATTTTTTATATTACAAATACAGAGTGAAATGAAAAGAACCCACAGAACTCCCCCAATCTTCCCCTTGTGGAATCCCCCAGAACTGAGCATAAGCTTCTGAAGGGAGCTGGCCTTATCGCCCTTTCATCTCACTGTCTCTGATTCTGTGATATCTGCCAGAAGACACTGGTTCAGCCAACAAAGGGATGGTTCTAAGTGGGTGATAACGGCGTAAAGTGATACTTCTCCCCATTTGTGCACCGTAACTGGAGTCTGCTGGCAATCATCCCTGGAAACCAAGGGTCGTATGTAGCAGAGAGCACTTAGGAACCGTGATGGCCCATGCAGGGAGAGGTTTCGGGGGTCTCATTGGACTGGAAGCTATGTGGGAGGAAGCCAGTGTTTTTCACCACTGCTGTCAAAATTCCGAAAAACAAAACAAAACAAAAAACCACACACACCATTAAAACCAATCCATCACCAAAGTAGTCATTAGTAGAAGTTGATCGTGCACACACCAAAAAGGCAGTGTGCAAACTGGGAACACTCAAACCAAAACACGGAATGGGGCCTGGGGACTATCATTACAAAGCAGCATATATAATGAGAAAGCAGGGACTGTTTATTCTTCACAGGGGTTGTTTATAATGTCAGCATTTTCTTACGTCCTAGGGAAGTGGTCCGCAGTTACCTCCCATCAACTTTGGGAAACAGCTTCAGTCTGGCTTAGAAGTCTCAGGAATGACCCAGGTCAAGTTAGTCTTGCAAAATAAGCTAAATTGAGCTTTGTTTGTATGACCCAACTGGTTTTGCCTGCTCAGGGAATTTTCAAAGCTGGTCTCCGTTTAATTTTTATTTTAGCAATTCTCCCCTTTTGGTCATTGTCTCAGCAGGCTGAGAGCACAACCAACCAGTAGAGTGCTATTCTCCGTTCACAGCCCTGATGGAATCCAATGGAAGAGTCACATGTCCCGAGCTGAGCTGTCAGGCCAGAGGGCTACGCAGCCATTGTCTTCATCATTTGTGGTTATTGTTGATTTCATTCATTCTCTGAGCCTAATGGATACCATTTGGCATTCGAGTGGCTGCCGCTGGGCATTTGAAACTCTCAAGAGTATGTAACACACTAGAGAGGCTGATATGATGACTGTAAGGAGAACAAGAGCCAAGGATTGAGAAATTCCCCAGAGCAGAGATTTCCCAAGAGCCATGATTTAACCGATTATATAACTCAAATGTGTTATAATTTTTTTTAAGTTATTTACACAGGCACAACACTATGTGTTAACAAATCCATATCCTTGTGGCCACTCAGGACAGGATAAACCTGAGGATGTTTTCTTTCAGGACGTGCTGACAGGCAAGCTTTCACCTCAGGCTTTGATGCGATGTGAGCAAGCAGGTGATTTAACGAGGCATTTCCGTGGGAACATAAGAAAAATGAAGGTTGGAGTGCCTGGGTGGCTCAGTGGGTTAAGCCTCTGCCTTCAGCTCAGGTCATGATCTCAGGGTCCTGGGATCGAGCCCTGCATCGGGCTCTCTGCTCAGCAGGGAGTCTGCTTTCCCCTCCACCTCTCTGCCTGACTCTCTGCCTACTTGTGATCTCTCTCTGTCAAATAAATAAATAAAATCTTTTAAAAGGGGACTCCTGGGTGGCTTAGTGGGTTAAAGCCTCTGTCTGTCAAATACATAAATAAAGTCTTTTTTTTAAAAATCATTAAAAAAAAAAAAAGAAAAACGAAGGTTAATAGTTTGGAGAAAATTATAAATTCAGTTTCTATATTTGAACAGCAGCCAGTGAAGATTTTTCTAGACATCAGGTTCTAAGCATCTTCGGATGGGAGTGAGGGCGGGCAGTGGCAATCGGACAAATTTTCCTGGTTTGCAGTGTGAATGTCTCTGGTGAGCCTTCTGAGTAGCCACATAGCCACAGGCATGAAAATTGTCCACACATGAGCTGTTGAGCTGATTTCCCTGAAGTTTACATCAAGTCGTCCAGCTTTAGCCTGCACGGCTTCAGGAAAAGGGCAGTTTTAGTTTCATAGTGATTCCAAGTCCAAAGAGTGGGAGAAAATTGGAAAGGTTAGTTTGGAGGGTTCTAGCCAAATATTAGAGGAAACTGGAAAAGCTCAGGATCCAGCCCAGTGTACGGCTAGAAAACAAAACCCCAAAGACAATTAGCAGCAATCACATCTGGTATCCACAAAAGCACATTACTGAAACAATTTTTCTCTCCGTAATCATCCCCATATCTATCAAAGATAACCAAAGTAAGGCTAGTTTGTTTGCAAATTAAGTCTAGTTTCAATAATTCGGCCTGATTATTGACATAAGTGCAGCAAGAATAGTGATTGAACATATAAGCTCTTTTAAATCTGCTTTGCTAGAACTTTTCATAAGGAATCTCAGATTGGATTTTTGAAAGCTTCTGAAGGCTTGGAAGCCAAGACAAGGACTCATCCAATTGTGTCTTATAACAAGGAGAATAGATTCTTTTTGAACTTATGCAAGCACTTACATTGTCAAGAAAAAATAAGAAAATTTAGTAAGAGTTTCAGAATTCTGGAGGGATCAGATAGGGAGTAAAACATAAATGTTCAACATTTGTTGCAAAGATAGATTTTACCAAATTGCTTTAAGGTATAGATAGTTTAAAGAGAGGAGAGAAAAGCCCCTTCAAATATGGAAAATGATACATTAAAGAACTAGTAATGTTTTGAATAAAGTCATAAAAATTATAATTATGTTCATCAGGTCATTCTATGTCATGCAATTAATTCTTGTTTTTACTTTACATTGGATTAATAGCTTTACGAATCAATCTGTTTTCCATAAAAGTTTTAGAAATTCTTACTCAGTTTAGTACATGATCTTAAAGTTATCAGAAACCTGCCTTTTAGGTTACCTGTCAAGGTCTTTTCCATCTTTTCCATGGATCTTTTTGAACATGAAGCATGTTTGCAGGAACACTTCTGCGAAAGCATCAGAGCAAAGCTGTCTGCAGATAACAAAAGACTTAAAAATGGCCATCGTTAATGAGAGCTCTCACACACACACACACACACACACACACACACACACACACACGATGCAATTGGCCACTAAATGTGGATATTTTGTGATGCACAATATTTTAAGGTAATAGCTGGAATTATGATTGAAAACATTATACAAGGACATGTCAGATTTTTAAGAATTTCATACAAATCTATACCTAAAGAAAGCTTAGCATCACTTCTTTTTTTTTTAAGATTTTATTTATTTATTTGACAGACAGAGATCACAAGTAGGCAGAGAGGCAGGCAGAGACAGAGAGAGGGGGAAGCAGGCTCCTTGCTGAGCAGAGAGCCCGATGCGGGGCTCGATCCCAGGACCCCAGGATCATGACCTGAGCTGAAGGCAGAGGTTTTAACCCACTGAGCTACCCAGGCGCCCCTTAGCATCACTTCTTATTTGACAATGCTTCCCATGAAATTTAACATATTCAAAAATTTACATAGCTGTAAAAAACAGTTCTTTCAATAGAGAAGACTAATTTTTCTTAAGTAATCAAAAGTCTCATAAATCAAAACAGAATTTTTGTTTTCAAGGCAGATTACATAAAAGATAAAGAAACTTTGTTCACAATTTTTTATTACGAGCAGACCAATAATCTCAAAGTTTATGATTCTAACAAAGAGAAAATCAAATTCTGATTTTTTTACCTGTGTACTATTTTTTTTAAAGATTTATTTATTTATTTATTTGACAGAGATCACAAGTAGGCAGAGAGACAGACAGAGAGAGAGGAGGAAGCAGGCTCCCCGCTGAGCAGAGAGCCTGCTGCAGGGCTGGACCCCAGAACTCTGAAACCATGACCTGAGCCAGGCAGAGGCTCAACCTATTGAGCCTCCCCTTACCTGTGTACTTTTGATATTAAAATTATCCTTTTTTTCTCTTTAACTCAAGTAAGTCTCTTCCAATCTTAGCTTGACTACACATAAAATTCCTTTCTCAGTGTTCTTTTTCCATCAACCTTCTACAATGTTTGTATCCATTCACCTTTTGATCTTTTTCCCTCATTCTGTAATGAACATTTTACTTTAGGACAAAATTACTTTCTTTTTTCCTTTACCAAAAAAAATTCCTACATCCTTCGTATCTTTCCTTATCTAAAACAAAACAAAACAAGCAAAATATACTCTATTTTCCTTACCTATTTTTCATATATAGTCATTGTCTTTTACCCTTACTATTTCAAGTGGTTTTATTTTTTTTATTTTTTTTCTTTAAAGATTTTATTTATTTATTTGACAGACAGAGATCACAGTAGGCAGAGAGGCAGGTAGAGAGAGAGAGGAGGAAGCAGGCTCCCTGCTGAGCAGAGAGCCCGATGCGGGACTCGATCCCAGGACCCTGAGATCATGACCTGAGCCGAAGGCAGAGGCTTAACCCACTGAGCCACCCAGGCGCCCTCAAGTGGTTTTAATCACATATATTAATTAGAACTCTTAATTATGAGAATCCTTAGCTCTAGTGAAAACTAAGAAGTAAGCAATTGTGGACTGGCAAGTTTATAAATACTTCTCATAATTTCTTCAAGAATATTTTTCCTCACAATGAATTTTCCAATGTGGCACAAAATATGTTATTAATAGGCTCCAATATTTTTGTCTCTATGTAAAAAAATTAAAAAGGTAAAAGTAGCTAAACTTAAACTTATGTTTAGTTATTAATGTTTATCATATTTGCAAACAATTTAGATATTTAAAGAATATTCATTATTTAGTTTAACTTAATATAAAATTTCCATATTATTTACATGTATTTAAATTACTTGCTTTTAACAATTACTCTTTAATGACTTCTTAAACAACTAACCATCGTCTTAAGTTATTTTTCATGTTGACAAATTTTGAAGACATGTCTGCTTTTCTTAAACCAACAAACTTAACCAAGCTTTTATTTATCAAACTTTATCCCAGATCATGTGAACTTAAAAAACTTTTTATTAGTTTCTATATTTCTGAAAGTATATTTGATTTATATAAAAGCTTAATTTTCTTTAAGACAATTAAATAGAGCTCTTTACAAATTAATTTTGGCAATGCCATTCAGAGGCAGACAAATATCACATATCTATAATGTATGAACTAGGACATACATAAACATACAGACAGATCTTAGAGCTGTTGTTTTAAAATTTTTAACCAGATAAAAAACTTAAAAAAATAGTTGTATCCAAATTGTGTTTCTGGCCAATAGACTAAGTTAAGTTTACTTATTCCTGTGATCAAAGAGTTTTCACTAAAGATTTTTAATTTGTATGCCATCAAGATCCTTCTAGAGCTGTTTTTGAGTCATTTTGTCTTTGAGAAGCTTCTGAAAACCACTCAAAGAATGCATTTCATCATCTCTGATGGTTTGGAATCTCTCTTTTAAGGATACCCCTTAAGATAAACTTCTCTAAGTTAAAGTTTCCCCAAAGTGGCCACTACAATTCCAAAAGTTCATGAGTTTTCCAAAGAGGCACAAGAATTTGGCCCACGGATCGGGTGGAACTCATCTCTGCCTTTAGAATTCCTAAGATGTCTTAACTACGAAGGCGCCCGTTTTTCAACAGCAGTTCCAAAACACAGAAAATCACACGCACCCCACCCTTTTAAACAGAATAGGGTGACTTACCAAAGCGCTTCAGCAAACAAAATGCACAATATAGTCAGAGAGCTCCAAACACAAAGAGAGTGGCGCTCAGATTCAAGAGAGACTTACCCTCAAATCCCAGGGGCAGCAAGACAGCAGGGAATTCAAAGGGCTCTGTGGGTACCAGCACCTAATTCACTCGAGGGCCTCAGAGTCATAGGGGTCTTCTTTGAATTCCACTTCTCACACCATGAAATGTCAAAGTTCAGAAATAATAGAAGCAATACCAGTGAATCACCAAAGTAGCCATTAGTAGAAGTTGAGCGTGCACACACCAAAAAGGCAATTTGCAAACTGGGAGCACTCAAGCCAAAACATGGAATGGGGCTCGGCGGTCTATCTTTACAAAGCAGCATATATAGTGAGAAAGCAGGAACTGTTTTTTCTTCACAGGGACTGGTTATAATGTCAGGATTTTTTTTATATGCTAGGAAAGTGGTCAGTGGTTACTTCCCATCAACCTTGGGAAGCAGCTTAAGTTTTGCTTAAAATTTTCAGAGGCATAAGCCAGGAATGACCCAGGTCAAGTTAGTCTTGCAAATAAGCTAAATCGAGCTTTGTTTGTATGACCCAACTGGTTTTGTCTGCTCAGGGAATTTTCAAAGCTGGTCTTCTTTTGTTTTGTTTTTAAAGATTTTATTTATTTATTTTAGAGAGAGTGTGTGAGTCGGGGAGGAGCAGAGGGAGAGGGACAAGCAGACTCCACGCCGACTGCAGAGCCCAATGCCGGGCTCCATCCCACTGATCCTGAGATCACATCCTGACCTGAGTGGAAACCAAGAGTCCAATGTTCAACCAACTGAGCCACCCAGGAACCCCCACTTGCTTTTTTTTTTTTAAACACTGCTTTACCCCAGACCTTGGTCCTGGGCCTGAGCCTTAGTGACACTCAATGGTTTTATTTTCCCCAATAACAGTGAATAAAGCTGGGCCCCTTAAATAAGACAAAGCAAGCAGTTTTAAACATAAAACCTCTTATGGAAAAGGATGTACTTTCTACCTGTTCACTAAATAAATTTTGTTCTCCAATATCCCTTCTTTTAGAGGAAATACCTCTCCCTCATTCTTGTTGTTGGTCAACCACCGCGTCCTTCCCCATGGGCCACAGGGGTGGGCAAGGGACTCAGACTGAGCCAACCATAGTACTACATCCTTTGGACCCACTCTCTGGTCTATATGCGGGCACAGGACCCAAGCAGGGTCAATGAGAATCCTTCCATGAGATCTGCATGCAGACACAAAGATAGGTTGTGAGCCCTTTTAGCTCACAAACAAGTAACCACCCTTCCCACCGACTAGAGATCCTGCCTCAGAATGAAGCCGCAGAAGCAGGGCTCAGAGCTGGAGAAAAAGAGACAGCACTCTCACCCTGGGATTGTAACCCCTGGATGAGGCCGTGCTTAAAACCAGACCCACTCTAGAACATTTCATTTGTGGGAGTCGATAAATTCTTTTTTTTTTCCCCCTTAAGCCTGTTTGACTTGGGCTTATAGACCTTGCAGCGAAGAATCCTAACAAATACAGTCTGTTCATTTCAGCTTGTGTGTTTTCCATATGTATTTCGCCTTATCACATTGACTTTTTAAGAGTCCACAAAATGTATTCTGCACATCTTTGTATGCAGTGCACCAAGACACAGCATACAAATCTGGAGGGAAAGATTTAGAAAAGCCAGTGTTTGTCCTAAGGGACAGTCCAATAGAAGTGAAGTGTTGGGGGAAGGGAAGAGTTTCCCTTGACTAGTATTTTAAAATTATCTGCTATGTACCAGATGTGTTCACAGGTACTTGTAGTTCATCATCTCCAACCCTAGAAATAAGGTATTCTCTGTCTACTTTACAGATAAAAATCACGGTTCAGAGAGGTTAAACAACTCACCCCAACTATCCAGCTATTAAAAGGTAGAAAAAGCTTTCCAACTCAGACCTCAGAGTCCAAGCTCAATGGCCTTGCCAGGCTCCAAGCCTGCCTCCAAGACAGGATATAAGATAAGCTCAAATCCCAGACAAGGAAAATAGAGGAATTCATTCATGGATTCATTCAGCAAATTCTTATCCAGTGTCTGTTATCCACCAATGTCTGTGAAAATGCTTATTAAACCAAAATATACTATACACGTGCGAAGTATTATCAACGTGGGCAAGGCCCCATGCTAGGCACTGTAGAAGGGGGGGAATAACAATGGATAAAGCAGCCTTTTCCCCAGGGGCATACAATAGAGTAGACCTAGAAATATTACACAGCCAAATATGATTAATGGCATAAGAGAGGTTCAAAGTGCTTTAAGAGTTCTGAGCAGGAGATGTTCATATCTGATTGAGGGAGCCAGAAAGACTCATCAAAAAAAAAAAAAAAAGTATATTAGGTAAGTGCAAATGAATGTTCTGCTAATGATGTGTTTCCGCGGGTGCAGATGGAATTTTGGAAAGAATGGGAAATAGAAATGAAAAAGAAAAGGAGGAAGAAGGGAGAGAGAGAGGAGGAGGAAGGGGGGAAGATGGGTGAGGCGAAGAGGTGAAGAGAAGAAAGGAAAAGGAGAAAAGAAAGGGGGAGAGAGACAGGGAGGGATGAGAAAAGAGGCAAGCAGGCAGACCCACAGGCAGCCAGCAGTGGCAGCGAGGGCCTGGGGCTGGGGCCCTGGCAGCAGGCCATGGATCAGGGTTGCTCTAACCTTTCACTTCACAAACACTTGGTGAGGGCAAGCAGCCCTGTGGATTACTCACGCATCCATTCTACTTACCACTGCAAAATAATTGAAATTGCTACTTAATCCAGTAACCCCCACATCTTAGAATAGAAGGAACTTCGTAATTCCAAAATTCTAGGGGCCTTAACTTGAGTGGGAATATGACTCTCCCGTGGAGCTTGCTCAAATGCAGACCCCCTAGACCCTCTCTCCAAAGAGTCATTTTCAGCAGTACTGGTTTGGGTCCAGGGAATTTCGATTTTTAGAAGTCCTTTGCGGGACTCTGATGCAAGTGTTCTGAGGCCCATGCTTTGAGAAACATTGTGACCTGACTGTGTTGTCTCACAGGTAAAGCGGCAAGAGAGTCCCAGAGCAGTGAAAAGACCTATTTGAGGCCACAGAGCTAGTTAGTGAAATTCCAGGCCCAGAACTCAAGTCCACGGACTCCCAGTCTCTTGTGGGTTTTTTGTTTTTAAATTTTTATATTATTATTAACATATAATGTACTATTTGTTTCAGGAGTATGGGTCTGTGATTCATCAGTCTTACACAATACACAGTGCTCACCACAATCTCCCCAGTCTCCATCACCCAGCCACCCGATCCTTCCCACCTCCCTCCCCTCCAGCTTGTTCCCGAGATTGAGAGTCTCTTATAGTTTGTCTCCCTCTCTGGTTTCATTTTGTGTCATTTTCCCCTCTCTAGCCCACCCCCGCCCCCAGGCTTAATAGCTATACTGCTCAGATATCAGCCCTCAGCTTCCAGGAATATCCATATGGACCAAGCTCAGAGAACCAGTGCTCCAAATCATCCCAGGATGCAAGAGTTCTCAAGTGTCATAGTTAGAGCCAAATAAATATTTGTTGGCTTGACCAATCCCTCGCTTTTTCACAAGAAAGAAAAAGAAAAAAAAGGTTCTAGTGAATCTGCAGATAAAAGAATAAGACTCCTTGTCAGGCGCCTTCTTACAGCATCTCCTCTCCATAACATTGCCCTTGATTCAGGCTAACGTAGAGAGTATTTATTTAAGCACTTATTATTTCCAAGACCCCGTGCTCTGTGCTTAAAAGATACAAAAATACAAGTCTACTTTTCTATTCTGATGAGTGTCACGAGAGTAACAAACACATTGTAGGGGTTCGACAAAGAAATGTGTATCTATTCAGGGAAATCAGAATATACCTTATTGAGATGTCTTTTAAGACGAATTTTAAAGGATAAGCAGTATTTCAATGGGTGAAATAAGAAGGGAAGGTGGTCCAGGTGGGATCCATCTCACTGGCAGCAAGATGGGAAAGAAATTGGAAATAGCCCACTTTGGCAGTCTCTTGGGCACCAAGGAAAAAGTAACGGGATTATAAGATCAGAAAGATCAGGAGAGACCCTGCGGTGGAAGACTTACAGAATTAGGAAGCAAAGTTTGGTCTAAATCTGAAACACTGAGAAATCATTGAAAATGCTTTCTTGCTTTGCTGTTTTAGGAAGATGTTTCTGCTGAAGGTGTTGTGTCGGGTCAGCAGCTGGGATAGCCAGGAGGCAGGAAAGACCAACTGGGAAGATAGTCAACTTGAGAGCGAGATAATGAAGGTGAGGATACAGCCAGAGGTTTAAGTGTGAGACCATAACCATTGTTAGTGGGATGTGGAGGAGAGGAGTAAGGAGATGACTCTACAGTTTCAAACTAGGGCAACTGAATGATCAGACATAGAAGAGGGAAATAAAGCTGATTTGGTTTGGGTGGTAGTGAAAAAGGTGGTGTTGAATACTAAAATTAAAGCTTCATAGACCGCATACAGCTACTCCGTAAAGAGCTGGCAATGCCTGAATTGGAAATGGGGAGACAGGGGTTATCGAGGGCTGTAGAGGAATCATCCACATAGATGGGATCATGGAACCTGCTAGAATGGGGGAGAGCGAGGAGATAAAAAGTATAAAGGGAAACAGTGAAGAGGGCTATAATGGTTACAAGTTTCAATTCCAAGTAACAGAAGCCCTAAGCCTTATGATTTCAATAGTACAAGGAATTTATTGACTCATGTGACTGAAAAATCCCTGCTTCTGAGCAGCCTACACAATCAGGGGTCTGGATCTGTTATGCTTCAGTTCTCCCAGCTCTGCTCTGTTCTGCGTTTTGACTTCATCTTCGTACTAGATTGCTTCAGGGTTATAAGATGGTGGCCAACAGCAATTAGCAGTTAGATTGATATGCTTTATCACTTATATCCATGAGGAGAGAAAGCACTGGATTCCCTCAACTATGAAACATAAGGCTTGAGCTTTGATCTCACGGAGTAACCATAGGTCACCGGTAAACATCACATGGTGATGGCACTAGTCTGCTTTCCCCTGAACCATTACTGTGGTAGGGAATGGGTTTATACTCGTAGCCTTAGATCAATCATCACTTACCACTAGAGGTGGGATGGGATCAATTTCTCCTAATTCTCTTGGCTGCCATAGAGTGGGAGGTAGCGGTAATTTGAAGTTGACTAAAAGATCCAAGGACAGATTCTTCTAGAGGCACAACACTGATAGGAGAGAGGAGCTCTAAGAGAATAGCACTGCCATGGAACCCCAGACAGGAGAAAATTTCCAAGTGGACACACTAGTCAACAAGGTGGTAAGGACGATGACTGACAAAAAATCACTTGTTTGGGTGACTAAGAAAATTATTGGTGGCCTCGAGATGCCACTTCAGTTGAGCATTGGTCATCCACGAAAGAGCAAGAGACAGAGAAGGAAATGGCAGGTGAGAAGGTGATATGGGGCTCATCCCTTCAGAAAGACGGACAGTGACAGAAGAAGAGAATAGTTTGGGAGAGAAGGGAAATTGCTTACGCCTTTTAGGAAAAGAGAGATGAAAGGGGGATGTTTGTGGGCTGTGGAGAAAGAGCAAGAGAGATGGATGATGTAAAGGGTGGAAAAGTGAGTGCCCCATGATTTTGAAGAGACAGGAAGGAACAAGGTCAACTATGCAGCAGGGAGGTGTGCTGAGAGGAAACTGGGCACCTCTTCCTCAGAGATCAGCCTAGGAGGGGATCCAGGGTGAAAAGAGAAATGTTGATGTGGAAGAGAGTTGAGCAAACTGGGAGACATGTGCCTGTAACTTTCTCAGTAAAATCACCTCTGGAGGGTGAGAGTGGCTGGAAGCCCCAGGCAGACCCTGGAGATTTGGACCAACTCTGCAGAAAATCATTAGGAGGCTACAAAATATGAATGAAAGGACCCAAGATTTGCAAATTGGTAAAGTCTTTGTGGAGGTCAGTCTGGCACCTTGTGAAAAAAAAAAGCCACAAAAATGTTTCTGGCCTTTGACCCAATAATCTCTCTTCTGGGAATATATGCCATGAAAATAACTGAAAAGGAAATACAAACTATTTGCAAAAAGATGTTTACTGCTGCCTGTTCATAACAGGAGAATCCTGGCAAGCACCCAAGTGCTCCACAATCGGGGCATGGTTAAGTAAACCATGGAACATTAATATGATGGAATATTATATAACCATTTCAAGTGATAAATAGGAGTTCTCTGTCAAAACATGAAGAAAGTGTATACAGAAAAATGTTAGGTGAACGAGGTACAGTATGAAATAGGATGGATGAGTTGATTTCTACCCCGGAAAATGATGCTAATACAATGCCATGGTTCATAAAAGGTCACTGAATTATGTAAACGGTTGGTGTGAGGAGGTGGAGAGATTTTTTTCCCCTTTATAAAATTGTTTAAATGCACATTTTTTTTTTAAAAAGCTGTCAAGCAGCTGAAGCAAGTCAGCATGCATTTGTAGTGACGCTGACCTGCATGGTTCTCAGGTAATGTCCCTTTGCAGAGAAAGAAAGACAAAGAGCCATTCGGAGCCATTCAGAGCAGCGGTCAGAGGTCTGAGGCAAGAGATGCCCTAGTTCTTTCCTGAAATAGCCCATCGTGTGCAGGTTTGTAGGGAGCTGAGCAAAGATGGGAAGAGATAAGGGTACTCAGGCAGTTGGGAGGAGAGGGGGAGCCTGAAGACCCCTGGGAGAGAAAGGGTTGTGCAAATAATGGAAGTGAGTAGGTGGGAGCTTTGGGGTCCTTGGGGTGTTTTACAGGATGGGGAGACCATGGGATAATGAGAAGATGAGAACTAACCATGAGGTATGGTTGGGGGCAGGGTAGAGAAAGGTCCTTGGAGTAAAAGAGCAAGAAGGACAGTGATGTTGGATAGACGGATCTGGAATGAACAGAAAAGTATAACAAACGCAATGGCCATCCATTCGTTTACTCATCGAACAAATACTTAGGGAGCTTTAACCATGTCCCAGGCACTGTCGTTGGCACTAAGGAACCAACACTGTGATTTGCCCCCGCTAGACCATGCCCCATGTTTCCTTCCTGCAGCAGGCCCTACTGTATGATTGGTATTTAGTTACTTTGGGTTTCGAGGATATAGAAATGAGTTCTATTGGTCTTTTATTTTTTTTTATTTTTTTTTTAAAGATTTTATTTATTTATTTGACAGAGAGAAATCACAAGTAAGCAGAGAGGCCGGCAGAGAGAGAGGAGGAAGCAGGCTCCCTGCTGAGCAGAAAGCCCGATGTGGGGCTCGAACCCAGGACCTGGGATCATGACCTGAGCCGAAGGCAGTGGCTTAACCCACTGAGCCACCCAGGCGCCCCATCTATTGGTCTTTTAAAGCAGGATCCATTCAGGTTTCTAGAGCCCATGGAGGGGAGGTCATCAGGACCCGCTGACCTGTCCCAGAGCAGCTGGGAGAGTTGTTCCCCAAGGACAGGGGCACAGCAGAGATGGAGGGGTCAGGTTTAAAAGGGAAGGGATAGGAGACACCATACTTTCTAGAACCAGAAGAAGTGACACGAAGATGAATGCAGGGACATGTTAAGATGTATTGAGGTGGAGAGTGGCGTGTTTGGAAATCACTCATGGACATTCTCAGGGTTTTCCATGAAGTCATTAAATTTACGATTTGCTGGGCATCTGCCTAGCCACACAGCTCTGGACCAGGGATTGTGGGGCCTGTAGAGATGAGAACACTCACTACTATTTTCGGAACACTTACAAAGCTGTAAAATCAGAGTTGGTTTTGAGAACTGGGGCTTGGAAAAGATGATCTACTCCTGAATCCCCGAGGGAAGGAAGAAACAGTGACTATGGTCCATGGCTCTGTCCCCCTCCTGAGTTCCAGGAAACGTGGGGCTGGAAGCGAGAACACTGTCATAGGAAGGGTTTCCAGGGCTCAGCCGGAGGTTAGAGGGGTAGAGGGGTAGGAGGCTGCAGCAGGGCTGGGGAGGGACTGCTGGACTGGGGAGAGCAAGAGTGGACGAGTAATGGGGGCTGGTCCTGGGAAGGTGACAGAGATCCTTCTCTGGAGCCTTACCTTATCTTGGGGAGAATGGGCAAAGGCCTTCAGACCAAGTGGTATGATGCCTGGTGGCAGAGAAAGCCTGAGCACACCGACACTGGGAAAGGCTGGAATGATGGGATCTGGCTCAGGAGCTGTCCACCAGCGCAGTCCTCTGCCAGTCCACCTAGGAGGCTGCTGGCACCAGAGGTGGGGTATGGAGGGTTGTTTAGTCAGAAACATTTACTGAACTCACACAATTCTGGTTTCTAATTCTTACTCTGCCATCTATTAACCATGTGTCCTTGGACAGGTCACTTCACTTCTCCAAGCCTCAATTTCTTCATCTGTGAAATGGGTTTACTCCTCTGGAAGATTACATGAAATCATGTATATGAAGGCCCTCTAGAGTGCTGAACAAGCCATCAGTTCATGCTAGCTAGTATTTTTATTAAGAACCAGGCCTAGTTCTGTGAGGGATACAAAGAGGAGTGGGATGCAGCCCTCCCCCCCACTCCTGCCAGAACTTCCTTTAATGAAGAAAGACAGATATAAACAAGGGATCACAACCAACTAGAATTTAGTGTGGTAATTGTTAAAACAGTAGCATGGCTGCTATGGGAGCCTGGAGGAAGAAATAATTAGTTCTGCCTGGAAAGGTCAGGGAAGTCTTCCCAGAGGAGGAGGCATTTGAGCTGGACCATGAAGCGGATCACCTGGCAGAGAGAGGGAGAAAGACATTACAGGAGAGCAACTGCCTTGAGCAAAAACAGGGAGGCATGCAAGGGCAGCGTGGGCTTGGGGAATGGGGCCTGGTACTGCCAGCCTGCGGCCTGGCAAGGCGAGGTAAGTAGAGAGCTGGAGGGTCTCTTGGGGCCCCTACAGGAAGAGCCTCGAGCTAAGAACCTGACCTAAAGTGTGCAGATGGATTTCTGCCACAGTGGGCGATTTCTGAATCTTTGTCAGCAAAGGAGTGATGTGCTCAGGAGAGAAGGCTCTGGTGGAACGGGGAACGGAAGGAAGAAGTTAAGAGCAGGTGCAGGGACACCAGCAGGAACCTGAGGCTCAGCTCAGACCCTGCCCCCTGCAGCCACCCTGCAGGACTGCCTCAAACGATTTCCTGTGTAGGGATCCAGTCTTCACTGTACCCATAGCATCCAGGGCCTGCAGCCACCCACCCTGTCCCCCCTATCCCCCCACCATGGGTGAGAGTTCCCCCTGGTGAATACGGTGCCAGACACTGTGGGCCCAGAGTTCTCCTGCCATTCTGGGGGTGCTCTGTGGGCTCCACACCAGTTGGGGGGCCGTCAGGAGGCAGACAGCCTTGGAGTCTTTCACAGGAAGAGTGAAAGGACAGTCCCCACCTGTTAAGTTGATTTTCCTTTTCAAAAAGAGAGAGCTTTGCTGATGAAGAGCGATAAGTGTCTTTCACTGGTGAGGAAAGGATTTTAATAACGTCTGCTGATGACTCTTGCCCTGCTCCACCGAGATACAGAGACTCATTCTTCTTTCCTTTAATAACCCGGCATGGCCGCGCCAGGAGGGAGCCAGCTCTGGCCGCTCCCTTCTCCTCGCCCCAGTGACACACAGCCCTGAGCCCCCAGCTCAGTCCTTTCCTGTGTCCTTGGTCTTCCTCTCTTCCCTGCTGCCAGATCCCACCTCCCTTTTCTTCCCTCCCCTGCCTCTCATTTGTCTGAGTAAGGAGGGGCTGGGGATACCTTATTAACAAAGAACTCACTCCAAAGAGATCCGTGAGCTGGTCAGTGGGGGAGTGAGCTCACCGTCGCTTTGGTAGTGATCACATAGGCTGGAGATCTTGCCAAGGAGTTTCACATTAGCAGATAAAATGAGGTTCTCAGACTTCAGTTAACTCTAGGATCACCTGTGGACCTTATTCAAAATACAGTTCCAAGCCCTGCCCCCAATCTTCCGCTCTCTGGGTCTGCAGAGGGCCAAGAAATTGCAGCTTCCATAAGCCCCTCAGGAGACCAGGGCAGGAGACACTTGGGTGAGCTTGGACAAGCTGCGGCCTCAGACTGTCCTGCTAACCCAAGCTAATAGCCTTTCCTCCAACGCCACCTGCTTTCCACAATCCACAGAAATCCTGACCCGTTTTGATGGTCTGGGAGCTGAAACAATATGGTATGGGACACCTGGTTGTGTAATCACAGAAGCAACATTACTGAGCACATGAGTACACGTGCATGTGCTTACATGGGTAAGCACTTTGTATGCCTCTCATCTGGTCCCCCGATTGCACTGTGAGCATGCCCTTTATTGCCCTGACGCCAGGCACCCCGGCCCCTGCCCCTAACCCCACGCCATGTGGCTCACAGCAAGCCTATTGGAGAGAGGCTACCAGGAGGAAACACTTGGGAAAACCCGCCATGGAAACATCTTTACCATAAGAAGCTCAAAGGAAAATGGTCCTCAAACAAAGAAAGCTATTTTTCCAATTATTGCCCTTCCCCGGGTCTTCCTGTGTATGGCCTGATGTCCCTCCTCCCAAATAATTCCCTCCCTCCCACACTCACTCCACACCCTTGAACTCAATTCCCAAACCACCCTGTTTGCCACCCATCTCCTGGGTTCTTACACCTATAACACACAGATTTCCCTTGATGCCCTCTCTCCTGCAAACCTTACCCTGAACCTGGGTGACCCCTCCCTGCGGCCTCTCTGGGATTCACCCCTTGATTGTTTCTGGCCTCACACCAGCCCCCACTACCATCACCTCTTCATGCCTGGAAGGCTCCCTTCACCACCCTCCTACCTAGAATTCTGTCCTCCACTCTTCCAAGTCTCCTAGGGTGCTGAGCGGCAGTTCCATCTTCCTAAGCTCATCCCTGTCATCTTGATTTACCTCCCTTCACCATCTGCACGGGCTCCACACTGTCTTCCACACGGAGTCCGGGTCCCCTGGACTCCAACCCACGTCTCCCTGCTTCAGCCGCAGGAATCCTTCCCTGCCCGTCTGCTGTGTTCTCTCCAGCCACAGCCCTTTGCTTTGGCAGTTTCTGCCACCAGACAGGCCCCCAGCCCATTTTCTCTCACCCCAACCCTTCCCTCTGTAATGGCCCAGTGCCCAGCTCCTCACCCCTCTCTGCCCCCACAGCCTTCTCTGGCTGAGCCCACCTTCCTTTACGGCGAATTCCTGGACACAGTGAGTATGCTTAACACCGCCTGCTCTCACACTCATTCATTTGTTGTCTTAGAATTATTCTAAGGTTGTTTCAGGTCTGTGTATTTTTCTCTCCCCAGCCAGATGCTGTTGTTTAAGAACAATAACCAGACCTTCTTGCTCTTGGTCTCCTGCGCGACACACCCCACCCTCCGCCAGAACACAGGGAATGGCTTTAGTAACTTTGCATCAAATTGAAACAATTCCTAAATGACCATCCCTTTAATTACAATGAATGACTCTGAAGTCCAAAGCCAGTGGAGTGTGTGCTTTGCGGATGGAAATGATCAGATGATATAATGGGGACAAAGAACATAGGACTAAAAGGTAGAACACCTGCTTTATAGTCACTCATTTTCTATGGAGCAGCTGTATGATCCAGGGCAAGTCTCTGCACTCCTCTGTCCTGAGGGGTCAGACCAGATGCTGCGAGACCCTTTGCAGCTCCCACATTATGCTCTGCGCTGACCCGCCACCCTCTCTCCCAGCCAGCGAGCAAGGACACACGTGTCTCTCTGGATCTTCTTTTACTTACATGTGAAACGCAGGCTTTGGTAATAGTGACTAATTTATAGAGTTGTCGTAAGGATTAAATGCAACAATTCAGAAGGCTCTTGGCCCAGAGCCTGGCCCGCAGAAAGTGATAATAAATGGTGGCTATTATTACGTCACTTGGCCAGGGTTGGGATAAGGCGGTGTGCTCACGGGAGAAAAGATGGTGGGTTCTGATCCAAGTAGGAAGTCCCAGTGTCCATGATGCCATCTGAGCCCGGAAGAGGTCAGGCTGGGGTCCTGCCCAGTGGCCTTGCAGTGGCTGGAGCGCCAACTGTCCCATTCATGACAGCACTGCTGGCAGTTGGGGTGACCCTGCTGTATAGTCCCATCGATTTTCCCATTACCCGTTAATGCTGTGTATTAAAGGCTTTGCAGATCCACTCTGTTACCTTCTTTCTTTATTATCTCCGGGTACCATCCAGCTGCTTGGGAGGCTAAATTGCCTGCCCAGGAAAGCTCTCCTGAGGGTGAGGCCCCTCTCCTTGGGCAGCGCTTGGAAGCCAGGAGCCTCGGAGTCCCTCCTGGCTCTCTCCTTGGGCCATGCACACACTGACAAGGACCCCGCAGAAGCAGAGACTTGGGGCCACCATGCAACCCACTGCCAGCTGCAGGGGGAGATCCCAGTGAGGTCTTCAGCCCACCGCCGCTGGGTGTCTCCTCTGGTCTTTACCTGGTCTCAGCCTGTTCCTGCTGAAACTGCCTTTACTTGATCCTCCCCTCCCAGGCTCTCACCTTGCTTCCTCTTGGCCCCATCTGTCTCTGCCCCATCCCAAGTTCTCTGCCCCAGCCCTGCCTCCCAGAGGTCTCTTTGTTCAGCGATTCCGTGTCATATTCTAGATCCTAATCCATTTGCAAGCCTTGCAAAAGAAGCCCTATTCTGAACTTCAGTTTGCCTCGATATTCTTATTTGGGAAATGGGACTATGAGTCCTCTCCCCGGGACCAGGGGGGAAATGGAGTCCAGATGGTTCTCTGACCAAAAGAGGCCAGGAGAACAAGGACTGCTATTATTTTTGAGGTATAACCAAAGATAATGAGGTTGATATTTCATACTACAATCATCTATGCAAATTAACTATTTCTTCATTCACCTTGAAAAGCAAACCAGCAATTCAAAGATGTATATGCAACCCGTGCTTAGCTGGCCTCCTCATCAGCACGTCTGCACCCTCTGAGGGCAGGTTGGAGTTTGGGATATGATTGATCAGAATTAAGTCTGGTGAACAAACTGTGTGATCAAACAGAATATTATTCGCCTCTTTGCAATGCTGTAAAGTAAGGAGATGGCTTGGTATTAAGGGAGTTTTTTTTAGAACTCAGTGAGGAGTTCTAAAACATTCTTTGGAGTAAGTGTTGCTTCCCAGGGTGACAGTTTTGAAGGGAAATGCGCTTACATGATTAAGTCTTGATCTGCTGGTATATTAAACAGAAACTTGTTTGGTGGCAGGTGAAAGGAGGCCCTAAAGGGAAAAATAGTTTATTGTCTCAGGGACTGAGACATCCACGGTTAGGTTCTCTTTCAGGAATGGCTGCATCCAGGGGCTGAAATTATATATTCAGGACCTGGTCTTTCTTGATTTTCTCAGTTCTTTTCCTATGCTTTCTGTTTACTCTCAAGCAGGCCTTCCAAACTCAGTGGGTCCCAGCCGCTTAATCTTCAAAAGCAGTGGAGAAGAGAGCTTCACTTTCCTGGCAGTTCCCAAAAAAGCTCCAAGACGGATTCTCACTGGCCTGGCTTGTGTGATGCCCTTCCCGAAACCATCACCCTGGCCCAGGGGATGGAATTTCCTGAGTGACCAAGTCTAGGTCAAATGTGTTTTCTGGAAATCAGGTTTATTCCACATGGATCAAGAGAAGGAAGGCAGAGGGATGCGGTCCACAGAGGAAAAAATGCAGTGCTAGTTCCAGAAGAAAGGCAAGTGCTTGCTTGGCAGACAAAAACAGCCAACATGCACTATGGCTTCTTTTTTTTAATGAGTTTCATAGTTGCTATATTAAAGTAACGGAATCATGAAAGATTTTCTTTTAAAATATTTTATTCTTGTGTTATAGTTAACAAAATAAATAGAAATACAGATGTCCCTCAAAAGCAATTTGCTCTTGGCGGGGCGGGGGAACCACTTCATTCATTTCTGGTTGCATTTTACCGTGTCCTTGCACTGAAATGTAAGGGCATTTGTCTGGAGAGGTTTCCAGGAAGGTCTAACCAATTAGCATGGATATGTTCTCATTTGTTCTCCCCTTTATGCAACATCTGGCTGGCAAGTTGGGCAACACTGTCTGGTTATAGAATAGAATTAAGGTTTTTAAATGCTGTTTAGAAGTAGAACCCTTTTTGCAGATACCATCTCCTCCACCTGTCGAACAGATGACAACAGAGCTGTTCCAGGTGACTGGGGGTAAGAACCCCAAATCCCATCTGCTGAGCCCTCTCCTCCTCCTGTTTGCACCCTTTCCCTCAGCCTCTGATTCATGACTGCAGAATCCTGAGGCTCCAGGAAATGCAATGTGAAAACCACTGGCATAAGCAAAGGAACTACCTCTCTAGAACAAAGTCTGGGGCTTTGGTTTCAGCACCGTAGATGGAAGACGAGCAGAACAGACATTTATTGAGCACCTACTGTTCAGAGGCTATACCTTCCTTAAGGCAATGTAATGTAGGTGAAATGCCTACACCATCCCCATGAGGAAGGAATTATTATCCCTTTTTGCAGAAGGGAAGATTGAGGCTCAGAATATCATGAAACTGACAAAGTATGAAACTTGTCTCAAAGCCAAATCAGCCACTTTCTGATTCAAAGTGCCCCATGTCTCCATGGAGGTTCATGGAGTATCCCCTCTATGCCAGGGGTCATTCTAGGGGCTTGGATCCAGACTATTTCCCTGGATCCTTTCAAAGCCCTTTCCCTAAGGGAAAGGATCCAGATCACAAAGAGAACATATTGTATGACTTTATATAAATTTCAAAAATACATTTACCTGATCTATAACTATGGAAATCAAAAACAGTGGTTACCCTTGGTAGAGCAGGGATGGAGTTGGGGGGAGGGTAGCTACTGACTGGGGAGGAGGCTGAGGGAGTCATGTGGGGTGCTGGGAATGCTGTGTGTCTTGATCTGGGTGATGGTCGCCCAAGGGCACACATATATAAAAATTCCCCAAGCTACAGACTTAAGATTCATGTGATTTATTACATGCGAGTTATACTTCAGTTTTACAAAACTAAAACCCTACTATTTTTTTTTTAAATTATAATTGTACACATGAGAAAACTATGGTTCAGGAAGGAAACTGGTCTAGGGTCCTACAGTCAGGATTGGAATCGTCGAAGGACTGTGTGGTGCCCTTTTCATGGCATGGGCGCTCATCTCTGGCATTTTCAGCAACGTCTGGGTGGAAGCAGTCATATCCAGAGACTGTCATCAGAAAGACCTGTGTGCTCAAGGCCACGTCCTTACCCCTGCCCTCTCCCGCCCCCCACCCCCCTGACACTGCACCTCATTCTTTTCATTGTGTGGCTTTGGTTCAATGGTGCCTTAGAGCTCTCTCGTGTTTCTGTGTTGGTCTGATGGCTATGCAAGCCCTCCCTGGAGAGGACAGAGCCCTGGGCAAGGCGTGGGCTCAGAGCCAGGAAAGGTGTAGGTTGTGAGTGGGTGAGGGAGAGAAAGCCAGGCCTTCCCACATGCCATCAGGGACATTTTGTCTCCTGTTGGAAGACCTGGCCTCTGCCCCCTCTTGCACTCAGAGCCTCCAGGGTCAGTCTCCGTGTCCCCAGAGAGCCCTTCAGGCATCACTTTTGCCTACTCAAGCCCTGCCTGGGTCCTTCCCTCTTCCCTTACACTATAAAAGCAGCTTCTATTTTTAGGTTCCATTGTAAGGGAGACCCTGGGATTCAGGCCAGGGATCCAGGGAGCTGGGAAACCACAGTCCCAGGGGCTGGATAGGCTGTATGACTGAGTGGATAAAATGGCAGCAGCCTTGGCATCCAGTGGGTATAGTCTGGTGGTGAATCACCAGGAAGCCCTGAGGGGCTGGGCTAGGATCAGGGTCAAGTGAAAGGCCTGCCTCCTTCCCATCCCCTCTGCTACAGTTCTACCCCCCCACCATGAAGCTTCAGGAACAATCAGCCCAAACCCAAATCTGGCCACATCTTCTACTAAAAAACTCTGCAAGGCCTCTCCTTATACCCTGCGGCTCGGGAGCACCAACAGAGGGTTTTAAGGAAGGAAACAAGGGCTATGATAGAGTTGGCATCTGAGCCAAGTCTTGGACAATGAGTCGGGTTTCAGGAAGTGAGCAGAGAACCCACCGAGGGGACTCAGGAGCTTTGAGGAAGAGAGGTTTCCACGGTCAGGGCCAATCTAGAATATTGGGCTTCACGCACAGGCACTGACCACTAGTGACAAAATTTTTGAAAAGAATAAACTGGCAATGGCGTTTACCTAAAAATAAATATATATATATATTATATATATTTTCCTCCTATGTAAAAAGGTCCAGAGAGAAAATATGTTGGACGCAGGAAGATCATGTATTCAATCATTCAACAAGCATTATTGAGCACCTATTATGTGCCAGCCACTGTACAGGGTCCTGAGGAAACAGCATCAAACAGAGAAAATATGGATGGTACCCTCTGGGGGTGTATCATCAACAAAAAGGAAAAATACGGAGCCAGAGATAGCCAGCGTGACATGTGATGTGAAGGAGAAGGCCGGGATGGTAGGAGAGCTCCTCAGGGAAATCTCGCCCATCTGGGGCACTGTGTGTGACCTTCCAGCCGAGACCTAGAGGGTGGGAACAGGAGAGGCAGGAGCAGCCGGGAAGAGGTCTGGGCGGAGCGAACACACAGAAAATGTCTCTGAGGCTGGAAAGAACTGGGCACATTTCGAAGTTCTTAAAAAGTTGAACATGGCTGGAGCTCAGAGTGGGGAGGAATCCTGGTAGACAAGGAGGGAGAGGGGAGCGGTGGGGACGGCAGAAGCAAACTGGGACTCAAGGGTCTGTGGGAAAGCCCACGTGCCATGTGCAAGATCACACTATTTCCAGGAGGGTGGATGGGGGAGGGCTGTAAGAAGGGTACGGGGCCCCCATTTAGGTGGTCATTGCAATGGCAGAGAGAGATGGCACAGGCATAGTTGGGGAGTAGAGAGGAGAGGATGCATTCCAGGGCCTGGTGGAGACAGACTCTGCACAGCCTGGTGGAGACAGAATCCGCAGGACCTGGGGGGCAGGGAGGGAGTACCACACCATGGTCGTGAAAGCCTCTTTCCCCTTCAGTCCCTCCCCATCACCAAATCATGTGTTCCAAGCTCCTGGAAGCCAAACAGCAGGTCTTGGAACCACATCTGTCCCAGGACCTTCCAGGTCAGAGATGCTCAGCCGCTAGCTGCTCAATGACTGAATGATAACCACCGACAAGAATCTGAATTGATCCCAGCTGTGGCCGGCAATGGCCAGCCCTGGCTTTCCTCTCCTCTCGTCTGGTCTCCTGTGGAGCGACAGGCAGAGCCCAGAGGGCAGGGGGCAGGAGTGGCTTGTGGGCCCAGTGCCACCTGGAATGCTTAAAACATGAATTGCGAGTCAAGTGGCCCCTCTCACAGTTAATCGATGGCAGCATATCCTGATCGCTTTCATTATTATTATTTTCTTATGCATGTGTGATCGGGAGATTTATTGTTGAGGCTACAGAGGCAAAATCAATTATTCATGTTATAAATTAGAAAATGATTTATGTCTACAGGAGAGGGGGCCTCAGCGAGCCGAGCCCATTACAGATAAGCTTTGCTGAAAGGACCAAGATTTATCTGTAAACTTCACAAATTGCAGCTGGCCAATCCAGTCCTGCCCCCCACCCTTCCCCCAGGGCACCCATCCCTCTTCCTGAGTCATTCTGTCTTTCTCTGTCGTCCACCATCCCCTTGACTCCTATTTCCTCTCCGAGCTTCCCACTGACTCCTTGTTCTTTCCTGTTTTTCACCTTTGACAAATGCCCCATCCCTTGCTCCTATCTCTTTTGGGGGAAAAAACATGCTTGAACTTCTAAATAAACTTCCTTTTCTCTGAGGATAGCTTCCCCCATACAGGAAAAAAGAATCAGGGAACAGCTGGGGAAGAATCCCCTTCATCCACCTGCAAACCTCTTGAGAGGACCAAGTCATCTCTCTTGGAGCAGATGACTCCTGCCCCTGGTAAAAGATGTCCATTACCCAGCATCTTCATTGTCTTTCTCCCGGGTTCCTCCCAGGGAACACGGCAATGAGGAGCAATGTGAGGTTGTAGAAAGCCCATGGGCTTGGAGTCACATGGACAGGGAGTTGAACCCTAGCTCTGCTGCCAACAGTGTGACTTTGGGCAAGTCATACCCTCTGAGCCTCAGTTTCCCTATCTGTAATATAGGTTTCCAGCACTGGGCCCACCTCATAGGACTGTTGGAGGAGTGACAGGCATGGGGGCCCCAACACAAAGGGAATGCCCCCCAGGCTGAGTTTATTTGGGAGGACAAGAGGCTGCAAATGGAATATCCCTCCCTCTCCCTGCTTCTCACTCTTCTGTCAAACAACAGCGACCCTGAACTCAAAGAAAAATTGATCCATCAAAGAGGGGTCCTGAGAGTAAGGGAGAAGTATGAGCCGATGATGACCGCTTCCAGTGAAGGCATCAAGAGCACAGGGAAAGGAGTTCTGGCCCAGGAGTCAGGAAAGCAAGGTTACAGACTCGTCCTCTCATGAACCTGTGACCGCAGCAGGTCTCAGTGATCTCTGGGTCTCCCTTACCCCTCCAGTTGAAGGGAGGGGGGCGGGGAGAAACACCTTCCCTGCTGCCTCATAGGTTTGTTTTGTTTTGTTTTAGAGAGCGAGCGAGCATGTGCCCGGGGAGACACTGAGGGAGAGGGAGAGAGAATCTTAAGCACAGAGTCCTGCATGGGGCTCGATCTCACCACCCTGGGATCATGACCTGAGCCTAGATCAAGATTCGGACACTTAACCGACTGAGCCACCAAGGCGTCCCCCCTCATAGGTTTTTGTATCCAATGAAAAGAAGGCTCTAGAGTTGTTTGGAAAATCACGATAATCACAACAGCTTCTAGCATTCTTACAGGATGACGTTATAGGAGAAAAAAGAGATTTGGGTCCGATGGAGGACAACCACGGCAGAAATGTGCTTAAGAAGAATCAGTCTCCTAAACGGTTGAGTAAATGCACCTAGAATGCCCTGACGTGACTGCAGAGCCCCCTGAGGGAGGCTCACACCTAACCAGTGGCTGTGGTGGTCCTGGCCCTGCCAGACTTCCAGACCCAAGGCCAATGTGATGGCACAGGGCCATCTCACGTCTGATTTGGGGCAGTGGCAGGAAGTGCTGGCCCAGAGAGCTTCACTGCTCTGAGCACCCACAGTGTGCCAGGCCCAGCCTACAGTCTAGTGGGGGAGACAGACACTAACAAAACAACACACACACATAAAACTATGAATAGGAAGCCCCAAGAGGATTCTATGATAAAGACGTTCCAGGAGATATGAGATCCAGGAAGGGGGCCCAGCTCCAGTCTGGGAGTCAGACAAGTCCCCTATAAAGATTTGGGTCATAGCCAGGACCCAAAGGACCAAAGGACAGGTAGGGGTAAGGAGGGGAAAGTGACAGGTGGGGAAGACTGTATGAACCCCATGGCGGGGGCTGGGGGATAGCAGGGGTTAAAGAAGGAAAGCAGGCCTGTGTGGCTGGAGAGTGTGAGTCAGGAAACAGATAACTGGTGATGAGTGTGGAGAGGAGGCATGGGTCAACTTTGGAGAGAATCTAAAACTGCCTCTAGCTCCCCAGTGGGGAACCTGCCTGTTTTGAGTGATTGTCTACCTGAAGCCCAGGAGCCTGATCCCAGGAGCATAGTCCCGGCCTGGGAAACAGCACAGCCCTCTTCCAAAGGGCTGGAACCCTGGGATCTGCTGAGCCTCCTTCTTCAAGGAATCTCGTGTTGAAAGAAGGGCTTCTCCCTCTATCTGGAAGATCATGAGAGACTAATCTCCAAGCTCCCCAAGTAAGTTCCAGAGTCCACTCCACACTCCCTGCCAGAGCCCTGGGCTCTTTCCCCAAATTCATGGGCACCTGCCCCTGCACATCCTGAGGACTGATAATGTTTCTCACTGCCCATGGCTCTTTCTTTAAGTCCTGACACCTGGCCTTTGAGTTGATGGGAACTCCATGAACCCATCCTCTCTGTACTCAGTGAGACAGCCCCTACAGCTCCTGGTCTTGCCCAGGCAAGAACCATATCCCCCAGAGCCAGCCTTGAGTGCCACTTAGGATACACAAGTCCTCTAAGGCCTCCCCTTCTGTTGACCAAACAGCTTCAGACTCACCTCAGCTCCAAAGATATTCTCATTAGATTCAACTTTAATTCTTTCATCTTATCTCTGGGGCCTGGTGTTTGGTTGTTTCCAAAGAGTATTAGATATTTCCCCCAGAAATCCCACCGACCTTAAAGCCCACATTAGTTGATCCCACTCTCCACCTCCAAATCCCAGTGGCTCCCCATTGGTCATGTCTATAATGAGTGTCAAAGTCATTAGCATGGCAGAGAAGGTCATGGAAGTGGGGCCCCATGAGATGTCCCCAGCCCGGTCTGTCCCCAGCTATAGAGGACACTGACCACGCAGTGTCCTTCATGCTGGCACATGGCCTCTCTCCATCAAAATCCTGCTTGTTCATCATGGTTCAGTTCAAACACTGCCTCCCAGGAGGCCCCCACAGGGATGGAGATAGCATAATGTAGTAGAGAGTCCCCAGGCCTTGAACCTTGGCTTCTCTACTGAATGGTTGTGTCCCCTCACCCAAGACCTAACTTCTCTGGGCCTCGGCTCTCTAGATCTTAGACAGAGGTAGACCATTTCCACCCCTGGTAATGGTAGAGTCCGTGTGTTGGGGCAAGAGCTGGGGCTTGAGGTCCAAGTCCAGGTAAGGAGACAGACGAACACTTAAAACCACCCAAAGATATGGGGAGTGGCCTTTCAGAGGCAATCCAGGGCTTTTGGGGGCCACAGAGCACTCTTGGAACAGGGCCTCAGTACTAACACAGAGCTGGGAGGAGTCTGGGGAAATACTTCGTCAGTGCTACCTTGCTGTACACATGGTAGTCATCAGCTCTGGATTATCAAGGAAGGCAGGTGGGGGCTTTGTGGGGAGGGGAGGCGGCAGACATAGACCCCTGGCAGGAGCTGGCAGCTGCCCCTGGGACACGGACCAGCTTGGATGGGGATGGGAGCTTCAGTTCCCGCAGGAGAGGAAAGCGCAGGCGGTTGATGGACTAGCTTTGGCAACGCTTGGTTACCTTGTCCTGCCAGTAAAGTCACCAGGATTGAAAAATGAAACCAACTCCCTCCCTTGCCCTTGTCCTCGGGTGTTCTATGTGTCTAAGCTCTGTCCTTTTCGCTGCCAAATTACCTTTGCTCCCCTTGCTCTGAAAAGCTGCTGGCAAAATGACCCCCCATGTAGGTCATACAGCAACACTGGATGTGTTAGGCACATGGATGGTGCTGGAATTGAAGGTGGCTGGATTCACAGGAGAGGGGAGATGGGTCTGAAGGGAAGGGACCATCTGTCTCTCACCCCAGCTGAGAAACCACTCATGAGGCTTTGTTTAAAGGCAACAGGGAGTCAGTTAAAAGTGTTTATCTGCACTGGTTCAGGATTGGGGAGGCCTGGAATGGAATTATGGGTTCTGCCACTTGGCAGCTGTGTGATCTTGGAAAAGTTGACTTACCCCAAGCCTCAGTGTGCTCATCTGAAAAATGGGGGGAATAATGCCTACCTCAATGAGTTGTTATGAGGCTTCAGTGAAGTTATGTGTTGAATTTAATGCCTGATTGCCAGTGGTTTTTTTTTAAAGATTTTATTTATTTATTTGACACACAGAGAGAGATTATAAGTAGACAGAGATGTAGGGAGAAAGAGAGAGAGGGAGGGATGCTCCCCGCTGAGCAGAGAGCCCGATGTGGGCCTCAATCCCAGGACCCTGGGATCATGACCTGAGCTGAAGGCAGAGGCTTAACCCACTGAGCCACCCAGGCGCCCCTGCCAGTGGTTGTTGTAAATGGCAACCATTATTACCAACCGTCCGTGCTGAACCTTCCTGCTTTCTCTCAGAACCACATGAGGAGGCCAGCAGTTAAAGTAAAGCAGACTGGGAAAAAGAAGTTAAGATTGATATTAGGAGGGTGTTTATGGGCTAAGAGGAAAATAGGTGGGGAAACACATTGCCCAAGAACTTGAGCACCCTACCTCAAATTCCCCCTCGACTGGGGGGTGGGCACAGGAGGAGAGTGGCCAAGATTTATGCCCCCAGAGATGCAGGGCGCAGGCTGGGTCTTGCAGACTCCGGGCGGAGAGCCAGGCTGGTGTTAACTATAACCAAGCCTGAGCTTCTCCTCTTTAAAAAGCTCTCTAAGCCTCTGTGCAGAAAAATGCCTAGCACAAATATAATACATGCTTAATAAATTTTTGTTGAAAGAAAAGGGAGTGGTGGGAGGGGAGAGGGAGGAAGGGAAGAGGAAAAGGCAGGCGGACTCTAAGGAAGGAAGCCAGTGAGAGCAGCGAGGGGCACTAGGCTCGCACCTGCTCCCCATCTGCGACACCTGGCAGGTAAGCAGGTTACTTCTGGTAGGCCCCACCGCCTCCCAAGCTCTGCTGTGAATGTTAGAGTCTGATCACTTCCCCCACTGCTCAGTGGCAGACAGCTGGCCCACAAGCCCTTCGTGCAGATCCTGGCCCCTCACCTCCAGCCCCAGGCTCAGGATGGGCAGCGTAGGTATGAGCTAAGATCTCCCAGGCCGCCTGTTGCCTCCCTCCTCCTCTGACCCCACTGATCTTTTCAGCTGCCATCCCAGCTCCTTGCCTTGCTTCACTGACCGAGCAGCTCAACAGTGCACTGCTCCTCAGGCTCCAGAACCTCCATGCCTTTGCAGCATCAGCTTGGTTCACCCTTTAGAAAGAGCAACTCTGTCTGAAACATCCCACATCGCCCAGCTGGCTTGTAACTGCCTCTCCCTCGCTTCCCTGTTACCGACTCTCTCCCCTCTTACCAAAGGAGCTTCTCCTGTCCTCTGGATGGAGGCTCCACTTCATTTTGAATTAAATCAGTGTATCTGGCTCTGTTCTAGGTGGGCACTCAGACATGTAGGGTCATCTTAGGAAACCTCGATCCACCTCCAAATTTGCTCACATCCTTGGTCCAGAATATTGTTCACTCTCCTTGTACCACCCCCAACCATTCTCCTCCCGCCAAAGTCTACAGATGATGCTTCTGTAAGTCCCTACATTTAGCTTACCTCTTCCGATAGAGATCACACATAAGGCCCAGCTCAAAGGCCACCTCCTCCCGAAGCCTTCCCAGAACTCAACCCTCAGAACCGATCACCAGCACTTAGCCTACAGCCCTGTTTTCAGCACAAGTCACAGGCTGCCTGCATTAGGCTCAGTTGTGTGTCTCCCTCCCCACCCCACCCTTAATTTTATAAGCAGGAACCTTATTCATCTCTGCATCCCTGGCCCTAAGCTTGTTGCCTGGAAGGTACTACAATAATGTATGTTGAGTTGCCTAAATGGTGGGCACCTATGGGCTGGCTGCTTTCCCAGGCCCCCAGGCCCCTCAAAAGATGAAAAACCGTATTCTTAAGAAGGACATCACTTTGGGTTCACAATCACCTGGGGATGAAACAAAGACTGGACAGTTTTCCTGGCCAGCCCCGTGGCCTCCAGCACACACATAGAACGGCCCGTGTGTGTGCAGGTGCCAGCCATCATCAAACCGCCATGCTTACAGACTAGCCACAACCACAACACTGATTTCTACCAGGCCCCTAGATCTTTTTCATCCAACACATACATAGCCTCGGAGTACTTCCCCCACCTCCACACACACCTTTTCATGTATAGAGTTTATGTTTTCTCCTTTTTGGATAAAAACATAGCTTTGATCCACTTGTCCGTATAATGACCAGGAAAGCATGGATTTGGGTCAGCATTCATCTTCGTCCTTTTCCCGATTTCCGTTTCCCTTGTAGAGGACACCTTCAAGTTAAAAACCTCAGGCCTCTTCAGATGCACTCCTTCCCCATACCCAAAGAGTCTGTTCATTCTTGGGAATGTTTCCAGATTTCATCCCCCCTTCCCATCTTTAGAGTTGTCACTGTCCTGATGTGGTCCTCAACACCTCCCATCCAAGGACCGCTCCAGTGGAACACAAGAGCAGAAGAGAACAGTAGAAATCATGGCCCAATTGCCTCATTACAGAGATGGGGAGACTGAGGTTCAGATGTGAACTAACTGCCTAGTGTCAAGCTGAGAGGGAGCGAATGTCCCCTGAGGAAGGGTCCTGGTCTACCATATTCAGCTCTGTGTCCCCAGCACCTGGCAAAGTGGCCCAGAGCCCTGGAACAGTAAGTGCAAGGCCTAAACCACAGAGCCAGATTCAGAGCTGGGTCTTTGGACTCTCAGCCTGGGATACTGTCCTTCCTGGCAGTGGGGTGCCCCATGTGGCTCAACCCCAGCCGCCAACCAAAACTGTGCTTCAACACCCAACAAACGCTTCTTTTGACAGGAAACCCTCCTGCCTCAGAACTTAACATGGATCCTATTCAAGGCACCTGGATGGCTCAGTCGGTTAGCATCTGTCTTTGGCTCAGGTCATGATCTCAGGGTCCTGGGATTGAGCCCCATGTCGGGCTTTCTACTCAGTGGGGAGATTGCTTCTCCCTATCCTCCTGGCTCATGCTCGCTCCTTCTCATGCATGCTGTCACTATCTCTGTTTCTCTCTCTGCCAAATAAATAAATAAAATCTTAAAAAAAAAAACTACTATGGATTCTTATTCATTACCTTGTAATGAAACACACCCTCCTTTCTCAAATCATAGGGGCACTAATGTTTTTCTTTCAGAAGAAAATTAAAATAGTATGTACTGTTGAGGGTGAGAGAAAGAAGAGAATGGACTTTGACATCCAAAATTCATGAAAATCCAGACCTGATCTCTGGGCAACAGGATCTCAGACCGGGACACAATGAACCACTCTGACCAGCTCGATGAAGTTGAGGAGAGGGACAAAAGGGGGTCCAGGGCCATGTGGGATAAGATGGAGGAACTGGAACTGAGGGAACCTTAGCTTCTTCTGGGGGAAGCAGAGCTCAGCAGCCAGGATCTGTACCCCAGTCAGTAAGCTCTGCCCTGGCGCTCATCAAGTGGGGAGGTCAGGACAGGCTCAGTCTTCAGAACAGAAACCAGGAGGCTTCACACAAAACTGGTGTCTTAGCTGAGTATTCCCTTTCTTGGGGGCTGGAGCTACCATGCCAAAGGGAGGACCACCACCAAGTGTCTGCTATCTTTAGTCAAACATCCAAGAATGGGCCCCCTCTCTGCATTCATCTGTTCTTGCTGCCAGAACAAAGTATCACCAACTGGGTGCTTAAACAACAGAAATCTATTTTTCTCACAGTCCTGGAGCCAGAAGTCTGAGATCAAGGAGTCAGCAGGGTTGATTTCTTCTGAGGCTTTCCTCCGTAGCTTATGGATGGCCACGTTTTTCCTGTATCTTCACAAGGTTTTTCCTCTATGCTCACACACCCTTGTGCCCAAACCTTCTCCTCTTATAATGACCCCAGTCATCTGGATTAGGATCTACCCTAACAACCTCATTTTAACTCAGTGTCTTCTCTAAAGATTCTGTCTCTGAATACAATCACATTAGGGTAGTTAGGACTACAGCATATGAATTTGGGATTTTAGAATTTTAGAATTTAGCCCATAACATCCTCTCAGAGAACAGAGTCCATAGTGGTATGGACACAGGATAAAGGCTGCAGAAAACCTACCCGGCCTCTTCTTGACATGTGCCCACGGGTAGGAGGGATTTGAAAGCAAATGCCTGCTGATAAATGCCTATGGGTTTGGGGCTTTCCAGCTGAAGACCTTTGAAAGAGCACTGCTTCTGAGACTGTGCCAGCAGTAAAGAGGTTCTGAGCAGGCAGTGTCTTCAACACAGTTCTAGGAAAGTCTCCCTGGGCAGAATGAGGGTGTGAGAATCAGCTTGTCGTCCCACCAGCAAGTGGGAGCCCAGGCAGCACAGAGTTCTCGATGACAAGGAATGGGAGTCAGATAAGCAGCTCCTTCAGCAGGACCAAGATGGTGGGAGGTAGAGTAAGGCAGCAGAGCTAAAGACCTTGGGAATAAAGGCCTGGTAGAGACCTGCTGTGCTAATAGTTCTAGTTAATGGCCTTGCTGAATTACACCCTTTACCCTGTAATTTTGTAGTCCTGCCCACCTTGACTCTGGACTTGACCATATGATTTGCTTTGGTCAACAAAACATTAGCAAACATACTTGTGAGCAGAAACTTAAAAGGTGCTTGTTTGCTTCCACTCCCTATATGACTGGGTTCATTGGCCATGCACATCTGCCATACCATGAGAGTATATTTGGGCTAGCCTGATGGACACTTGACAGAGACCTGAGTCATACAAACATTCCAGACATCCAAGTCATCCAAGATCAGCCAACAGCAAGCCAAACACTCCACAAATGTAGAAGAATGCAATCATTACAGGAAAACTTCCTAGCAGAACACTGACCCACAGCAAGCCAAATAAATTATTGCTTTAAGCTTCTGAATACTGGGGTGGTTAGACCTCATTATTATGGTAAATTGAAGAGAAAAAGCACAACAGGCAGCATTCAAGCACCAGACCACAGCCAGGGATCCAGAGACTCTTGGATCTGAGGGAGTCTGACAATTTGAGATCCTGAAAAAACAGACTGGCAGAAGCCTGGAGGCCAGAGCAACAGCAAGACTTGAGCCCTGATGTCAAGACAGATTCCTCCTTACCTTGTATCCCTGATCCTCCCAAGTCCTGACCTTCACCTCTCTTCCATCAAGGTTATTTGTGCATTTGGCTAATCCACACACTAGATATTACATGTCTTGGCTTATCCCTCATTGTCTTTCCTCTTCTCTCCATCTCTCAAGGGTGCCAGAAAAACACACTGAACCAGGAACCGGAAGCCTGGCTCTTCTTATACTGAGTGACCTTGGGCATTTCAGTCCCCATCACTGATACTCAGTTTAATGGCCTGTCAAATGAGGGGTGAGACCAGATGACATCTAGGGTGCCTCCAGCATTCCCTGTCATTAGTGATCCCAGATCTTTAGTTTCTTCCTTTCACCTCCCACTCTCCACTTGTTAACCTCGCCTTCTTGTCTGTATGCAGTTTGTTCCAGCTACCCGAGAAATAAAGCATTGAAAACCTATGCATTTCTGGTGCCATCTATTATCAGCGTTCCCTCATCATCTATTAGGAAGAAACATTTCCCCTTATCTTTCTCTTGTTCCTAGTGTATTTTAAAGAATGTTTTTCTATTTCCTTTTATGTGTTTTGCAGGTTGCATCTCATTTCTTTCTTTGATTTTTCTCTTCTCACACCTATAAATTCTGGCTATTTCTTTGTTTTTTTCTTGGGCAATCAGGCCAAGCTTCCCTTTTTTGCCTTTCCAACAGGCAGATCTGTTCCCTCTGCAGCTTTTTGTCTGACCAATGAGATTTCTCCTCATCACTTACCAATCCTGTTTCAGTTGGAGTTTTTTTTTTTAATAGGACTTTAATTAATTCTGTATGCTGGATTGTTGTTTGGTAGTCACATCTCTGCAACCTAACTGAGTGACCTTGGCCAGATCTCAGAGCCTCAGTTTCCTAACCTGTAAAATAGGGAAGAAATATCTGCCCTTACTACCTGCCAGCGTTTTTATGAGGCTCTCAGAAGACGGTAAGACAGTCTTTAATAAACTGCAGAGAATGGTATAAAGAGAGGGGTCATGGTTTTTGTGGACAGGCTTGATCTTCTGTCTTATGAAAGTGAGCTCTGCTGGTAAAACCAGGAATCAGAACTGTTTTTTTGTTCTGAAGAGCTCACTAAGCAGGGATTGCTCACCTTTGCATAGCCTCCCCATTTCTCTCTCAAAAGATAAGACCATTGAGGAAACCTCTGGCCTAACTGCCTGGGACTGTGTATTTCTACTACAGGGCTCCAGAATATTTAACACTTTTCTTGTCCTGTCTGAATCCTCCTATTTTTTTCTGGCTCTTTAGGAAGGTCCTCTCTACTCCAGATGATACCATTTGAGCCATCTTCCACATTTCTGTGTGCCCTTCTCCCCCCAACAAGTAAAACCATGAGATTCAGGTTGATCTGTCAGAGTACATGAACATGACCTAAATAGGACCAACCAGAATCTTATCTGTGATCAATGCACAGAATTTGGGAGAGAGAAGATATTTTTATGCTGGTGTTGCAAATCAGAAAGGGTGTGATTCCTGGCAGCCATCATGTCATCACATGATGAAAGCCTATCTCCAGAATGAAGCAAAGCAGAGAATAAGAGCTGGAGGAAGGGATGGTCAGGATGATATCTCTCATTCTCTCTTCTCCCCTACCCCCTGCCCCACCAAATTTAGCAACTGAAGCCAGATCTATACCTAAACTTCCTAGTCTTCTGAGCTAACTGCCTATCTTTTTGGTTAGGCTTGTTTGAGTTGTAGAAACTGTTACCTTACTGAAAGATTTCTGCCTAATATACCTCATACATCTCAAATAGTTCTGGAGTCTCTCTGCTCCCCCCTACTACCAGTTAGTGCTGTCACATGGCCAAGATAGCAAGGAGACACTTAGAGGAAAAAGGGAATCTGGGGAGCTTGTCTTTCCCTCATGAGCTCACATAAACTGTATACAGACTAGAATGTTCCTTCCTCCCATGGTGGCCTTAAGGAGGGAATCATGAGGATTTAGAAAGATTCCAGGCTTTAGAGGGAAACAGACATGGGTCTTGATCCTGTTCCTATTTATAAGCCCTGTTACTTGGGACCTATACCCTCTCTGAACTCCTTTCTTACAAGACTATTTAGAAATAATGTACTTACACAGCCTGGCTTATAGTAGACACTCAATAAATGGTGCCTAATATAAAAAGTTTCTTAATCTTTCTGAATTCAACTTTCTAAACTGAAATGGTCTTTCCTTTGTGTTTCTTCCTTTGTGTTTCTTTTCCTGTTTTCTTGGAAACTTCTGTTATCATAGTTTTTGGTCATTTTCTGTAGGGTAATCTTCAACTTTAAAATACTTAAAGACTTCTTCTTCCCTACTGTACCTGGATGCTGTCTGCATGTAACAGGCCCTCAGTGAGTGTTTGTGGGATGAATGAGTTGGTGAACACTGAAATGGAAAGTGCATTCACCTCATTATAGCTCTACTTTCAGCACCATGGAGCTGTCCGCAGTATTCTCGGGAACCAAGGAGACGACTCAGAATTTCAAACTTAAGTATGGGATGCCTGGGTGGCTCAGTTGTTAAGCGTCTACCTTTGACTCAGGTCATGATCCCAGGATCCTGGGATTGAGCCCTGCATCAGTCTCCCTGCTCAGAGGGAAGCCTGCTTCTCCCTCTTCCACCCATCCCCAATTTGTGTTCCCTCCCTTGTTGTCTCTATGTCAAATAAATAAACAAAATCTTAAAAAAAAAATTTAAATATGGATTGTCTAGCCAATTTCTTTAACTCTGTCAGTGTTTTATCTGGTATCTCCAATCTGGAAGTAGGCTCTTTGGTAAGAGGGAATTTTCCATATGTTTCATTTTTTTCCTCGTTCATCCATCCAACAAAACTTGATGAAAGTTCCTGTGGTAGGAAGATATCTATTATCTTTAAAGAGCCTATAGACTCCCAAAAGTAAACTTACAAAAGCAAAAACTTTCCTCTACAAATTTCTAGACACACGATGCCTATTCCATGGGGATAAAAACAGAATCATGTGACATTAATGGTGGAAAAAACCTTCAAAATCATTGAATATAACATCTTTTAGCACACCATCCCACTATCCCAACCACAGTTTATTCTTTCATGCAAAACTGGTGCCCCATGACTTTTCCAAAGCCATGCTTTCTGGTTTGTTATTTGCTTTTTTGTTTGTTTGTTTGTTTGTTTACAGAGAGAGACACAGCAAGAGAGGGAACATAAGCAGGGAGAGTGGGAGAGGGAGAAACAGGCTTCCTGCCAAGCAGGGAGCCTGATGTGGGGCTCGATCCCAGGACCCCGGGATCATGACCTGAGCAGAAGGCAGACGCTTAATAACCGAGCCACCCAGGCACCCCTATTATTTGCTTCTACACAAATTTCATGAACCTATATTCAAGAATTAAAAGGTTTCCATCTTTGGAATTCTGGAGAGCAGCCCAAAGTTCTCATAATTTCTGCTCTGGTTAAGAGCCCTCTGGTACTCCTTGTCATGAGTCTACATTGCTCCCTTCCCCTCCACCTTCTGAATGAGCTTGCCTTGCTTTGTGTTCAAGGCCACACCACTGCTTTATCCCTTTTCCATGTATTCCTTTCTCTCAGAGTAGTCTGGCTACAGGGCTGGCCCAGAATTTTAATTATACACATCATGTTGTGGTCACCAGTACCAGGAACCCCTCCAGTGGAGGATGTTTTGCAGATTACCTCTGGGGAGTCAGGATCCCCCTGCCAGAATGTTCTGTCCTCTTCTCCATCACCTTTAGATATAAAATTGTTCACCACTCTCCTCTTCCTCACAGAGAGCAGAAAAACTCCATCTTCCTACAATTCACGTCATTAAGTGGAGGGTGTTATTCAGACATGGAACATTGATTTGACCATCAAAAAGGGAGGCAGTAATCACGCAGTAGGGTCAAAAAAAGTAGGAATCTAGGAAAGATTTTCAAGACCCTTTCAGACTGCCTCTTACACATTTCTAATCACCCATTAATCTCCCACTCTACCATCCCCAGGTTGGTATGCTTAGTAGAGTCCTTTTATATGGACATATTACCCATGCCTAATCTCTACCCATCTCTGGCAGAGGCTTCCAGAGAAAGAACTGTGCTTGGAGGAGAGGAAAGCAGAGGAGAAAAGAAGTATTTGTATGTTTGTTAGCTTATTGCCGACTATCTTCCCCCACCAGAATGTAAGCTCCACAAGGACAAAAACTAAGTCTATTTTGTTCATATTGTTTACTCAGCACCTGGCACATAGCAAGTATTCAATGAATACTTGCTGAGTGAAAAAATAACCACCAAAGAAGAGAAACCAGAGAAGGCAGAAGAGAGGTACTTCTTGCACACATGTTTCTGTCTTGTGGCTAATGGAATGGGATGGATGAGAGGGCAGCATGTCCTCAGAGATTGGTCCAAAGGGCCTTTGTGCTCCTTCCCCCAACCCAAGGGCCAGGATTGCCTTCCATGATTTCTGATCCAGAGCTGACAACGGTCCTAGGGGGAAGACACAACTGGTGGTTGACTCTCTCTCCTTACCTTTGTTCAACCATCTGTAACTGTGACAGATGGCAGCTAGGAAGGGCTACATGTGAAAAGGGGCAGAGGCAGTGAAAAGACCAAAGCAGAGAGAAAGGAGCTGCCTCAGGGTTTCAGATTCAGGTCACTTCTGAGTTCTGAATAGGCAAGATTGACAGCCCTCCCCTTTTTTTGTCTTCCAACACAGGCTGACCTCCCTCTTCTGCTCACCATGGGGGGCTCTGGAGACATGGGTGTTTTAGGCCAGTCTGTAGCACTAAATGTGCAAGACATCTAGACAATGTTTGTAAGGGAGATGCCAGGATGCCAGAAGTTATCTCATCTTTTTTAGAAATGCCCACAAGTGTTGTGGGTTCTATAGCTCTTGGCTTGACAATCTAAGCCTCCATTATTGACCTTTAAACTAATTTACCAGTTTGTTGGTCTGTTAGACTCCCTCTATGCCTCAGGGCATGTTCTTCATGGCCTCCGTGATTTTTCAAGGAATTTGATTAGCAACTTGTAAAACTCATATAGAGGAATCAATGAGCAAGAATAGCCATAACTATTTTTCTAAAAGAACAAAGACAAGGGCTTGTACCATCAGATATCAAGACATATTACAAAGCCATATGAATTTAAATAATGTGGTACCAGCTCAGGTATAGAGAAAGAAGACAATGAAACAGAATAGATTCCAGAAAGAGACCCAAATAATTAAGGGAATTTGGTTTTTAAAAAAAATATGTTATAATTAATTAATAGGGAAAGAGTTAACAATTCATTAAATGGTATTGGAACAATTAAACATCCTTATGGAAAAAATAAACTAGATCGCTACCTCACACCACATAAAATATGTTCCAGATAGGTTATAACATTTATACACCCTCTCTTCTACAGCTTTTATTTCCTTAAACATGGATTTCTTTAAATATGTACTTCCACATCTCTCTGCCCTTGTTTATATTGTTCCCTCTGTCTAGAAGGGCACAAATTCTAACTCTGCTTCCCCTCTCCTTCGAACAACTTTGCTTTGTAGGCCCAGGCTAAACAAAATTCCACATTGAATCATTCCATGGTTTCCCTGATGGATTGGAAGTTCCCCAAGGACAGGAGCCATATCATACCTCTATCCTTAGCATCTAGAAAAATTCCTTGTAAGAATAAGGAGCTCTGTAAATAAAAACTAATGATAATGATTATGGTGATGATGATGGTGGTGGTGAAGAAGCTTAACCAGGTGCTCTGGGAAATACAATGGATGACTCATCTTTTGTAAAGAAAATGCTCTTCATCAAGCCCCTAATTAGCTTAAGAGTCAGGACTCCAAGTTAAGTTCCTTCTCTGATACCCATCTTTTAATTCCTGATCTGGAATTTGATTCTCAATACAATACTTGTTCATTCATCTATCAATAAGACATTTGGGTTGCTTCCATATCTTAGCTACTGTAAATAATGCTGCAATAAACATATCGAGTACATATTTTTTTTGAATTAGTGTTTTTGTTTTCTTTGGGCAAATATCCAGTAGTGGAATTATTGGATCACATTGTATTTCTATTTTTAACTTTTTGAGGAACCTCCACACTGTTTTCCATAGTGGCTGTACCAATTTACATTCCCACCAACAGTGTACCAGGGTTCCTTTTTCTCCACATCATTGTCAACACACTTGAAACTAATATAACACTGTATGTCAAGTATACTCAATTTTTTAAAAAAATGATACTTGGCAGCCAAGGTCATCCAAGATCTTTTTTTTTAAATCAAAGTACAGTTGATATACATTATATCAGGTATACAAAATAATGACTCCACAGTTCTCTACATTACTCAGTGCTCACCATGTTAAGTGTAGTCACCATCCAAGATCATTGATGACCTATTCTCAAGAATTTGGAAATAAGTAGTAAAATCATAGGAATCAAATTTTTAGAAAACTCTCACCACTAATCAATTAATTAAAAAGCATTTTTTTAGTTTTTCTTCTATGTCAGAAGATACAAAGAGCTAAATTCAAAGAAGCTACTTACAAAAGATACACAGCAATATATGCCAAATTCTAGTTCCATTATTAAAAACATGGGTTTGAAATCAGAAATACATGGGTCTTCATCCTGACTCTCACACTTACTATCTGTGTGGGCTTGAGTGGATTATTTTACCCATCTAAGCCTATGTTTTCTTGTCTATAAAATGGACATAAGATAAGTATCTATTTTATAACGTTGTCATGGGACTCAAATGGAAAGTATGGAAAACACTTAAAACTTAGCATAATGACAGATGTGTAGGAAACCCTCAATATAAGCCACCAATATTTTTGTTGTTGTTCTAGAACAGCAGTTTCCATATATAGGCAATAGGCCCTGGTAGGGCCCCAGAATTATTATAGGGGAGCCCCAAGTCTGCAAGATAACTAAGAAAAAATCTATAGAATGGATAAATAATATGCCTCTCACACATGACTTACTATTTTTCTTTTTCTTTTTTTTTAAGGTTTTATGTATTTATTTGACAGACAGAGATCACAAGTAGGCAGAGAGGCAGGCAGAGAGAGAGAGAGAGAGGAGGAAGCAGGCTCCCTGCTGAGCTGAGAGTCTGATGCAAGGCTCCATCCCAGGAGACTGGGTTCATTACCTGAGCTGAAGGCAGAGGCTTTAACCCACTGAGCCACTCAGGCACCCTATTTTTCAAATGGATATAAATGTGGCTATAATGAAAAAAAAAAGTGTTCTAAGATAAGAAAGGAATGTCATTGTTCAATTTATCACTTCACCACCGCCCCCCCCAACTTCTGGGCTACTACTAATCTAAAGACAGTGAGAAAGTTTTGCTTCCTTTTCCTTGGGAAACTCAGAAACATGTGCATGGATTGTAGGCAAAGGACTCTCAAAAGCCATTCTCTGCATAAGAGATTGGAGAGAATTTTCCAAGGTTAGAGATTTGAGCTAGAGGTTATGCATTCCTCTCACTACCTTCTCTTCCTTCTGTAATTGCTTGCAATTGGGAACCAAATGATCAGGATCCTTCGTGATATCAGTGCTCAGCACAGGGTGTCCGTACCAGAGCTAATCCTCCAGTTTTCCTAGAACTGTCATTACAGAAAAGAAGAAAAGCCCCAAGCAGAAGCGGGCCCACCTGAGGAGGGTGCTGGTGAAGAGAGACCCAAGGAAAGGTTAAAGGGCTACTTCTTAATAGAGCACAAGGGAGCTGGAATTGTGAAAGGCAACATTAAGATTGATTTCCCCACAAAGTGCCTTTTTCGTAAATGCTATCTTTGGGTGTTTAAGTGGATAATCTTTATTTTCAGGAACTTTTCTGAGGGAATTGGACTTGAATCTTTTAAATGCTGAAGTCTCGTTTATTGAAACCCCTGTTGGTCTCTGGTGGCCCAATATTTTGGTCTCCTCTAACGTTATTGCCAACTTTAGATTTCCCAACTGACAAATCCAGGCTCATACTGGAAAGTGTGGCTGAGAGGGTGTATGTATAGAACAGGGGTCAGGCCAAAGAGACTATAAGCATCTCCCATGGCAAGACCCAGACACAGAGGCCAAGTGCCCAGCCTTCCCAGAAGGGAGAGAGAGAGAGAGACAGAGAGAAGGAGAGAAACAGAGACAGGAACAAAGAGGTGTGGGGGGGGGTGGATTGGGGGTGGGGAAGAAGGGTTTCACCTTATCAGTTTCCACAACTACAGAATCCATAAGCCACTGAAGCTCAGAGAAGGAAGACTCTTTCCCAAGGCCAAGGAATGAAGGTCTGGAAGAGCTGGAATTAGAATCCAGGTCTCCCAGCTCATCAGTGACACCTTCTGAATCTGCCACATAGCCCTTTCCATAGTGACACCATGGAAAGGGCGACCTAAGAGCCAGGAACCCCAAGAGCTGAAGATGGGAAAAGAAGACAATGCTGACTCGCTTTTCACCACACAGCTTCTTACTGGCGCCAGAGTAAGGATTTGGCAGAGTCATAGAATGGAGAAGGAAGGAGACGGAACACAATTTCCTACAGAATGTGGTTAGGAATTCTAAACAGGACAACCATTGATTGCTGGTCACTGTTCCATCACCCCTAGCAACACGGGAGACTCAGGTTTACGCAGTGTTCAGCCTACCTCCGCCAGTGAGACACCTTTCCCTGCCTCTGCTCAGGAACATTGCATCTGGAGATAGAGATTTGAAAACACATTCAAGAAGTCTGATAATGGAAGAAAAAGTGGCCCCTGGCTCAGCAGGACATCCGATGGCCTGAGCTCGTTCAAAATGTAACATGGTCTCTTCTGGTTGGTGAGTGGGAATGACAAGCAGTTAGATTTACTTTGGAAGAGAGGACACTGGACAAGGGCTATGGTCTGGACCCATGTATAATTATATAATCCATGATATGCTGAAATGTTTTTAAAGCCCATAAACTTGACTCTCCTTCCGTAGCAGGCAGAACTGGAAGAGAGGCATCAACAACTTCTATCAACAAATTAGGATGTCCCAGAAGAAAGGTGAAAATGGTGAATATTGTCTCTGTGACCCCTTCTAGGTCCAGCCTCCCAGGATGGCTCCCAATACTCCTATCCCTACCCATCCCATCTTGCCCCCTCTGAATGCAGCTGACCTCTCCATCAAATGCCAGACCACAAGTATTGACTCCTGTCTCCAACATCCATTCAGTTACCTCCCGTTTGCCAGCTCGGACCTAGGGGTAGACATTCTCATTTTTCCTGGCTTTCCAAGGCCCGTTTTGTTCTGTGAGAACTGGTAATGCCAGCACCCACCCACTCCTTGTTGATGACCACTGGGGGTCTTCCCTGGAGGAACCTCCACTCTATCCCTCATAGTCCACTCCTTGTATTTCCAGCCAAGCCCCTTAAACAACCACCCAGGAAAGAGACACATCTCTTCAGCCTGCTTCTGCAGGATAAACCCATCTTCTTGTCCAGGATCCCGTGGCTTCAAGTGCTCTTTCAGCCTTTTTCTCTCTGGCTGCCACAGTTCAGTACTGAAGTTCTACTAGCCAGATACTGAAGATGCAAAGATAAATGAGACAACAATCCCTTCCTTCTGGAAGCTCACAAGTTGTTGGAAGAGAAAGAGCAATAAACAAGCACAATATAACAGTCGAGAATCAGTTTTAGGTGACAAACTTAGGCAAAAAAAAAAAAAAAAGGCAAGGGGATTGGGAGAGATGAATTTATTAGTTTGTTGTAACATATAACTTAACAATCTACAGGTAATGACTTCAGGTATGATGTGATCCAGGACATCTTTAGAGGTGTGTACCTCTCCTCTCTCCACTCTGGTTTCCTTTGCTTTTATTCTCAGACTGGCTCTGCATTATGTCCTCCACCCCTATCCAGAAGCTCCAGCCTTCCACCCTACTAGCTCAGCAACCCCCAGGAATATAACTCTGTCCCAGTAGCTCCACTAAAGTCTAGGGAAGGCCTCCTATTGTCTTGATTCAACCACATGACATTTTGTGAACCAATTTCAGTGGCCAAGGGGATGCAGTGCTCTGACTGACTAACCTTGGTCACATACCAGTGAAATTCCATGGGTGAAAACTAGAACAGGGATCATTTCCTGAAGGAAAATCAGGATCATGTCTAGAAAAAAGATGCTGGGCAGGTGAGAGCAACAAGTTCCCTCCACCACCAAGCCATACTGTTCTCTCCCTATACTCTCCCAGCCTCTCCAGGCCTTCTACTCAGCTAGCTTGACACCTAAGATGACTCAAGTGTGACTGTGTCCTGGTGTGTTCATGTGTCACCACTCTCATCACGCATTTACACCATTGCTTTTTCGTGAAAGGCCTAATGCCATACCCTCTACTGGTGACCAAATGTGGGAAATCACAGCCCATAAAGTGGAAGACAGTGGAACCTGGAGAAAGAGCAGGCTTTGAGGCACCTCTCCAACACCATAGCCTATCAGCAGCTCTTCCTCTGGCCCTCAAAGAGCTGACCCAGGCTAATGCCACACTCTTGCTTGTATGTAACACTGCTTTAATTTCGCATCGCTTAAAAGCAAACACAGCTGTTTGTACAATAAAGACTCAAGGTTTTCCTCACAGGGTGTTTGTATATTATGTGCATGCCTGAGTTGATTTCAAGCACAAACAGCCCAGCTTGAATCGTTAAAAGACTTCATCATTTGCCAATACACACACATACCCCACTCTGTCCTCCAGCTACCTCCACCCACCCTTGAGACTTTGAAAGCATTCTGCCAGGATTCAAGGACGGCCGCTCCTCTTTCTAGGTGGCCTAGAACAGGGTTAAACTCTGCACCAGGTTGAAAGAAAACCTATAGGTTAGCTAGCTAAGCCATTTGGCCTACATCAATTGTCCCAACTGCCACTACATTGGCAATGTCCTGCCAAGGAATGACTCAACGTTGTCAGGAATTCAGGAGAAGCTTAAAAACAAAAAAGAAAAAAAGAAAAGGTCTATCTTCCAGCCAACGATGATTCACTCAACCTACAAAATTATGTGGTGGCAATAAAAGTCAATGGGCTGACTGTGAGGCCATACTCTTCCCCAGCATTGGAGTCCCTGAGACTTTCTCTAAGCAAGTGGCTGGATGAGCCCTGAGACCATATAGAGTCTGTGCCTACATCCTGAGCTCTTCCTCTGGGGATTAGGAAGAAGAACCATCTACCTTAGGCAGTACCATGGAATTGAAAACTCTCATGTTTGGAAATCAGACATATCGGAGGCTAAGTCTTGGCCCCACCACTTACTTGCTCTGTGACTGGGGGCAAGCCTTGGTCTCAGTATTGTAAAGTAGGGAGGATAATACCAACCTTCCAGCTGGCTGTGATGATTTAGCAACTATTTACTAAGTACCCACTCAGCTCCAGACTCTGGGGAAGAAACAGGGAACCAGATATGTGGAGCCTGTCATTATAGAGCTCTAATTATGTTAGCCATATTATAGTGTATGCAAAGTAATTCCCCATTGGAAATGCTGGTTGTTAGTCATGATGGAGACCAAGGAATTCCAAGATCTTATTGCTATCTGGGGGGAGGGAGGTGATAGAGGGAAGGAGCAGGAAAGGGCCCCGTGAGAAGTGGGCTAAACTAACACTCTCCCTCAATAAAGAAATGCTTGCTGATAAACCATTAGTTGAGTTCTGACTTTTAAATAGGAAAAGTCTTCTTTAAGGCTTAGTTGGAGTAATCAGAACCCTCTCAAGCTTAAAGCAATCCTGACAGTGGTAGATTGTTGTCCTCACTTCACCTGTGAGGGAGCTACAGCTCAGAGAGTTTATGTGCCTTGCTCAAAGCCACAAAGCTTGTAAGTGATGGAGGTGGGACCAGTACCCAAGTCTGTCCAATGCCAAACCCTCTGTTATTAACCCCTGACCATAGCACCTATCTCTCCAGCTCCTTGAAAAGGATGTGAAGCTCTTACACTCTAAAGGAGGTGGCCCTTTTCTCAAGGTTCACACAGCTGCTGGAGATACTGAGCCCCCAGACACTCTGAACAATAGTCATTCTTACATTCACGCAACAAATATTCATTAATGTCAGGCACTGTTTTGGCTTTGGGGATACAACACTGAACAAGGTGAACAAAAATCCCTCAGGAAAGTTATATCCTACTAGGGGTGAGAGACAATTAAAAACAATAAACAAGGGAACTATATGGTAGGTTAGAGAGTGATAAGAGCTAGGGAGAAAAATGAACCAGGTAAGGAGGTGAGGGGGTGTTGGACAGAGAGTTGCAATTCTAGATGGGGTAGACAGGGGAAGGCCTTGTAGAAAAGGCAGAAGTGGAAGGAAGCCCTAAGATATCTAGGGGAAGACTAAGGAAGAGGAAGGGTCCATTGACGGGTAGAATCGTCTGTGACTTGGCTTCAGACATGCCAAAACAGGCAGGGCCCTGGTGGCCATGAGAATGTACCTGACAGACCTCCAAGTGCAGGGACAGGATTGACCAAGGCTCCCAGTGCCAGGCTCTAAAAACCCATCACCCAGTTGACAGCAAGGTCCTGCTCCCAGTGGATGAATGAGCACGTGGGGATGTGCTCATGGCAGACCCATGCCTGGGCAACCTCAAACTCCTTAGATAGCCAGCCCAGGCTCAAGGATACCCCGACAGCCTTGGTGAACCCTCCTTAGACGACCGAGCAGTCAGGCACACCCAACCTTCCCTCCTGTCCTCAAAGACTTACATTGCTTCTTCCAGCTTTTTTTTTTTTTTTTTTTTTTTTTTTTTTAGCTCCTGACCCATTTTCTCTCATCCAGGTGTTGCCCCCAATAAAACTGATGTTCCTTCAATCCTGTCTTGGCATCTGCTTCTTGGAAGACCCAGACTAACTAACATGGGCTGGAAGTAAGGACGAAAGAAGGAAGGAAATTTAAAAAGAGCCAGAAGAGAAAAGGAAAGGAAACAAAAGAAGAGAAGAGAAAAATAAAGGAAGGGAAAGGAAAGGAAAGGAAAGGGAGGAGAGGAGAAGAGAGGAGAGGAGAGGAAAGGAGAGGAGAGGAGAGGAGAGGAGAGGAGAGGAGAGGAGAGAGGAGAGGAGAAGTGAGGCCTGGGTTTCTAGTAGATTGTGCTCACCGAGCTAACCTTGAGTCATCTTGGGTTGAACGGTCTGTGCTCCACAAACTCACCCATTCGTAGGCTCATGTGGTTCCTCTGCTGAGTTGGTTTTGGTAATTTACTAGTGGAGTTCCTTCTACGTAAGCCACCCCCACAAAAACTCCAGCATTGTTGCAGCTAACCTAAGGAGGACTGCACTCCTCCACATCCAGACAGGGGTACAGCAGAAGCCTTAATGACGGTGGCAAGGAGGGGATCAGAGGCCAGATGCAGTGGTGGCAGCAGCCAGCCTGGTGGGAGGCTGAGGAAGACATTAGCGCTGGAGGCCATCGGAGGATAAGAGCAGGAAGGAGGAGTAGGTCAGCTGGGGGTCTGTGGTTGATGGTTGGGTATTTCTGGGGGGGAGAGGAGAAGGGCTAGGGATGTGAAAACCCTTTGCAGGCTCACTGACTTCAGTTTCCCTATCGGGTGTGAAGGCAAGTAAGTCATTTCCGGCTGTTCTGCAAACATCAGCTCCAATCAATAGCATCCAAATCGTTTCTTTGCCCCATTTGTTTTCACAGCCCGCCACTGGCGGTCCCCCACGCTGACTTTTTCCAGTGGCAGCTGTGTTCTCTGTGCTCTCGGGGCTCACTGTCGGTGTATAGCAGAGGTCCCCAGCCGAGCAGCAATCACAAGTTCAGGCCTTTAATCTCCTGCTCAGAGGGATGAGGCCCCAGTTCACCTCCTGGAGCAGATTATCGGCACTTACTGTGCAAGTGACAGCCTTCCTTTGCCTTGTTCTGTGTTTGCTCCTGAGAAAAGCATTTCTGGATCGTCAGGACCCTCCCTCCCCCACAGACATACCTGAGGATTTCGTACACACCTCTCTCCGTACATGTGGGGAAGGCTAATGATGAGGTCTTGAGGAGAAAGAGACTCAGCAGGAAAAAAAGTTTCATGCTCCATGTGCCCCATCCCCAAGGCTAAGATCTGCTCTTGGATAAAGCCCTGACATGGCTAGTTGCCCCAGTCAAAGCTGATGCCTAGAGTACCTGGTCCTGCTCTCACCCAGACCCTTCCAAGAAGCTCTGATTATTCATTTACCCATTTGCCCACGTACCCACATTCCCTCAGCAAATCTGAGCCCCTCCCACATGCCCAGCTGTGTTGGTTAACCATGGAGCTCACAACGTCTGTCCCCATTATTGCGGGACAACAGAAGGGACGGCTCTGTGGACAGCCACTGCCACTGCTACTTCAGCCAAACTGAAATGGTCTTCAAGTGCTGGAAACCAGCAGGGTTGGGCATGTGAGCTGGGAGGTGGGGAGGAGGTGTTCTTGGTTTTGCCACTTAACCTGTTTTCCTTTACATGTTGATTTATAACCAAGTCTGATTCTACCAGGCAGGGGATTTCAGCCTGCTAGGGAGTGCTCTGCAATATGGAAGACCACAGATTCACAAAAACCTATCGGGCAAAGAAGAAAAGTGGTAACAATAAAAACTAAGTGTCTTAATTGAGCGGCGTGGCTGGAGGTGGGTAATGACCCTTCTGGAATATAAGATCCACATGGGCAGGGGTGTTAAGCAGCTTTGCTCACTGCTATGTCCCCAACACCCGGCACAGGGACTGACACGTAGGAGATGCTCAATAAACACTTATTGAATAAATGAGTATTGAATAAATTGACAGAAAGAGAGTTGGGATTTTAAAATTAAGATCAGGGTCTTTAGTGGACTATTCATTAAAAACAAAGTAATGACGAATGTACTTCTTTTTACGGGTAAGTGAGAAGAGACACGGGAAGGAAAGTCGTCAAGACGGTGGCCAGAGGGGGACACCAAAGAACAAGGGAGACCAGCAGAGTGCAACCAAGGACTGGGGAAGGCCCATGTTCCCTTCTCACTCCTCTGACCCGTCTTCATTCCTTGCTCACCACATCAGGCCTGCTACTCCAGCACTCACCAACACCTACCCTCAAATAACCTAGATTATGACTATTTCAAGCTTCTGGACCCCTCACATGCCAAGGCTGCCAAGCCTGGAGGATCAGCATGTGCCATGGAAAGGACGAGACCTCAGAACGGTACTGCAAGGTCAACATCACCACCTCTGCATTATGGATGGGGACACTGAGGTTCAGAGGGTTCAGGAAGGCGTCCAACGTCACACAGTTAAGAACCATCAGGACTGGGAGTTATTCCAGGTCTGACTTGAAAGCTCATTCTAGTTTTATTTCTGCCACTACCCATGCAACCCTGCCCAAGACATTTCATCCATTTGGGCCTCAGGTTCCCCAGTGATAAAATGAGGAGCTCATGGGACATCCACCCAGTACAATCCCACTTCCAGGTCTATATTTCTCTTCTTTTCTTTTCTTTCCTTTTCTTTCTTTTTCAGAGAAAGAGAGAAAGCATGAGCAGAGGGGTGGGTTGGAGGAGGGGCAGAGGGAAAGAGAGAATCTTAAGCAGGCTGCACGCCCAGCATAGACCCCAAAGCTGGGCTGGATCTCATGACTCCAAGATCATGACCTGAGCCAAAATCAAGTGTTGGATGCTTAACTGACTGGACCCAGGGCCCCCCCACCAGATCTATATTTCCACCATGCCAGACCCCCACCAGTCCTCCTCTGTGCTGCCTATACCCCCACATCTCTCTGTAGCTTGGACACTCTCTCCAGCAAACCAGGAGCCCAACAATCCCAGCCCTCACCTTCCCCACTCTGAGCCAGCCTGACTCCTAGAGCTACCGCCCACTGTCAGCTTCCTCCTTTCCATATCCCTTCCTTCACTGAACCGACTCGCTCTCTCCATCCCACAAACCTCAATCAGCCAGGAACCGCATCTCCTTCTACAAGTACACCAGGCTCAGTGAGTGAAATGCCTGGGGATAGGGTGGACCCTCCTGGAATGCTGGAACCTTCCTTCATGTTTCCATTAGATTTGTCGGCCAAACAGACAGTTAGCTACCTAGTCGAATCTGTAGTTGCAATGGTGGGAAGTGGGCAGAAAGGGACAATCTTAGGAACATGACTTAGGCCACAGTTCTTCTTCCTCCTTCAGTCCTTTTTCCTATACCACACATCCCAGGACCTGGAGTTTGGTCTTCTCATAAGTGCAAGGCAGCACCTAGTCATGAGGACACTGGTGCTGGGGGACAGGCCAGGATAGAGGGCCACTGAGAACAGATCCAGTGGAACCACAGCAAGTGGCTGCTTGAGCTGGTGATGATGGATTGCCAGGCTTGGGAGCTGGCCAGGGCACCTGGGCAAATGCATTGGCAAAACAGGTCAGTGTCTTGGCGCATCTTCTCCTCCTGGGATTTGGGTTGAATTCTGGACAGGAAAACAAAATGCCTCCTCCAAATTCCTCTGAGGGAAAACTGGGAGGGAGGAGGGATGGAGGCTGAGCCTTAGAGAAGCAGGTGGAGAGGTCTATAGTCACCAGCTCCCGCAGAATCACAGGCTGCGCATCACCCCAGGCAGCTAGGACACTTAGAGCTGCTCAACCAATAATGATAATGGCAATGCCTTTTATTGGGCAATGCTCAGTGTTTACAGAGCCTTTGCACCAGGGCTCATTTGATCCACACAATAATTGTGGAAAAAAGTAGGGCATGAACAGTGCCCACTTTACAAATGAGGAAACTGAGGCCAGATACGCCATTCAAACCAGGAATCATACATTCTTCATTGTTCAGGTATTCCTCCACCCAGCAAGGACCCAAACACAGATATGTGCACAAATGAGGCAGAGCCATAAAAGATGCTTTCCCCTTAAAGAGGCAATATGGTGCCTTGGTTAAGCGCATGGACTATGGAGCCAAGCTTAACTGGGTTTGAATCCTGGTACCACCACTTACTAGCTGTGTGACCTTGGGCAGGTCAATTGCTTCCCTGCCTCATGTCTCAATGTCCCTCTGTCTTAGAAAGGGATTACAAAGGCATTTATTTGTTTGGTTTCTGGGAGAATTAAATGCATTTCATACTGGCTCCAAAACTTTTGTACCATACCTAAAACTTACATGTTGGCTAGTATTGCCACAATGATGTGGGGTTTTGAACTCACATCTCAGTAGGCTGGACTGTGCAGGGACATTCCTTCCTTCTGTCAAAGGAGACCATTTATTCCCTTCAATATCCAAATTCAGGTCTAGGAATGTGATGCCCTATGGAATATGAGGTCATCCAAAGCAAAGGAAGGGGGAGACCAAGAGAGGGGTCTTTCCCAATGTCTAGAGCAATGGTGGTTTAAGTCTTCTCCTTAAGACTCCTTAAATCTGGGGAGTCACCCCAAGTCTGACGGCCTTGATGAGAAAGGAGTGGGTAGATAAAACCATCTTCTTACAATGGTGCTGACAGACAGCAACACAATTTCACCATCTACAGGGTGGGCCAGAAATCAGAGTGCCCAGGACCAGATACATTACCTGACAGCAGCCCTCTGCCTCTTCACCAAGCCTCTATAGTAGCCAGAGCTCTTAAATTAGCCTGTGCTATCAGCCACCTAGAGGCAGAACCTGGTCTACCATTCAGATCCTCAGTCTCTAGTCCCACAGTGCTGTTTTCAATCTGCACATCAATTCTATTGGCCACTGTCCCAAACATCTCTGAGCCCTTTTGGTCACTGACAAAATGGGGGTCATAATTCTAAATAAGCTCACAGGCTTCTTTGGAATTACTCTGGGAATGACATGAAAGGCTTTTGCTAATGGGGAGGCCTATTTACACTAAGTGAAAAGCCAGCTCAGGCCCATAGGCAGTGCTTCTAGAAACAAGCAGGGTATGGGAGAGCAGGACCTTGAATTCCTGGGTGTTGGAAAAAGACCCAAGGGAAATGGACCCATACCTGGAATTGTCCCAAATGTCCATAGCACTGACTCTGTTCTCTTGCCACACTCTGAGGAATTCCAGATTTTATAGCAATCTTGGGAAACTAACTTTCTTACAGCTTCACAACCCCAGGCCTTCCTGTTTCCTGGCCTTTGGGGGGCTATGGACTCCTAGGCAGTCTCCCCGGAGGGATTGATAGTATGTAGGGGCCCACAGCATTTTGCACACAACTTTGAAAGCATCACAGTGTACCCTCTGAAGACCCCCTAGAAGCCTGATTCAGGGCATATCTTTGGGTTTAGAGGTTATGCAAAAGAGACTAAATTACCTAGGCAACCTGTGACTAATGAGAATTTTTGCATTTATTGAGTACCTCACACTTAACGAAATGTTTTCCTTTCCATGTCCTCACAGTCTTTCCAGCCATCATGTTCATGATGGAAATGAGGCTCAGAGGAGTTAAGTGACTTTTGCCCAAGGTCACAGAGTTAATACTGATAGCTACAGTTTACTACAACGACCTGCCAGGCATTTTAGCTATGTCAAATCTAATTTCCCAACAGTATCATAAGGTAGATGTTAATCATTATTCCCAGTTTGTAGATGGGGAAACGGAAGCTTAGAAATGCTGAGTAACATACCCAAGATCACCCGGCTACAAATGGCAGAGCTGGGATTTGAACCCAGGAGATTGCAAAGACCTGGACGTGTCAGGGATCCCTGGAATATGAACCAAGTTTTTGTAATAACAGACTGTCTAGTTAACAAAGGAAAGAATTGTGTTTAAAAGGAACATTTCTTTTTTTTAAAGATTTTTAAAATTTCTCTATTTGACAGAGAGATCACAGGTAGGCAGAGAAGCAGGCAGAGAGAGGCAGGGAAGCAGGCTCCCCGCTGAGCAGAGAGCCTAATGCAGGGCTCAATCCCAGGACCCTGAGATCATAACCTGAGCTGAAGGCAGAGACTTAACCCACTGAGCCACCCAGGTGCCTAAAAGGAGCATTTCTAAGACACTCTTAATCTTGCAAAACAAACTGAGGGTTGCTGGGGGTAGGGGGGTAGGGAAAGGGTGCTTGGGTTATGGACATTGGGAAGGGTATGTGCTATGGTGAACGCTGTGAAATGTGTAAGCCTGATGATTCACAGACCTGTACCCCTGAGGCAAATATTAAGTTATATGTTAATAAAAATAATTTTAAAAAATAAATAAAATAAAAGGAACATTTGGATAATGTAGATACATGGGTGTTTCTCCAATATGGAGCAGGACAAATTATGTATTTAGAAGCACTTAACAGTCAAAGCAGTCTGACCAGATCCAGGTCTTTCAACGAGGCCAAACTGCTCCAGGTGCTGTGCAGATGGCCCCAATAACAGCAAGCTCTAGGCTTCCTACGTACATTTGCAGTCCAAGTCCTGGACCCTCTCAGAGCATGCCCACTTCTGCTCTTTGATTTTTCTAGTACTTTCTTGGCAACTGCCCTCCTGGCTTATCTCCCACGCCAAGCCCCACGCCTGCCCCTCAGACCCAATGACCAGTTGAACTTGACCCCTCTTTGAGCACTGACCTCTCTCTCAGTTTTGCTTGAGTTCATCCCCTGTGCTTGTTCTTCCCCTCTCTGGGATCCTCCGTTCCTTCCCCCACAACTAATCAAGCCTATTTGGTTAACATCCTGCAGCCAGGCATGTGCCTCTCCCCCCAGACATGTGACATGTGACAGGTGGGGTCAGATTGTAGTCTGCTGGACTCTGGCTTAACAATCAGCCTTTTGTAAACCTGGTTTGGTTGATATGAATCAGACATGCACTGAATTAGACTCTACATTTATTGACAAGTTATATAATAAAAGAGGCTTAAGCCAAAAAAAAAAAAAAAAAAGAAAGAAAGAAAAGAAAGAAAGAGGAAAAAAAGAAAAGAAAAAAGTTCAGTTTCATGGAGAAGATAATATGCATGCAATAATAATCATACATGATAGACTGTTAAAACAATATAAACATTTGGGGGAATAAGGCAATCTTTGAGAGTGGGAGAGGTTTATGTAATAACCGTTCAACTTTAAATGGGCTTCCCTATACTTTCCACAGTGAATCCCTATATTCTCAGTCATTTATACATCTCTTTTCCTTTTCCACCCCGGAGATAGGTAAATATCTTGCCCATTGCATGTCAATGGCAATTCTACTTGCTCAGGCAGCAGATCAAGGCAATGATATGGACCCAATGCATCTTGATTTCAGCATGGCATTTGACAAATGCTCTACCTGGTGCCCTTGAGGATGTGATGGGGAAATGAGAATTGGGTCACAGGACAGGAAGTGGAGTCATAGCTGGATGAGCAACCACAGTCAAAGAATGTTGATTAGTTTTTCTGTGTCAACTCAAAGGAGGCCTCCAGTGGCATGCCATAGAGCTCTGTCCTTGGTGCTGACCTCATTGGCATTGTTACCTGTAACTCAGAAGACGACACACAAGGTGTTCTAATCAAGTTTGCAGCAGACACAAAGCTGGGAAGCATAGTTATCACTACAGATGTCAGAATGGAAATAAGAAATGACCTCAACAGGAAGGAACACAGGGCTGAAACCAACATGATGGAATGAGAAGAGAGAAATGCAAAGTCCTGCATTTAGGTTAAAAACTAATTGCACAAGTACCGGATGGGGTAGACCTGGTTTGGCAGTAGTCCAAGAGAAAATGACCTATTTGTTTGTTATTCTGTAAACTGGCGACGAGCTCAGCCTGGTCCAACTGTGTTATGTGGTTGATACATGATACATAAAGCGAACACAATCTTGGCTACATTAAAGGAAGTAGAGTGTCTCTTGTCTAGATCATAACATGGCCTCGATTGGCTCAGCACTGGTCAGTCCTGCTTGGAGCACAAGGCTCAGAACTGGGCCTTGCAGAGTAAGAAGGACATTGAGAAATTGGAGCACGTCCTGAGAACAGCAGCCAGATGGTGCAGGAGCTGAATGTCATGTCCGTAAAGAAGGCTTGAGGGAGCTGGAAAACTTTGGTCCAAGAGAAGAGGCAAATCCAAGGGCACGTGCTTCAGACATGTGACAGGTCATCGTATGGAAGCTGGACCAGACGTCCTCGCTGGCTACCTACAGACCAGCCATTCACAATGTTGATCTGCTGGGATCCATGGGACAAATCCCATTCTATATCCAACACACTCCTGTGGTAGAACTTCATTTTTAGACACCCCCCTCCCACCACCACACTTGCAGGAAAGTAAAGAACTTGTAATAACTTGTCATTGCTCCCACAGTCAGGGTCATATCAGTTGTAGTGACTTACTGGCCTCCAGCAGGAATCTGGTGGTCAAGAAACCATCACAGCTTCTCTTCCTGCTTCCCCATCTACCAGGAGGAAGTTTCTACAGCCCATCAGGTCTGAATGTGCTGACTGGGGCCCGCTTGTAGGGCAAGACCCTGAGCATGATAGAGAATAAATAAATCCACAGTGTGTAAGTATGTTCTTGATCTCATGTGCTCTCATCTACTCCTTGCTGGCAAGTATGGCTTTTCCTCGAGTTGAAATATTAAAAGCCAAGTATTGGGTAGACATTTTGGCATGGAAGCTGGCAGAGCAGGCCTTTCGGCTGGCGTTGGTTCTAGGCTGTCTTCATTGAGGTAAAAGAGTTGTCCAAAGGGTTCAATGTAGCTCACTGGCACCCTGCATTGAAGATTGCAGCCAAAGTCTCAAGAGTAATAACCTGTTCCTTTGCTTTGCCTTGTTGCCTCTGCTGTACAATTCTGGGGACCTCATGGAAATGGATTCCCATATTTGAGTCCCTGGGCAAGGAGTATGTGAATCTCCCCAGCTGTCTCCAACAGTCATGGAATTAAAGTCCATCAAGGTATACAGACCTATAGACCTGTTCAAGACCTTATTCTGGTCGGTCAGTCGGTTGGTTGGTTGGTTGGTTGGCTGGGTGACCTTAGGAAGTTATCCAACCTCCCCTTTGAGTTTTCTCATTTGTGTAAATGAAGCTAGTAACGGTCCTTACCGCCAATGATGAGTATGAGGGTCAGATACAATACTATGCAGAAAGTTCTCAGCACATTGCTGGTCACGGAGCTCAGTATTAGCAGAGTTGTTGATCCAAACTTCGCTCTCCTCAATTACTGACATCCCAGGACATGGGTGAGAGAGGGCGCGGGTGGGCACCATGTTTATCATGTGGTACTAACACCACACTTTCCTCTTCTGATCAAGAAAGTTCCTAGGAACATGAGTGAGGAAAAGCAGCACTACTATAGGAATACTCTTAAATCCGCACAACTAAATTTAAGAAGCAAATAATTTGCAAATTTTGCCACTTTATTTTTAGGAAAAATTACTGGCAGCATATGTCACAACTGTTCACACTGTTGGGCACTGTGACACTTAGCTGAGAGCCCCTGCCTGCAGGTCTGGTTCTTTTAATATTGAGTGTGCATGCATGTGTTCATGAGAAAGAGACAGAGAGAGACAGAGAGACATAGGGGAGAAGGGGGAAGAGAGGGAGGACAGAGAGAAGATGGAGAAAGTGGCAAGGGGGAGAAAGAGGTAAGAGAGAGATGCAAATCCCTGGACCCTACCCCTGGAGATCTGGACCCAGTGGGTCTTGGAGGGCCATGAACTCACTGCCATATTTTCTGGAATTTTGAGAAGCACAGTTCCAGAAAATAGAAGCCAGAGAAATTTATGGAATTGAAGCACCCTGTAAAAGGGGACTCAATAAAAAGAAGAGTTTCTAACAAGTAGACATATCCAGCCATGAGGCAGACAGGGCCACCAAGTTCCCTATCGCTGGAGGTTCTCACACAGAGGTCTGCCACAGAAGCTACAGGTACAATGGTCTGTGTCTACCATGAGGAGGGCGGGCCATGCACACAGCCTCCCTCATCTACTGCCAGGAGCCCTAAGCACCTGACCGGAATGTCGTTGAATTAGGGGTGAGCCCCGCCCCACCCTGGGGCAGACCTAAGGGCAAAAATTTGTCTCAGACAAGCTTCCTTTTCTTTCTCTTCTCTCTCTAGTCTGGGAGGTAGGGAAGTGGGTAAAGACTCAAGGTCAAAGACTCTGTTTATGGTAAGCCACGCCTTGACCGCCCTGGAAAAGCCCTATTCTCAGAAGAGCCTGCACCCTAATGAAGGGACTCTTCATATTGACAAAACCCGATGGACCTGCACTTTGGAGCTGACACGGACATTCCTATCCTGCCGTAACCCAGCACTTTAATATTTACAAATCCTCATTGCTGGAGATGATACAGTTACAAGCAGGGGTCCTAGGCCATGCAGTCCACTAGAAATATAATGTGAGCCTCTTATGTCATTTAAGATTTTCTAGTAGCCACATTCCAAATAGGGAAAAGAAATAGGTAAAGTTAATTTTAATAACATTTTTTTCTTTAAATCAATGTATATCCAAAAATATAATCACCTTAACACAAAATCAATATAAAAAATTATTAATGACCCATTTTCCATTCCCCCTCTCTTTTTATACCATCTTTTAAATCAGAGTATAACTTAAAATTGAAGTACACCTCAGCTCAGACTAGCCATGTATCAAGAGCTCAGTGACCCTATCTGGTAAATGGCTACATTATTGGACTACACAGCTGTCATCCCTAAACTGTTCTAAGGGCTTCCTAGCTTCTTGCTCTGTTAGCACAGGAGCTCAGCCAAGTTGTGTAACTTTTCTTTATTTGACTTGCCTCCTTCCTAAGTAGTGATAATACCAATAGTAGCTTCGTGACAGTTGTTACGAGGAGTAAATGAGTTAATATGTGTAGAGCATATAGGAGAGTGGCCAGCACAGAGCAGATGCTTAGAAACTCAACCCTCTCAGCTCTGTCCCATAGGAAGGGCAAGAGTTTTCATCTCTTAATACATAAGACATGCACATTTATTAAGCACCTCAATATGGCAGGCTCAGAACTAGAGGTCATGATCTCATTAAATTCCCCCAGTAACCCAAAGACGAAGAGATCATTGCCATGTTTTAATAATGAGGATCAGAGGAGTCATTTAACTTGTCTGAGGTCACACAGCATGTACGCGGCAGAACAGGGATTCCAACCTAAGTCTCCTGATGGCAAAATCCTGTTCTTTTCACTAAACAATGTGGCCCAAAGTGAAAAGAGGTGCCCCGCGCTCTTAGGTCAGGTAGTGACAACTCTGGGCCTTGAGCTTACCACCTCATTTTTCCATCAATCTCTCCCTTCACCAAGCTACCTCCGGGGATAGAAGTGTATCAACATAACAGGGTGACAGGGACATTTTTGGTGGAGAGATCCTCCCAGGGATTCCTTCAGATTATTTCTCTTTAGGTGGATCCCAAGTTTGCCAACAACCCTGGGCCTTGGCACCTAAGCTGAAAGGACAGAGGGGAAGGAAGAAGTGGGAGTTTCTCAGATTCATCAAAAATACTTCAAACTTCAGAACCCAATTCTTCCCCAGGTTCTGCCCAGTGTCCCTGTCCTTGAGTCCTCCACGCATTGAAAGAAGGAAGTGGGTACTCTGGTCAGAATGACACAGCCAAAGGATGTGCTCAGTCACCTCTCCCTGGCTGCCCCTTGCCCCAGGACACCCCAACTCACCAGCCTGCAGGTGATCAGAGGAAAAGGACTAAAAGAAAAACAGGAGACCCAGGAACCGGGATCCAGTTACAGAGAGAAAGGGGGGACAAGAGAGATAGTGAGAGCAATTGAGAACAGCAATGCAGCAAAAAGGGCTTTTAGTGATAATTAATAATTAACATTTCTAATGATGTCCCGGCGACAGGAAGAGGCCAGCACAGGGCTCCGGGGCATGACTCGACTCGGGGTGACTGCGACCTCCAGGAGGACCGGCAGCTTCATTAGCCTTCGTGAGTTCCCTGTGCACCCCTTCCCATAGCCGGTAGGCTGCTGGACGCTGAGATGGCCATTGTCATGACAATCAGAGAAGGGGGAGGCTGGGGTGATTTAAGGGAAATAGGCTGCCAGTATGAGAGGGTTCTAGAGAATTCCTTTTCCGGACTTGTAGATCCAGCTTCTATAAAAGCGAAGTTTCCCTTGACTGAGGCAAGCAGCAGAGGGAAAGCATGTGCAAAGACATAGAACACTCTTAGGGAGCAGCAACAAGCTAAGAACCAAAAGAAAGGGACAAGGCAGCGGAAAGGAATAAAGACCAGAGAATGCCTTGTGGGGAGTTGGGAGCTGTCCCAAGAGGGGACAGGTTTGACCAAAGCTGTGAACAGGAGGGACGGGTTACCTCATCATGGCTATCGTGGTAATAATCATGATAGGTAGTAGACGGTCCCCCCCAAAATGCATGCATCGAAGCCCTAAACCCCAGTGTGACTGTATCTGGAAGTCATTAAGGTTGAATGCGGTCATAAGAGTGAGATCCCAAACTGATGGGACTGGCGTGCTTATAAAAGGAGAAAGAGACCAGAGCCACCCCCTCCCGATATGTGCTCAGATGAAGAAGGCCTTGTGAGAACACAACCAGAAAGTCACTGTCTACAAGCCAGAAACCAAGGCAGCCAGAACCTTGCTCTTGGACTTCCCAGCCTCCAGAATGCCAGAAATAAATTTCTATGGCTTAAGTCCCCCAGTCTGTGGAATGTTCCTTGGGCAGCCTGAGCAGACCTCTACAGTGATGGCTGAAGAGATCATGGCAGTGTGATCACCAACGGCTGCTTTGTATTACATTTATATAATAATCCTACACTTATGCACTTATAAGCTGCCTTGTTCCTACGGGTTGTGGATGCTGTAAGCCCTCAGACACATACAGGACTCTATGGATACAGAGCATCTTCACAGACACATCTGCCCTGACAATCTGAGCCAGCTCTTTGTCCGCCAAACTCAGGTTTGGTCATTTTACCCTAAAGGTCGGTATGGACTCAGCCGGCCGGAGGGGCCCTCTTATGCCAAAGGCCCCATAACCCCAAGGAGCCTGGCTTCCTCACTAGGTGCCAGGCAGGCGCCCGAGGCCTCAACCTTGGAGCGTTGGGCTCCTTCCAGCCAGGCGAGGCAGCCTCAGTGAACTCTCCAGGGGGTTCTGAGGAAGACCCGCGCTTCTGGTGCGAGACAGTGGCTCTGTCTACTGCTACTGAGTTTATCTTGTTTGTTATCTCTTTTTTATTTTGATATAATATCAAATTTACAGAAAGGTCTCAAGAGCTTTGTAAAAAAAAACAAAAAACAAACAAACTCATATCCCTTTACCCAGATTCACTAATTATTACATTTTGTACGTTTGCTTCATAATTTCTCTCATTCTTTCTTTTTTTTAATTTTTTTTTAAGAGAACACCTTTTTTTTTTTTTTAAGATTTTAATTATTTGTTTGACAGACAGAGATCACAAGAGACATAGAGACAGGCGGGGTGGGGGGGCGGGAAACAGGCTCCCCGCTGAGCAGAGAACCTGATGTGGGGCTCAATCCCAGGACTCTGAGATCATGACCTGTGCCGAAGGCAGAGGCTTTAACCCACTGAGCCACCCAGGCACCCTGTCATTGTAGGTGATTTGTACCATGATGAAGCTGATTTTTTTAATGTGGCCCTTTTTTAAAGTTTAGTGGCGTCTGTTCTAAAGGACCCCACAGAGAAAACTGATGCCCAAAGAAGTATGGATTTTATGTCCTTACTTATCACATGTTTACCTGGCACTTCTCACATGCCGGGCTCTGTTCTAAGCACTTTACCAAAGAGACTCCCTGGGCCTCATGACAAGCCTGTGGGGTAAGGGCTGTGATGGTCCCATTTTACAGATCGGAAGGAAAGGTTAGCCAGTAGCCCAAGATGGCACAGTGCAAAGAGTAGCAAAACAGGACTCTGCACCCAGGCAGGCTAGCACCAGAGCCCCTGCTCTTTGATGTGACCATGAGCTACTTATTAGCGTGAGAGGGAGGAGAAATGAGGTCCTGTGTAAATATGGACTCTCTGTTCCCCAGCAAGGTGCCCCTGAGCACCTGGGACAAGCCAGCAGGCAGGGCGAAGCGGACTGTCCCTGGAGTTTTACTCCTGAGCACCCACACCACAAGACTTTGCTCCACGTCCCCCACCCTCCATGCTCCCCGCATCTGCCAGTCCAGGCTTCAGTGCTTTCCAACGGCACAGTTTTAAGAAGCATCCGTTGATGCCTTTTAGCCTAATGCTAGAGACAAAGTTGATCTTTTAAGCCGTTCTGCCTGTCCCCAAGAGGTATTAACAGAAAATAAATACGTGTGTGTGATTTCGCAAAGTTCTTCTGTACTTTCCTCATGACCTGTCTGCTTCCCATAAGTCAGGGTCCTGTGTGGAGAGAACACTGGATCAGATTTCAGGAGTTAGAGCATGGGCTTTGCTACTGAATTGCTGTGTGATATGGGGCACATAACTTTATTTCTCTGGCTCTCTGTTTGCTCACCTAAAATAGCAGGTTAGATCGGATCAGGGATGCTTGGCTTATGGGTCGCTAGAAGGTCCACAGATGGACTTCAAATGTTCAAAGAATCCCCCAGAATTTGTATGCAGTAGGATTTGTGCCTGTGGCTTAAGGGGCCCCCTAAACTCTTCCATTTTCAAAGGGATACACTATCATTCTAAAATTTCAGCATCACTTGCCTGCCAAAATCCTGTCTAGTTCTAAAAGTCTAAGACTCTATGTATTAATCTAAGTCTTTGTACCGCACACCAGTCTGGAACCTTCATTTACAGAGAACAACAAAGGAAACCCAGGGCATTTGTGGCAAAGAGAGGACTAGCACACGAGTCTCCTGATTGTACTCCAGTCTTTTTCATGCATTCGTTCATTCATTCACCATGTACCCATTATCATAATCACATGTTATTCAAATAGAAACTTTGACATACGCCATGAGTCCCTACAAGGCCCCAGGGCCTAACACAGCCCCTAGCACATAATAGATATTTGGTAGATGAAACAGTGAACAGGGAAGTTGACTAGGTCCTGGGAATGGGACTATGCGGAGAAAAGACTGAACCCCCAAATTAGGAGATCCAAGTTTTGGCCTCAGCTTGGCTCCACACAAAGTGTCTTCCTTGCTGGCCCTTCTTTTTCCATCTGGAAAGTGAGGGAATAGACTAGCTAATCTCCAAGTCCCCTTCTGGATTTAAGATTCCAGGATGTCCAGACGACCTCTGGCTACTTGGATGGAGCTGAGAGAGCAGTGCCTGAGTTCCCCAGGCCAGGCAGGTCACAAGCTTGGTGTATAAGTTATCTGCTGTCATGTAATAAATTAGCCTAAATTTCAGCAAGGTAAAACAACAGATATTTGTCATCTCACACAGTTTCTGAGGGTCAGGAATCTAAATAGTTCTGGCTCTGGCTCTCTCATAAGGTTACGGTCAAGATGTAGGCCAGAGCGGCCGTCATCTGAAGGCCTGACGAGGCGGGAGGCCCTGCTGCTGGGTTCACTCACATGGCTGCTGGCTAGAGGCCTCAGTGCCTTGCCCTGTGGAGCCCTCCACAGAACTGCTCATGCCGCAGCTGCTGGCTTCCCCCAGAGCAAGGGATCGGAGACAGAAGACTCGCCAAGATGGAAGCTGTAAGCATTTTTATAACCCAATCAGGAAGTGCGAATCTATCAACTATTTAATTGGTTGTACAGACCAATTCTTTTTTTTTTTTTTTGAAGATTTTATTTGTTTATTTGAGAGAGAGAGAGCATGAGTGGAAGTAGGGGAAGGGGCAGAGGGAGAGGGAGAAGCAAACTCCCTGCTGAGCCCCACTGAGCTCGATCCTAGGATCCTGAGATCATGACCTGAGCTGCAGGCAGATGCTTAACTGACTGAGCCACCCAGGTGCCCTGGTTGTACAGCTCAGTGCTGGTATAACATAAGCGGGAAGCACAGAGGGCGGTCATTTGAGGGCGATGATTTGAGCGCCATCTGGGAGGCTAGGGACCACATCCAAGCTGGAGCCACATCCCACAGGGTCCCCATTTAGACAAGACCACTGCTCGAAGCTTTTGAGGGGTGTCCCAAAGGGGAGAGTTTGAGTAGAAGCCAGCCAGTATCCTCAGTGGAATGTCCCACGTGCTACTTTCCAAAGCACACGCAGGAATTCTGGGGGGCTCCTCACGGAAAGCCCACTGCTCAGCACAGCCCTGCAAAGGCGAGGGCAGAGCTGTGGAGCGGGGCTCAGGAGGGACCACCTTAAAAACCCAGCAAAAACCTCAATTAGCCAGAGAAAAATCAGACAGCACTCCACCTCACCACACATTTTCTGTACTCAATTCCCCCACCCTGATAAAGAAATCTACATATGATGGCTGATGATGAGGAGACAAATGGCAAGCAAGGATATTGCCTTTAAAGAATTTTAAAAAGCCCTCCACGGATCTATACCTAGCAGCTCGCAGGCTATCTACATCTAAAATATTGTGAGGGACTGAACAATCCAGAAGTATGAATGGATGATCCATTACCTTTATTTCGCTTGCTAAGACAGTAAAGTAAAATAAAACATTTTAAGAAGTTTTTAAAAAAATTAGCATTTCTAACAATGCAGCCTTTCTGCTGAACTTCCATCTAATTAGGAAATTAAATTAACCAGATCATTTCACTTCCTCAGTAAATGGGACTGGATTTCTTGTGGTGGCGACTCAGACTCCTTTCTCCATTTCCCTGACATATCCGGCACTTGCCACCCCCATCTTGCATTCCTCCTGCCACCTGGAATTCTTGGTGAGCCTGGAGTTGGAGGGAGAAGAGGTGGATTCCCATCTCTGTTCTAGGGCATGTCTCTTAGGTCTAGGGCATGTGGCCTCTCTGAGCTCCTTTTCCCTGGCCTATAAAGGAGGAAATTGATGTATATGATTCCTAAGATCTCTTTCACCCCTAGCCTTCTAGGACTCCTTACACTGACCATTCTCTCCCTCTTCACTTCCTGAAATCCAGCCGCTTTCTCAAGATGCAGGTAAGACACTTATCACCACGTTGGAGCCTTCCTTATCTCTGTAGACAGAAGTAATTTCTTGCTTCTCTATGATACTGCAATTAGATGTTACATTGTGTTGTGTATAATATATAGGCACATTTTGTCTCTCTGACCAGATTCTAAGCTCTTTGAGGATAGGGGCCTGGTCCTTCTCAATTTTATATCCCTTCCACGACACCTGGCACAGAGTAGGTGCTCCTTCTGTGGTTTGAAGGAAGTCCAAAGTCCTGTGATTTTGCAGCACACAGGTGTAAAGGGTGGCCTTAGCCAGCAGGGGGAGCGCGTCTGCCCCTTAATAGAAGAAGCCCATTCTGAACCTTTACTCTATGGAGAGCTGATGGATAGATTTACCTCTGAGGATGAGAGGCACATGGGACAGGGATGAGTGCAGGCCTGAGGGACAACCTGTTATTTCTCACTAAGAAGCCACCCTGTATTCTGCAACTTGGCAAACAGAATAGCATCTCAAGAACAGAAAGTAACCTTCATGATAAATTCAGAGCCCTTCCTCTCTCTAAGGCCTACATGGAGTTTCAACGGGGATACGTTCTTGATTAAACACTGTGTACCTTGGGGCATTAAGTCTATGATAAATTGGGAGATAGGGACCTGCAACCTCATTTCTTTTAAGGATATTTAATTACAAAATTTCATAACAAAATTACAGCCTTATTAAAATGGTTTCTCACTGAAGAGAGGGTCTAGAAAGATGAGACAACACCAATGGCAGCTTTTGGATTTCCCAAGAGCTCTCCCTGTGCTGCTGCACTCTATTCAGAGGTCAGAAAAAGGAGACAAACACATCTCTATTCAGAAAATAGCCCCTTGGGAGGGGTAGTCTCTCTCTCCACCTACCCCCCACCATGATCCTGCCCCCACAGAGCCTGGAGTACCAGGCAGCTAGGATCCCAGTAGGGAGAGACATCTGGTGGATAAACTAGCTTTTCTTTAAACGGACAAACATCTTGGGGCGCCTGGGTGGTTAGTCATTAAGCATCTGCCTTCAGCTCAGGTCCTGATTCCAGGATCCTGGGATCGAGCCCTGCATCAGGCTCCCTGCTCGGTGGGAAGCATTCTTCTCCCTCTCCCACTTATCCTGCTTGTGTTCCCTCTCTCTGTCAAATAAATAAATAAAATATTTTTTAAAGTTTTAAAAATAAATAAACAAAAGGATAAACATCTGCTGGCAATGGGTGACTTATTAGTCACTCACATCTTAGTATGAATTATACCAATCATTTTCTTTTAGCCCCCACCCAATATGGTGGTGGGTGTTCAGCCCAAGAATGGTTGATTTGGTTGTATATTAAAATAAGTTGTAATAGAATTACACCTGGGTGGCTCAGTTGGTTAAATGTCTGCCTTTGGCTCAGATCATGATCCCAGGGTCCTGGGATAGAGCCTGCTCAGCAGACAGTCTGCTTCTTCCTCTCCCTCTGTCCCTCCCCACCTCCTGCTCATGTGTGCTCTCTCTCTCTGAAATAAATAAATAAATAAATTTTTAAATAAATAAAAGAAGTGATAATTCTAGAGCATAGGATTCTTTGGAGGGAAGCCAGAGTGATGAGTCTTTGTGGGAGGGCAGCCAGAGAGGGGTGTGGAGGACATGGAGCAGAGGGCACACCGAAAGGTAGGGGACTTTGCTGAGAACCATGTGACAACAGCTGTTCCTCAATTTTTCCAAGAGCCTGCTCCATGACCAGTCAACACATCCGACCACGTGCCCCGATTTCTTATTCAGAAAATACAGCTCCTTTGCTTTCCTAGTGAGTTTCCTCCTCCATCATCTAGAAGCAGAAACAATCCTGGTGGTTTGACCTTGGGGTCCTTGCTTCATCTCTCAGAAACTGAGGCCTGATCTCCTCAACCAGCAAAGTAGAGAATCATCTGACTCTCCTCATTGTCCATCCGTCTGCCTAGTGCAGAGTGAGACCTCTGCTGCTCCAGGGGCTGTCAGAGCCCGGCACATCGGAGACCCTTGATAAACACTGGCTGGTGTAATTACAGAATCATTCTGGGTCCTGTATCCAGGGTCGGCCTGTGACACAAGGTCTGCTGCTCATTACTTACATCCACGTTAGCTTTTCACCCCTCAGCTGCCTAATTAGGAGCCAGAAAATGGAGTTGAAAAAAAAAACAAGAAATCTGACAACCCCAGCTGTGCTCTCCCATCCCCCGGTCACTGTGCGAACCAGAGCACTGCTTCTCTGGAGGTGAGGACCACTTCTAGGAATTAAATACTCTGGAGCATCATGTGGAGAAGGTGTGTAAGTGTCAGATGCCTTGTGGCGCAGCCACATCACGTTCCCGCTATGTGACTTTAGGCATGTCACTTAACTTCCTCTTTTTGTTTCTTCCCATTGCAAAATAAAGACGATGAGGACCTGACGCCACCGCGCCCATTCAGTGCCCAATGCAGAGAAAGAATTGGGTCAACATTGGCTTCCTTTCCTGCCAACCCTTTCTCCAGCTCCCCCTACCCCATAAAGGACTAGAATGTCGGAGCCGCGGGGAATCTGAAAGACCAGCCAGAGCTCTGTCTTATCTTTCAGATTAAGGAAGGACAGTGGGCGAGACAGAGGCGGGCCCAGATGAGAGGTCAGGAGGCCCCCTCCCAGTCCATACTCACACCCACTATGGCTCTGCCATCACATTACTGTCGTGGGGCTGTTGGCTCAGAGCTCAAGCCTCCTGGTTTCATTTAACCTGGTTTGTGGCTCTCCTCCTTCTCTGAAATTACATCAAGGAAGCTCTAACGACCATTAGCCATGGTGGTTTTTCCTTTCCAAGGCCACTTACATCTTTGGATAGAAATTCATCTGGGTAAGCATCTGTACTCTGCTCAGATTTCCAGCAGACTCTAAGAATTGTGCCTGGGTCTGGGCTCCTCCTTACAAGTGCCGGGATTCTAAATTCAAATTCACAAACCAGAGCCTGTTTTCTGGAGCACGTCCAAATGTGGGTGAGTGAGAACAGGCAGTTTATAATCCTGAGATGCTAATCTACCTTTCCAGGTTCTGACTGTGGTGGAAGAAGTAATAAAGTTGGAGAACAGAAGAGGTTCCAAGCCTGAATGACCAATTAAGCCTCTTTTTAAATGACCAAGGGCAATATCTATAAGATACAAGCTAATTACAAGAATTAACAACAACCACTACCCAAAAAACCCAGACACTTCAACTATATCAAATACTGAGGACCAGAAATGCAAGCCATCTTGTTTTTACTGCACCTAATATTTTTCTGCCCATCAAATTTAACCAAGTCCTAGCTCTGGCCTCAGTTCACTTCTGCTCCTGGATATATAGGGGAGGGAGCCAAAGAGGAAGGAGGCAGGGATGACAGGAAACCACAGGAGAAGTGAGAAGGCCTCTGAGTTAAATGCATAACATCCTGGTCAAAGGGTCTTTTCCCTCCTGCCACCTCCAAGGATTCATCCAGCAAATATTTGTGGAGCAACTATTTTGCGAGCCCTGTATTAAGCACTGGGGATGCAGTGGTGCCTGCCTTCTTGGAGCTGACATGCCCAGGAGGGAACACAGACAACAAAGAAGCATACGACAAATCAACTCTCAGATCATCTGAGAGAGTGCCTCGGCCTGAGAAGGCACTGTGGGAAATCAATGGACGGTGAGGAACTGGGCTTACCTGCGGGCGCCTTGGCTAGATGGTCCAGTGAGCTTCTTTGAAGAGGTGACCTCAATGATGAGTTGAGACCTGTATGATCAGTCATAAGTGATGGGTAAACCGGAGAGGACATTCCGTGCAGAGGGCACAGCACGTGCAAAGGACCAGCGCGAGGATAGAAGAATGGAGAGGTCAGAGTGGCTGCAGCTCAGTGAGCAGGGGCTGTGGTATGAGATAGGAGAAGTAGGCAGTGGCCTGATGGTCTAAGGCAGGGGAAGGAGGACAAGGAATGGGTAGGTGAAGCAGCCCCTGAGGTCAGACAGAGCTGGATTTGAATACCAGCTTTCAGATTTACCAGCAGGACCTTCAGCGGGTTATTAACCTCTGAGCCTCAGCTTCTGCATCTTTGAAATGGGGGTGATTGTCAATAGGACCAACCTCACATGGCTAATGGGAGGAAGAAGTGACAGAAGGCATTGCCCATGCTTTGCAGAGCCCCTGGCATACACTCGGCAGTCAATAAGTTCCAACTTCTGCTACTGCGGACTTGTTATCGTGGACCCTCAAGGTCACCTCTGGAGGCCTGAGCCCTTTTCAGCCTCCAGCACTCAGGATACCACCAGAGGGCAGTCTGTCTAGTTTTCCGATTTCACCAGTGCCTGGTCCTGACTCTTTGCACCATCAGGAAAGGGCAACGACCCTTTGGAGGCAAAGCCTGGTTGGGCACAGGGTTCCTGGAAATGTACACGGAATGTTTTCTGATTTCAGCAACAAAATGTAATGGAAAGAACACCAGGCTAAGAGTCACATCTTGATTCTAGTCTCTACTTCATCTGCAGATCAGCTCATTCTGGGTCCCAACGTCCCTATCTACCTTGACCACGGTGTCATCAGGATGCCCAAGTGAGGTGCTGTGTGTGGAACGGCTCTCTAAAATATACCTGAGTGTCTGCCCCAGATTTGCCCCTTGCCTGCTGTTTACTTAACCTCAGCTTTTTCATCTGTAAAATGGGCATAAGAATTGGACTCACAGGCTCGTAGGGATGACTGGAGCAGTAAACGTGCATGAGCAGCACCCAGCACATGTGAGTGGTGCGGCCCCTTTTGTGCTGTTATCACTTGCAAAGCTCTATGTAGGTAGATCAGCTTCTGAACACAGGCCACGGTGGCTTTGGTTGCGGTGGCTGCTGGAGAACATGTGACAGACGATGAGCTCCCGGGAGATGGTGAGTGGGAGACTGAGTGAGCGGAGAGAGGGGAGATTTCCAGATAGAGAGGGGTAGGGAAGGTGCCCAGTAACCATTCCAGGGAAACCTCTCCTGCCCTACAGTTGATGAAGGAGGAGGGGCACCTGCTGGCCACATCTCCGCAGCCTGTTCTTATTCCCTATCCCTTTCCGCATGGGTTCGGCATCAATTCCCTGCTGTATTGTAAGCTCCTTGAAGGCAGAAAAGGACTCATTCATCTTTGTTCCCCCACTGGCCTAACACAGAGCCCATGCCTAACAAGCCCTGAATAAGTGCTGGCCAAGACCCATCCATCCTGCACTGTGCCGTGAATTGGTCACTTCCCAGAAGCCCCTGGGCTACGCACTGAGCCGGAACTCCTCCAGCCCAGCTTCGGAATTGGATATTCTGCCCATGACCTGGGGGTGTTGGTATCTCTGTTCTCATGTCCTTATCTGTAAACGTGTGCAGAGCACGCCATTGTCACAGGCAGGAGAAAAGGTACAGGCACCAGCTGGATTTCCTGGGCTCGCCGTTTGCCCTGGACCTGTCCCTCCTGCCTGGAAGGCTCTTAGGAGGGGGCACGTGGCAGCAATGCTGTGTGATTGCTCTTGATAGGGAACAGGTGGGGGACGATAGCAGCGGGACGGGGGAAGGGCTAAGGGGAAAATGGAAGAGGCCTGACATACCAAAAAAGAGCGCCCACACTCCTAAGCCTCCTTTGCCATATGAGAATCCTGTTGAGGGGGAGGGATCACTCCCTCTCTCTGGGCCTGTTTCCTCAACTCCACCACAGGGAAAATATAAATACCCACTTCTTTGTCATCGAGGGCATAGTGCCGGGCCCACAGAATGTGCTTCAATGTATGTCGGCTATCCCGATAAGGCAGAGCTCGAGATCAGGCTTCCTAAATACTACAGCGCCCCGGGTCACACTGGACTGCCAAGGAGTCTCAACGCAGAAGAAAGCCTTATCCCCCACCCCCACCGCAGGGGTCAGGGTCAGGGGTCGGGGGGCCGGATCTTACCCAACAGGAAGTCTGGAAGGTCTTTTGTCTAAAAGATGCACACACAATTTGGCATTCCTCTCCGCGATCTCTCTAGATTTATCAAAATGAAAAGTGTATTTTCCATTTCTTACCAGCTAAACTGCCTACCACATGTCCTCTGGCCCCCTGCCCCTGCACACCTTCCAGTAAAAATGGGTCCTCCGGGAAGATGGGGTGCTTTTACCGGGGGTCATTTGTAGTCCTGGAATCCTCCCCAGACACCCCTGTTTAAGGAGCCCAGTGAAAGAACCCTCTCCAGCTTTCATTATGTGCATTTCATATTGCAGGGGGCCAGCCTCAGCACCCTGACTTACTTTGGTAGAAAACTTGGCCTTTGTCTGGTTGGGTCCAATCGGCTCTTGAGGGTCCGGAATGAGCCCCCCCCCAACAGCAGCAGGGCTCAGCGGCCCCAGCCAGCAGTAATTGGACGGATCAGACAACAGCCAGCCTGCGGGGCTCTCCACTCAGAACTCCACGTCGTTACTGCTGTTCCTGCTGCCTGAACCTCTGGCCCCCTGCCTCCCTGGGCCCTGCCTTCTCCCTCCCTGCCCCAGACCCTGGCCCTGCCTTTGAGGTTCCCGGGCCTCCTGAGAGGTCCAAAAGCTCCCCGCTGCCTGCGCCCTATGCTTACACGCAGCTCTTGTAGCCACCTCGCTGGAGAGCCGAATTGTGCGCCGGCTCTTAAAGACCTCCAGGGGAGCCGTTTCCACAACCTCTGCAGGAATCTGGTTCTAACATCTCGAAGCTCTCCCGGAGAAGAAAGCCTTCTTTTCATGAAATCTCAATTCCTTTCTCTTGCAATGAGCATGGAGTCGCTTTTAGTCTCTGCTAGTTTGAGCTACACTTAAAGAACCATAATTCTTCACGATTTTCTTCCTCCTCACCAGCGTGGGGAATGTTGGCTCTGCTTCTGGTCAGCCTTCAGCCACCGTGTGCGTCACCCTAGGTCAGGGCTGGGCTCTTGTCTCTGAGGTGTGAGTGGAGCGATACTGAAACAGAGTGGTCCCTTCCAGCACAGGGGTGGGGCTGAGCCAAGGGTGACCCTGCGCCTCTCGGGGTCCCTGGAAAGAGTGACGCATCTGAGGCTGGTGGAGGGCCTCTTATGGGCCAGACCCTGAAGATGTTTAAAGGAAATACAAAGCCAGATCCCTGCGAAAGAAGCAATGACTTCCTTGACTCTGTGGACGCTAGGCCATGCCCAAGACGCTTACACTGGCATTCCAGCTCTGTCTCTCGTAAGCTGTTCCAGGTTGGACGGGCCACTTGCCCCTTTGAGCCATCATTTGTGTCTACCACGCAGTGTCAAGGAGTACTTTTTAAAAATTTATGTATTCTGTAAAGTTCTGCACAAACTGAAAGGATCACTAAAGATTGGGTGGGGAGGGTATGAAGCCAGGGGTTCCTCCAGATCTGCTACTGCGGGAATACAGAAGTGAGGTGCTGGAGGTCTGGGTGCGAAGAGAAAGAGATGAACGTGAGTGGCATTTCAAAGGAAGGACAGGCAGGCAGAGGGGGCAGGTTGTACACAGAGACTAGAGGAAAGAGAATGACAGCAGTCACCATTTCTGGGACGCTCACTATGTACCAGGCGCCCTGCTAAGTGCTGTGCCTACGTTCTCTCTAGTGTTCCCTATAAAAGCCTTATAATCATTTTTATTGTCCTCATTTGACCTTCGCATCTGGCAGTTCATAACAATATCTCCAGACCCTGAAACTGAACTTGTGAGAAATCCATTCTACCTTTATTGGAATGGGGTGTCAAGATCAGGACAAAGTTTTCGGAAGAATCAGGAAAGAACCAAGAGGTGCAGAGAGAGCAGTGGAGGGGGGTACTAAAAAAACAAACAAACAAAAAACCCACACAAAACAAAAACTGGTTAATTCAATCATGACGGACTAATTAGAAATAATGCCCCTCGCACATTTCAGACATGGATTCCTTTTTCCCAGGTGCCATCCATCCTTGTCCACCCCTTCCTGTCAACCCTCTACCTTTATCCAACCCACTTCCTCTCTGAATGGTCTGGCTCCTCCCTCCTCCCCTTCTTTCCCCCATGGCTCCTCCCTCCCTCCCTCTCCATCTCCCTCTCTTCCCACACAATTACCCTTTCCATCTTCTTTTGTGTCGATACTTGACTCTTTGTGGATGACAAGATCTTCATGTTCGGTTTACACATTCAGAACAGACTAGAAACATTCTCCTCCATCCTTTGCTTCCTCTCCCAAGATCCTTCCTTCCCTTTCTCTCTCCTCCTGATTTTTTTCCCTCCTTTTATTTACTTCTTCCTCTCCTGTTCACTTTTCACCCATTTCTCTCTTCCTTTGGGATGGAACTAGCCGGGCACCCCTAGCCCAGAAGCTCTCTGGCTCTTGCTGCTAAAAATGCCTGCTTCTACTCCCCACCGGTTTAAGGCCATTTTATTTTTCTTCTTTAAGGCATGACCATGAATTCATGTCTGTCAGAAATCTGGCTGAGTTGGCAGCTGGCCATGCCAGTCCAGGAGTGGCTGGAACCTGGATCAAGACCTACCCACCAAGACAGGGCCAAGATCTTGGGAGGTCTTGGCAGCCGGTTGGAGGAGGAAGTGAGACCAGGTTAAGGACATTGTCAAGGGAAGCTGGCATGAGGGGGTGGGCAGAGGCTCAAGAAGGCAGTTGATATCAGGGATATGAGGCAGCAGGTAGTAAAGACTCGGCCACAGGGAGAGAAGTAGAGTATCTGGACCCCAGAATCCTAGTCCTCAAAAACCTGGGTTGTGTGGTTGGGTACCAAGAGGGCAGAATGGGATAGAGACCCACTTATTGGAGCTGGGAGTACCAGACAGAGCTCGGTCAGAAGATAAAGGTAAGAGCAGGTATTAGGACCTGGAGCAAAGGCAAAGCAGGACCAATGTCAGCCACAAGGCTAGCCTTAAGATTTAAGGTGAAGCCTTCCTACTGCTGACCTTAGGCTCCAGGGAACCCCCTGAACATGAAAGGTATTGGTGACTGGGCATCTCAAGCAGGGATAGAGAGCTGTACACTCAGGGGTTCACCGTGGCCTTGCTTTGTCCCCATGTCATACTCTCAGCTGGGCCCTCAGATTGAAAAGCCACCCCACTACAGTGTGGGAAAACTTCAAAGCACCCAAGCCACCTAGGTACAGAATCACACGATTGTCGATTGTCTGCTACGATGTCAATCCCAGCCTAAAAAGGCCCTGACCTTTCTAACCAGCTTTTTTAGGATTCCATAATGTTCTCCTTTTTCTAGTCCCCCTTCCCAATTCTGCCCTCTCTCTGCCTGGAGAAGTTTCCTGTAGCAGGCACTCCCACTCTACACTGTTCTGAATTAGCTCTCTCTGGCCAGCTGGAAGCCCACCGTGGTTTGTGACTTTCTACAAGAGCTTCTGCACCTGCACCCCTACTTGCCGCCCCTCCTGGGTCCCTTTTGTGCATTTGTCACTTTTAAGGCACCGTTAACACCTGTGCATCTGGAACTCACCAGCCATCCGATAAATACGTGTTCCTTAGAAGAAAGGGACACAGCGCTGTCCAGGTTGGCTTGAGAAGGGGCTCTCTCCTCACTCTCCCTCACACTCCTCACTTCTTGCATAGGCTATGGTTTCTCCTTTGTTACTAGGGCTGCTTTCCCACCCCTTCACGCAAACATCCATTCCTTTGGGGAAGGCCCAGCCTAATTCCACGGTCCCTCATCTGCAATTCCAAGGTCTCCAATCCCTGAAAGTCAAGAGACGCATTTTTGTGTTGTGTTGTTTGCGGGTTTGGTGCCAAAAGTCATCTGGTGACAAAACCTGACCTAACTGGTGTGAAGCTACTTTATCCTCCCACATCCTTCGTGAGAACATTCATATTTTTGCTGTAGAAATACTGGCGGGTCCCGTTTAAGAGATGCTATCCAAGACCTCCCTGGGGATGTCTCAGAGTGCGTGGGACTTTCTGAATTTTAAAACCCCTTTGGCCTTAAGGGCTTGAGATAAGGACTTGAACAACTGGAGTAATCTCTCTGTTCTTTTGCAACAGATCTGTTCCAACGGAAGCGACTCGAAGATCTGAGATTCCCTGGCCCTTTCTTTCCATCTCAGCTAGGTGGGTCAGTGAGGGTGACAAGGAAAGCAAGGATAGAAATATGCTGAGCTGGAGAAAGAAGGGCTGACTTGGTATGATTCCAAGTGACTTGTGTAACCCATCGGAGGCTGAACTATAGAGGGCACCTGGTTCCCAAGAGCCCCCCCCCCCGCCAATAAGCTTTCAGGTAACTGAAACGACACACAGGAAATGTCTTGAGCTTTTAGAAAATGAAGCGCCACATAACCTTTCTGGTATTTTTTTTAAAGTAAGTGTGTTTTTTAAAGTAAGTGTGGAATAAATTAATCAGAAAACACTGTGTGTTCACGCCATGCCCAGTGTCATGCCAGCATCTGTGATGTGGTCAAGCATAAGGTGCAAACTCGGGACTTAAAGGGGCTTCCATTCTGATAGGATGACCAAGTTTTATGCATAAGAAAAATTAGAAAACTGGGCAGCGTGCATAATAGAGTACTAAGACGTTGACGACCAGCACCAGAGCCGAAGAGGCAAAGCTCACTGGCCAGAGCAGTTTGGGAAGGTGGTGAGGGAGGTGACACTTAGTTTGGGTGTCAGAAGATGAGAAAACATCTTAGGCAAGTGTCCCAGATAAGACTGGACTAGGTTTGTGGAAGGATGATATGGAGAGACTAGAGTGGAGAAGACTGGACTCAGAGTATTGGGAGGGGGCTGAACAGGATGGCTAGCGGTAAGGAGTGTGTTGAAAGAAAATGTATGTGTCTTAGTCTGCTTGTGTGGTCATAACGAAATGCCACACAGGGTGGCTTAGACAACAGAAATTCATTTTCTCACACCTGGAGGCCGGAAGTCCCAGATCAAAGCGCCAGCAGGTTTGGTTTCCTCAGAGGCCTTTCTCCTTGGCTCACAGATGGCCACTTCTGTCTGTGTCCTCACACGACCTTTCGTCGGTCCACGTGCAGAGGGAAGCCTCTGGTGTTTCTTTATTTTCTTATAAGGACACCAATCCCAAGGATTAGGGTTCTACCCTGTGACCTCATTTAGCCTTAATTACTTCCTTAAAGGTTCTATCTCCAAATACAGTCACATTGGAAGTCAAGGTTTCAACATATGAATTGGGGTTGGGGGAGGGGCAAATTTAGTCCCTAACAGTGTACCTGTGTCCCAGGAAAGCAAGGTGTGTCTGGGCAGTTTGTGAGGGCAAGATGTCTACAGTGAGACAGGCAGGACAGGGCTGGATTCTCCATGGACACAGCCATGAACTGAGTGAGGGACATGGAGGACATTAGAGGAATTCGAAATTATAGTACCTGGTCTGCCTGGTCCGCTGGCTCAGCCCTCACAAGTTCAAGTGCAGAAACCAGATTGCATTCCCTGGAGAACTTGCTGGAAAGAACGTCTCCATCATTTCCTGCATTTCTCTGTCCTTCCCCAGCACCTCTGGTCTGTTGCACCCTTCCTTGGCTGCAGGAAAGTGTGACATCATTACAGAGCTCTTTCATGCAGACAGCCTAGTCACATCTGGATGGCTAATGCTGATAATTACTGCACTGGTTACTAAATCTGTCGGGTTTAGGTGAGGTGAGCCTCCACAGCTGGGGCTGCTGGTCACAGCTTCGCCGGCAGAGAGAGGTGAGAACAAAAACCAAGAAAGGGGTGCTCAGGTGCTTGGGATTGAGTGAAACCGGTTATTACCAGTCACTTGGTATCTCCCTGAGCTGGAGTTTCTGGCTAAGGGATGCTCGTTGATCAGACAGAACATGACAACCTGCAACTTATCTCCACGCGAAGAGGATGGTGGGGACCAAGATTCAGAAACAAGTGTGGAGGTGGCCCCTTAGGTGCCAAGGCCGTCACCATATGACTCAGATGCCCTCTGGACGCGGTGGGAGCAATGATGTCACAGGGTGCAGGGCAGACTGGACTTCCTATGGAAAGAGCTGGGAATCAGGAGTGTCCTTAGGGCAAACTATTTGCTGCTAAGTGAAGGTTCTTAATTTGGGTCTTAGATGAAGTTTTAAGGATCCTTGAACCCCCTAACTTTGCATGGCAACATGTATACACCACGAACATTTTTCTAAGAAACAAGCCCATAACATTAATCAGAATCTTGAAAGTTTTGAGAGGTTTCTTTTGATCCCCGAAAGGGAAATGATTATAAGCCACCACCTTAGGCCCCCTAGAGAAACAGGCTGACGTTCGGCACAACCCCAGGAAAGACCTGAGATCCCTAATGATCGTGAGGTGATTCTCGGAGATGTGCTTGTATGTGTGTGTGGGGGGGGGGGGGTTACATGTGTTTGTATATCTTTCTAGAGGAAGGATTCAATAGTTTTTGCCACATTCTCAAAAGGGTCCACAACCCTCAAAGGATTAAGATCTTAAGCTAGTTCCAGGGCCCCAAAGTTAAAAAGATTGCCTATGTTTAGCTATTTTTTTTCTAGAGGACGATCACAGAGACCTGAGAACAGGCCAAAGTAGGCTTGGTAGTTCTACTCAAAATCTGGGGATAACTGGGGCCAGGGCTAGTTGGCAGGGGGCCTCCATTTAAAAAACAACAACAAAACCACAGGAATCCTTTTTAAGAGTTAAGTCCCCAGAAACAGAGAGACAGTCATAAAGGCATCCAGAGATGGGAAAAGTCCCAGCTCGCTCCCTTTCCGATGGCGTATCCCCAGGTCTTTCTCTCCCAGGGCCCCTTGCGTGCCCCAGCTTTCCGAAACCCAAAGACTTCACCCAAGAAAACTCACAATTCATTTAGTAAATCCTCACTGAGCGCCTACTCTGTGCCAAGCTCTATTCTAGGCGCAAAACAAAGGACTTGTCTTCAGAGTGTTATCGATCTAGGTCCGTTTCCTGCCCAGCACACGGGTATTTTGGGCACTGCTGACCTAGCGCGTTCTTCCCAAGCTTGGCCCGCGTGGCCCCTGGTCCGGGGAGGCCTAGACCATCCCGGGCACTGCGGCGGGCTGGGGGGGGTCGAGCAGGAGGTTAGCAGTACCTGTGAGCAGAGCGGTAAGGGAGGCTGGAAAGACCAGAGCCGGTGGGCCTGCTGGGAGACCCCGGATTAAGCTCAGCCCTCGCGCTGCTGGGGCGGGAGCACTGCGGGGTGGGGTAGGGGCACTGGCGGCGGCGGGCGGGGACCAGAGAGGAGGAGGGGACGCGGCCCGCCGCCGCCTCCGCCGCCGCGCTTGCTCTCCGAGCTGCGCTCGCCCGCTCCCCGCCCTCTGGGGGCCGTCGCGAAGCTCAGCTCTCCATACTGAGCAGTCCCCGGGAGGCACTCGGACACGTTCCCAGGCCGGATAAAGATCGGGTCTGCGCTCGCTCCGCAGCGCGAAATCTCGCCATCAGCGCGCCTTGCGCGGCCGCTCCGGCCCGGCGACGCCAGATCGCTATCGGCGCGGGGAAAGGCAAGGCTGCGCCGCCGCTCGCGCCGCCACCCTCGGCCCCGCGCGCTGGGGTGGCCGCGGGTCCCCGGGACCCCGGGTCTCGCCTCACTCCCCAACCCCCGGCCTTCCTTCTCCGCGCTTCCTCCCGAGGGACCCCCGCTTCCCGCCGACCCGGGCCCCCAGCGCCCGGCCAGGCGCCCTCGCCTCGCCCCTCCTCGCCAGGCGCCGCTGCCTCCTGAAGGTTACGCGACGCCGAGGCGGGGTGAGGGGGGCGCCCGCCCTCGCCGCCGCCCACCCCAGCGCCCGCCGCGCCGCACCGGGCCCGCCCGGCTGCCGGCTGCTGCCACCGCAATCCCGGCTCCTAAATCAGCGCGGGGAGGCGTCCCCTCCCCCACCGGCTGCCCGGGCTCCCCGCGCCGCGATTGGCCGCGCGGGCGCCCCCCGTCCGGGCCCCCCCCCCCCGCCCCAGCCGCCGCGCCATTGGCTGCGGGTCTCCGCCAGCCTTTACATAAGCCCGGGCGCGCTCGAGTGGAGTTGTATAAAGCGAGCGAGCGGTGGCGGGGCGGGAGGCTCGAGGCCAGCCCGGGACCGGGGCTGGGAGCTGGAAGGCGGCGGCGGCGGCGGCGGCAGCGAGCGCCCGCGCTCCGGCGCCCCCAGGCGGTGGGGCTGAGAGAGCCCGAAGATGGCTCCGAGCGCTGACCTCGGCGTGAGTACCCGCTCCCGGGCACCCACTCCCTCAGGCGGAGAAAGTTTCTCCCGCCCTGCGCGCCCCTCCCGACCCGCCCGCAGGGGTGGCGGCGACGGCGTCTGTGCTGCCAACTTACCGAGAGGCGCAGGACCCGACCGGTGCGCCGAGCCTCCCCCGCGGGCTGGGGGCGAGGCGGGCGCGGGGCTGGAGGTGGAGGAGAGGTGGCAGCTGGGGTGTGCGGACCACAGCCCGCCCCGCTGGCGGGGAAGGTGCTGGGGCGCGCTGGAGGTCAGCCGTTTGGGGAGGGGTCACTGGGGCGGCAAGGGGGGCGGAGCAGGTGAGGAGGGATGTGCCGCGGGTATCTTGGAGCCACCCAGCGGGGCTCAGCCTCGGGCCGGGGAAGCTACTGGCCTCGACCCGGTGACTATGCTGCCAGAATGGGGAAGAGCCCCGGGGAGCTGGAGCTTCTTCTCCGGGGAAGCCGAGGTCCTGGCACAGCGCTCGGTGGGCAGAGAGCTCCGGGAGCTAGCCCCGCGAGCGGCGTAGCTGCCAGCTGCCTTTGCTGGACCGAGGTGTGGTCTCCTCGCTCGCAGTCTGTCTCGGGCAAACCAGCTTCAGGCATTCCGGGGGAGCCGGGGATCCTTCTCCGCCCATGGGGGCACCTGGAGGCTTGGATGGGGCAGCAGGCCAGGCTTGGGGGCATGCCCAACAATGCAGCGCGCCTCTTCGCAGTACAGTAGTTGGGAGTCCTGGTTAGTCCCGTTTCTGCAGAAACCAACTCAAGAATCCAAAGTCATCCCAGCCTGGATGGGAGCCTCCCAGAGTGGTCTCGGAATGCTCCTGAGGTTGGGAGGGGGGCACTCCCCTTCCTCCGGGAATGACTAATGAATATTGCTGGCGGTGGTGGTGGGCTGGGCACCTAGTGTGGCTTCTGTGCGTCCCAGGAGGAGCTTCAGCTCTCCAGGCAGGACACATTCTTGAGTCACACTTGAGATGTCTTCTGAGATGGGTGCAGGACTTCTCAAGTGAAGCCAGGTGGAAAAGAAGGCAAAAAGGTTCCAAGAATAGGGGACAGCTCTGTAGTGCTGTTGAGAATCAGGCGAGAACTCAATGGGGGAAGAGAATTGCTCCTGATGGGAGATTTTTTTTACCCTGATGACTTGGGGCTGGGGATACCCAAGGCTGAATCAGAGCAAATTCAGAGTAATGCTGTACCTCACTTCAGCCATGAGGAAGGGGAGATGGAGGATGGAAAAGTGGGAATATGGCGGTTCTTCCAATAAACCTCTTGAGGAAGCATTTTCTCTCCCTCTGACTGAAGAACATCATTCTGGTAGCAGGTCCTAAAGTCAATTTAAGAAGCAATGAAGGGAGTTTAGGGTCTTGGTGCTGCCACAGTGGACCACAAGTAGAATATTCTGACTTGTAGTTGGTACTAATAGACTCTGGAGAAGGTCAAAGACATGCTGCTCAGTCGGGGTGTATCCTTCACCTGTACCCCATTCCTGAACACGGTGGGTGTTTTGGATTCCTAGGGGAGCTCCTTCAGCCTGGAGATCTCCTGTGGGGGTTATCAATCCATACCCCCAACCAGCTCCATCCTCCACCTGCGGTCAAAATTTTTCTGCTCCATTTCCCAACACCTTCTCTCCACTGGGGATTTGTGCAGGGAGATACCTCCTTGTTGCTCTTTCTTCCCTTCTCTCCATCTTCTTCCCTTCTTCCCATCTTTCTTCCCTTCTCTCCAACACCAGGTTGCACCTGGCGTTCTAAACCCTGATGTTTATTATTTGGCACCTTGGTGTTTGCTTAAGACGTCCTTTCGCTGCACAGGAGTGCCCCTGTGAATGTGTAGACCAAATGCCTGTGTCATTCTAGGGAGTCAAACCTAGACGGTTGTGGAGAGAGGACCACGGACCACAAAGGCAGTACTATGAAAGTGCTTATGACAGTCTCCTGTTCTCAGTCTTCTGGCTGCCTGCGGAGGTGATCAAGGTTAAAGGTGGAGCAGGCTCCTTGGTGTCCAGTAGGGGGCGCCAAAGGCACCCAGCTGGAGACCACTGACTTTCCCACTTCTTGCCCTTCACAGACCATGGTAACTAAACACTTTGGGCAAGCCCAGACCACAGCCCCCGACCCTCACCTTCATGGCGGGAGCCCTGCTACCACGGGTTTCCTGGATGTCAGTTGTTCCTTGTGATCTCAGGTGCAATGGGGCAGGTGAGCTGGTGCTCAGTCCCACCTGCTCTCTGAGACCATTCCTTTGCGCTTGGTTCTGGTGGGTCCTTTGAATTCGTTATGAGCCCACGGAGTCCAAGAACATTAGGGCTTGAAGGGAGGATCCTAGAAGAGAGGATCCTCAAAGAGCATCTAGTCCAACCTCATCCCTTCCCCAACACTCACATGCATACCTAATTTGCAGATGAGAAAGCTGAAGCCCAGTCAGGACCAGTGTGTGGCCCAAGGTCACATGGCTATTTGGTGGAAAACATTGGACTAGGTCTCAGGATTTCCAGCTCCCTACGCAGAGCTCTTTCCAATCCTGTGACCTGCTTCTTCTTTACCATGAAGATGGATGTGTGTTCTCAGCACACTATGTACTCATAATTGCTGACATTGGCAAATTAATAAATTTAGTAAATTTGGGGAAGTTTTCTTGGAATCAGTTATTCAGAGCGAGGAGCAGGTAAAGTTCTTGTAATGTACATATACAGGTAATAGAAATTCTGAATTGCTTTTTCCCTTCCGTCCACTATCTTATCTCGTTATTCCAAGCCGTCTTTTAGGCAGAAAGAAAGCAACTCCGCTTCTCAGTCCATGCATGCAGGCATTAGAAGAGCACAGTCCCTCGCTGTGGTCTTGGAAGCCAGGCCAGAGGGCTTCCTTTCTCTCACGAGGGCATGCCAGCGTAGGCTCTCCCAGTCCTGCATCCCACTGCTGCCTCTGGCACCCCCAGTACTCAGATCCTGAATGAAGTGGAGAGTTCCCAACTATTATTTGCCCCTTTCCCCATCTTTGCCGCTCCCAGCTCAAGGGCAGAGTGCTAGGACGTTCTGTTTTTGCAGAATCCTTGTATTAGGGCTTCTTGGGTGACCTGGAAGATACTGCCATTTCCCCTGCCCTTTTTCTGGTCTGTGAGTGTGACTGTCGACATCTGAGCTGGGCCCTGGGCAGGAGGAGGCTTGCTGAGTGGCCTGTGGACCACCCTTCCATTTCCTCTCCCCACTCTGTTCCTTTGCACACGGCATAGAGCTCCTCTGGGGTCCCCTCGGAGCAGCGGCCGACTCAGTGGCAACCCTCAGGAGGAACGAGTGCCGCCAAGCCAGAATTCTGAGAGCCAGATCCTCTTCTGTCCCTAAAGCTCATCCAAGGGATGCTTGTTACTGGGGAAGATGCTTGAGTTTCCTCTTCTCCTCCAGGCTCACAGGCAAGTTGGGTCTTAGTCTTCAGGGGGAGGAGGAAGGTAGTAAGATTACGTGGACCACCAGAGATCAACAGCCCCTCCTTTAGGAAGTGGGGTTCTGAGAGGGTGCGCTTGGGGTCTGAGCCAGCTCCTGGTTCTAGCTGAAGAAATGTGCCTGCATTCCCAGGGCTTGTTCTGGTCTGGATAAGGAGAGGAATGTAATTACATGAAGATGGCTAGAGCACAAGCTCTCTGGTGTTTTGTTGAATGAGAAGAGGACACAGAGTTTGAGAAGTGGCATTAGACCCTGAGAAAACAAGAAGTCACCCTTTTCATGAGCCCCACTAGGTGGCTGACTCTTCCCCTACTCTCATTGGGAAGGCAGCCCAGTGTAGTAGGAAGGATACAGGCTTAGAATCTGGCTCCCCCACTCACTGGCTTAGAGACCTTTGGCAAACCGCTTAACCTCTGCATGCCTCAGTTTCCTCCTTTGCAAAATGGTGAAGCTGACAACCCTGTGATAAGGGTAGGATAGTGAAGATGAAGGAAGACAGTCTTTAACATGCCTCTGCCCTTAGCAAGATGTAAGGAGGTATTCAGCTGGAAGAAGTTATTATTGCAGGATCACTGGGAACCACACTGAGTCTTCCTTTTCCAAGCAAGCGAGGCTGAGTGTCCAGATTTGCACATCGGTCCCTGCTCAAAGCAACATCTGGACTGATGGACAAGGCCTCCTCAGCAGGGCTCCCTCCTTGCCTTCTCCCCTCCCCCACCCTAGGGTTTTCATTTGGGGGTTCTGCCATACTTGGGGAAAAGAAATTTTACAGGTCCCAGGATAATTCTGAATGTGATGAAGGGCCCTGAGCTATTGATTCCTAAGGAAGGATCTTTGTGCTGGGAGAAGCCTTCCTCGGAGCCCAGTGATTTAAGAGTGCTGACAAATCCATGCTTCCTCAGCCTCCTGCAGGCTGCAGATACAGGCTTCCAGGCCAGCCAGGGCTCGGTGAGGGATTTCTGGGGAGCCTGGCTGGTTGCTTAGGGGACATAAACCTGTGAACTCTGCTTAGGAAAAAGTATGAAATCAATTGGTTCATTATCACACCCAACACACCCTGGGCCACTTAGGGCATTTAAGAAATGAGAAGCAGCAAAGGACTTGGAGGCTGCATTGGAAACGTAGACAGAGAGGTGTGAAGGGCTTGGCGACAGGAGGACATTTTGCTGCTGAACCACTCATGATCTTGACCTTATTGAAATCCTTTGGCAGCGACCAGAGGGCCTGCGTTGCCCCCCAGTCATTTGGCAGTGTCTGGAGACATCTTTGGTTGTCACCACTGGGCTAGGGAGGGCTAGTAACATCTAGTGGGGCAAGGCCAGGGATGAGGCTGAACATCCTACCATACGTAGGACAGCCCCCAGTGAAAAATTGGCCTAATATGTCAATAGTGTCAGGGCTGAGAAACCTGGGCCGGAGCATGGCCACATAGAATCGGAGCACACCGGAGGTGGGAGGGATTTCAGAAGTGTTCTCATCCGGCTCTCCCATTTCACAGCTCAGGACACTAGGACCCACAGAGGTGAAAAGACTTAGTGAGGGTCCTACAGCAAGCCAGCGGCCAAGCTCGTCTGGAACTCAGATCTCCTATTTGCTGAGACCGACTTACTCAAACTCTCTCAAAGATGTTGTGAAGATCAAATGGGAGCTGTGAAAACACTTGGAAAATTATAAAGAGACTATTATTAATATTGCTATTATTAAGAATTCGGGAGTTTGGAAAGTTCTATTTCTGGCTGTGCCACTGACTCATTGTGTAATATTGGGTGCCTCGTCCCCCCCACCCGCATGCCTCTCTGAGTGTGTGTGTGTGTGTGTGTGTGTGTGTGTGTGTATGTGTGGCTGGAGGAGGGGGAAAGTGATCTTAGCAAATAAGTATATCATAATCATTACCTTTAGAGAAAAGTCCAAAGATTTGCCCTTCAAAAACCCTAGCCACTTTTTTTAAAAAAGATAAAAATTTTCCTTGAAAGAAATCATGTTGGCTTCGTAAGAAGCAAAGCGTTTTCTTCTTGGAATAATTCCAGTACCCTTGCCCTGTAAGTTGGTTCCAGCCCAGGAAATCTGATCAACATCCGGAGGAGATACTGATATCGCCACAAATGACAACCGATTGGATTTGTCCCCACTCCCTCTGGGAAGCGGAGGGGGCAACTTCATTCTTTCCTGCTCAACCCTCTTGGCACAGGGAAGTTCTGCAAGGAACTTCACAGAGGGATGGGAAGGCGAGTCATTAATTAGTAAAACCTTGTTTACTTAACAGACATATTCTTAAAGATCTCTTTCAAGGGACATTTTGACATATTACTTTAATTAGCCACGAAAGAATTGCAAGTGCAGAGATTGTATAAAATGACACTTCCCGTTGTTTCTAGTTACTGTTATCTTCGTTTGCACCCAACAAGTACAGTGACAAGGTCACGGGAATCACTGCTGAGCTCAGGCTGTCCCATTGACCAGGGGAGGGACTGCAGGGACTTCCTCTCTAACAGCAATGTCCACCTGCCTGGAGAGCAGCCCCCAAGTGGAGGTTCTCCCTCGGCATCCCTGCCATACCCTATTTTGATGTCTGTCCATAAGGACCCCTCGTGTCAGACAAATCCTGGTTCAGCTGTCTAGATGGGGAACAGGCCTGGGAGCCCAATCCCAGCCTGCATGGGCAGAGGAGCTCTTGAAGGATTGGCAGGAGCAGCCTCTGTTGGTGCTTTTCACTGAAGGCCCATCTCTGGTCTTGCCCTCTGTGTGCTCAGGATTGGAGGTAGGAAGTCACTTGAGTCTCTCCTTAGAGGATCAAGGTTACACCCCAGTCCGTCCCTATAACAGAGGAGCTAAGCAGACAGGCCCTTTCCGTCTCTTGCAGACACACTGTCTAAAGGATGTCACACTCCCTTTCATCCTGGTCTCTAGGAACAGACTCTTCCTCAGAGATCGTAACCATGCACCTCTCAACGGAGAAGCTATGTATGTCCAAGGAGGCTTTGGCAAGTGGGGACACAAGAGTCCCTGAGAAGAAACACTGCCTTGTAAGCAGTGTCAGGAAAGCACTGTGTCTTTCATTCTCACCATGAACTCCATGCCTAGCGTGCTTGGCACATGCAAGAGCTCAGTGGGTACTTGGGTGGATTAACAGGTGAATGTAGGTGGCCATTCTGGCCCAGAGGTGACTCTAGGTATGACAGTGGATCTCCAAACTGGCCTGGATCAGCAAGGCCACTTTTCCTTCTCGCTCCTTCTTCCCAGCAGGCTCCAGAAACCCCGAGGTCCCGCTGCCCAGGCAGGGGTTGGGGAGCCCAGGCAGGGCCCACCCTGTGAGATGGTGGCCAGCTCCGAGCCCCGAGCAAGGCCCAGGTTCTCTTCCTCTTTCCCTCTCTCTGTGTGCTCTCTCCCCTTCCTCCCTCCTTCCCACCAGGCTACTGCAAGGAAGTGCAGCGCAGGTTTGCCTCACTCTAAGCTGAGAGAAGAGAGGATAATTTGGATTTCCACTGAAGACAGACTAGGGAGTGAATCACTACTTCGCAGGAAGATTCCCAGGGGCGTGCTTCTAAATAGCAAGGTCTGTTAATACACTTGAAGTGACTTAGAGGGGAAAAAGGCAACAAACTCTGACCCATAGACTCTCAGGCCTGGAAAAGCACTTGGGAGGTCATCCAGTGCCACGCCACGCTGCTGCCCCAGGATGCCCACATCCCTTCTGTGAGACTCTCACTCGCTCTTCAGAAGCACCGTCTGTCTGTCCTGCAGCCTGCTGCCCCAAACCTAAAACGCTCTTCCTGCGGTGCGTGGCTGACCATGTGATCATGTTGCAGCCCACTTCACACCCTCTCCTATGGCATGACTCCAGGCTCCTTGCCTTGGCATAACGGGAAGGCCCTACAGGCCCCAGCGGCCACCTCCACTTTCTCCCGCACCCTGCGCCCCACACCCTGGACACTGCATTCCAGCAACCCCCACGTTTGCCGTGTCCACTAAAGCTGTGTCACAGCCACTCCATGATCCACATGGAATGCGGGTCCCGTGGAATCTCCATTCTCCTTTGCTCCTGCCCTTACCCCCACGTCACTAGCCACCCCCCCCCCGCCCCCGCACTTCAGCCGTCTTGCTGTTCTGAGCTTCTCCCTGTGCATGGGTCTCACCACCGGTAGACCGCGAGTTCCTGGAGGTCAGGAGCCAGGCCTCAGGTGTCCCTTCCAACCTGGCCCCTGGGCGTGTCCTGACTGAGTATGCCTGGGTGGAAGTCAGGAAATTGAGGAGTAGTGTTGGGAAAGCAGCACTGAAGAAGTCAGCGAGCTCCACTGGGCTCCCCAGACAAATTAGTCATGGAAGCAAGCCTATTCCTTGAAGTCTGACAGTCTCAAGTGTTCCATCCAGTTTCTGGCCCCTACTCCTGGAAGGGGAGTCCCTAGTGGGCCCGGGTGCCCCCTCCTGAGCTGCGTTCTTCTGGCCCACAGACAGCCGTTGGCCGTGGTCTTAGCGCAATCACTGTTGCCCTCCCCTGCCACAGACGGACCTCCTGTCAGCCGGGCACCACGCTCAGCACGGAACGGGCATCATTCCATACCGTTGCCCCTTCCACAGACAGGGAAGTCTCGGATTTTCGTGATGCTCTAGCAGGATCCACTGCACCTGGTGCACAGGGCTGGGAGATGCCATTCGTGTGCTCACTCACAGTAACCCAGGTTCATTAGCCTGCTGGTCTCCGGGGCACCTCCTTCCCGGGGCCCCTGAGTTTTCACCTGCCTTCTCTGGAGCAGGAGCCAGTCTGCCCTCTGCCGGGGAGTGCGGCTGCTGGCAGCACGTGGTGCTTCCCCAGGTAGCGGGAGAGAAGAGGAAGCCTGCTACTTTCTGGGTGCTGGGGAAGACGCAGAGGACGGGTGGCCCCTGGGGGCAGGGAGGGGCAGAAATTCTAGCATTTGGCGACGCAGAGGACCTGGCCAGAGACAAGGTGGAGAGACACCCATGATGGAGGCCTCGGAGCATATACGCCACGGGGCAAGGTCTTTGTTCCCAGCTGTTCTCCCAGCGTTGGGCACAGGGCCTGCTACAGTGTGGGTGCATGGGGATACGGAGTGAGTAATGGCCGAGGGAAGGGCACCTCCAGACCTCCAGCTTTCTCCCCCACTCAGGCCCAGGGTTTGCTTCCCAGCCAGAGTCCCATCTTCCAGCTGCATCATCCCATGGCTTCTCCACACCCCATGGCTACAGCGGTCTTTCTAACACACCCTTCCACCCCTGGCTGCTGTGGCTCACCAGGCTACCCCCCTTCTCCATCCTCTTTCCCAGAGGTTGTCCTGCCCCATCCCGTGCTCCCACCACACAGAGCCTCACTGCATGACACAAGCTGTTTGTCCACATGCTCTGCTGTCCCCTCAGCCCGGGGACACTTCCTCCACCTTGTCCCCTCGGTCAGCTCACCGCCGCCGCCCCTCTCTTGGCTCTCCCTCAGCTCCCCTGGATGGGGGGTGTTTGCTCCTTCCAGTGGGTTTCCATCTCACCTGCTCTAAGACAAGTTCGTTATAGCAGAGCGTCCAAGAACTCTAGTTCCAGAGCCAGGGGGCTTAGACACAGAATCTGGTTCCACCACACCCTAGCTTTGTGACCTTCAGCAGGTTACTTAACGTCTCCATGCCTTAGTCTCCTCATCTATGAAATGGGGTCCATAATAAAACCCACCTCACAAGGTTACTGTGAGGACTGGAGGAGATCATCTGTGCAAAGGGGGAGAGTAGCGCCTGGCACCCAGTCGGGAGTAGACAAGCGTCACTATTACTACCTACTCCTCATATAGGACTTGTTACACAAAATTGCAGTGAAAACCCTTCTGCCTGGTATCCAGAGTCCCATGAATTAAGTGGAAGAGAGATGGAATCAGTTCTGAGATTAGAAATGGAGCTCTGACAGGCGTGTAGAAGTGGGTGAGGTGAGAGGAAGGGGGTAGTTAGCAAGTATTGCCACAGTTCGGGGGAAGGGTAGAGGGGTGCATCTCCAGCAGTGGGGTTGGGAAGACTGGGCACTTTTGAGAAGTATTCATGGAACACAATGGACGTGGTGATCCAGCGATTGTGGGGAAGGAGGAAGACGCAAGAACCCATTGTGACACCAGATTTCCAACCTGAGTGACGGTGTTGGGGTTCAAAGGGGCCCAGTGAATAACATCCCCCTTCCCTACTCAGATTCAGGACCAACTGAAAGAGAGAAAGGGGGAGGAAGAAGGGAGGAGAGAGGGAAGTCTCAGACACCTTCCATACTGATACAGCTGTTTGGAAGGCCTGGCTTCAGAGTGGGCTCCCTGTGGAGGGGGAGCAGGGGCTGAGCCTCAGCCCGTGGCGGAGAGTGGTCTCTGTCAGGAGGCAGGTCCAGAAAGGGCTCTCCTGCATGGTTCTTGCACACTGAGCAGTCTGGGAGACCCTGCTGCAGCCCTCAGGAGGAGGATTCTGGAAGGAGAGAGGCCAGGAATATGGCGCTGGTCCTGGAGGTTCTCAAGCTCACGCTCTTGATGCTTTGGGCTAGATAATTCTTTGTTTGGCTGGCTGTTCTGTGCACTGTATGAAGTTTGGCATTCTACCCTCTGAATGCCAGTAGCATTCCCTTCCCTGGTTGTGTGAACCAGAACTGTCTCCAGACATGGACAGGTATCCCGGGAGGGAGGGTAGGGGGAGCAAAATTGCCCCCACCTGAGAACCCATGCTCTAGTCGAGTGGAAGGTCCTCTGGAAGCAAACCTCAGGAGTGGGAAATAAATGCTTCCTCCCCACCCCTGACCCGGGGATCGGGGCCTTGATAGGGAGTGTAAGAAGGGCAGGCTGGGGTGATCGCTGGGTCCTCCACACCTCTGGCTCTATTCTCTGGATGCTCTCCCTTCCCTCCTGCCCCTCCTATCCAGCTGCCTTCTGAGCATCCTTCAGCTTAATTTGTGGCAACACCCCCTACCTCTTCAGAAGCAGTCCGGGTCTCTGCCCTGCCCCCAGCTCCCTTAGTGATTTCTTTGTGCTTTCGCCTCCAACCCCCTCCCCCTGTACAGGTACAGCACATGTTGACTAAGTTTCTCCCTGTGACCCCAGCACCGACAGCAGGATCCCAGGGTCTACGGGGATTGTCACTGTGGGCAAAGGAACCAAGACAACTTCTGGTAGCCCTTCTCCAAAGATGCCTTGGTTCCAGTCACTCCTGGGTGGGGCTTGGCCTCTGCGGGACGGAGTGTTCCCGCGGCTGCCTTACTCCCCAGAGCCGCTGCCCCCCATAGTGTCTGGAAAGGGTCAGTGTTCCATGCTCATTTCTAACTTCTGAAGCATTTGGGGCTCTTTTGTCGAGTGAGACTCTGCCCCCCTACAGTGTCTGGAAAAGGTCTGTGCTCCCGGCTCATTCTCAACATCTGAAGCATTCAGGTCTCTTGCTTTTGTGAGAGCTTGGGGTGGTGTCCTTGGCTCTTTCGATAATTGCTAAGGAACTGCTTGCCCTGGAAATTGCCCTGGAAGCTTCCCCCCACAGCTGCCTGACCCCACTCCGAGATCTGGGTTGCTTGGTTACCAGCTTTCAGACCCAGTTCAGGAAAGTCCCAAGGCCACAGAAGACTGAGTCTGGCTGCATGTGACCCGCCTCATAGCCAATGTCTATAGACTATCTGACCCAACACTATCGTGTAGCAAGACGGGGAACAAGCAGTGAGCGCAGCCCGGCCTGGCCCCCAACAGGTGTCCGCGAGCTCACCTAACCCTTGAAACCTTGGTGTGTCCTCTGCTTCCCATGTCACAGGTGACGACACTGAAGAGCTGACCGATGGAGGAACGTGCCCAAGGTCACTACCTAGTTGATGGGGATTGTGGGGGTGGGGACACTTGAGATCTAAATCCAGGTCCCTGACTCCACGCTTTGGGGTTCCCCCCTCTTTTTATCCCACTAAGGACTGTTCAAGAAGTTTGCTTATGGATCCTTTTTTAAAATCATTACAAAGCAATCTTCTCACTGCCTGAACCACAAGTCCTAGCATCCCTTCCCCTTGTTAAGCCAGACCCCTCCCGGCCTCCTCCCCACACCTCCCCTGCAGGAGCAGCCCACGTTCCTTACCGAGGCTCCGGGTGCTCTGGCCCTGTGCCCCTTGGCCCAAGCTCTGCCTTTGGTACTTAGCCTCGCCTCCTCCAGGCTGCTTGGCCCTGGGTGTCCTCCCTCCACACCTACTGCTTAACCTCTGACTCCACGCCACTCAGCGGGTTCAAGAACATAGTAGGTGCCTCATGCCCAAGCATTCAAGAAAACAAAAACTTTCAGTTCAACCTGCTTTTTGATCCTATGTTTAACTTTTCCACGCTCTCCCCAAAGATTCAGATGTTGACGGTGGTGTGACAGGAGGTTTCTCAGGTCAGCCATGTAAAATGTGAGGTCACTCCCGGTGCCTGCAGCCCTTCTGTTTCATGCAGTCCCAGCCTGCTCTGCTTTCTTCCCCAAACTCCCAACCTCACCTCTTCCGGTGACATTCTCTAGCTAAAAGTAGGTTTTCTTCATGTACTTCAACAAGCTGGTTGAGGACATTTGAGGAGTAGAAACATTTTTCACTTTAAAGCCGAGCGCAGCTTACACTCCCAGATCTTGAGGACGTGAGTCTAGAGCCATGGTTCTCAGCCCAGGCTGTCCATCAGCATCGTCTGGGGAGCTTCTAGAAATACGCAGCGCCTGAGCCCCGCCCCAGATCAATTCAATCAGAACCTGGGTGAAGGGGGCACCTGGGTGGCTCAGTGGGTTAGAGCCTCTGCCTTCGGCTCGGGTCATGGTCTCAGGGTTCTGGGATCAAGCCCCTCATCGGGCTCTCTGCTCAGCGGGGAGCCTGCTCCCTCCTCTCTCCCTGCCTGCCTCTCTGACTACTTGTGATATCTGTCTATCAAATGAATAAAATCTTTCAAAAAAAAAAAGAAAAGAAAAGAAACTGGGTGAAGGACCTGGGCCATGTTGTATTTTGAAATACTCCCAGGTGAGTTCTGTGGGCCAGCTGGGGTTTAGAGCCTTGGTCTAGAGCCTTGCTACTAAAAGTGAAGTCTGCAGAGGCCTCATGTGATGCTCTGTGAGAGTATAGAAACTGAGCCCCACTGCAGACATACCAAATCAGAATGTGCATTTTGCCCAAGACCTTCAGGTAATTTGTAAGCACGTTACAGTTTGAGAAGCCTTGCTTTAGGCAAAGAAGAGTTTTTAAATAACTCTATGACAAGTGGCAAGTCATTTCTGCTGATTCATATTATCACTTGGGCATATTCAACATTTAACAAACATTAATTAAGCACTAACTAGTACTAGGCACTATGATGATTTTTAAGAACACATTGGCGAGCCTCTCTGTCTTAGCGGCAAATTCCTGCCCATAACCCATTTTCTCTAGGCTGTGGCATTTGATGATAGCCATCCCTTTTCTCCTGGACCTGACCCCCCACCCCTCCAGTTCCAACCCTTACCCTCTTCTCACTTTCTGGTAAAAACTGGAACCAGAATCCTTCTTTGTCCCCTCATATTAAGTATGGTAATTTAACTTGGAGCTGAAGACAGCTAGGACTTTGAGCGTATACGGGTAAAAGGAGCCTGCAGCTCTGAGGATTGCATAACCCTCCATTGATTTCAGCTCCTTAGATCTAGAGAGTGAGAAGCAGGTTCCTGAAATAATCACATCCCTTCTCTGTAGTATATACCCTGGTTTCTTGACTGGGAGCTATAGTGCAGAACCTCACTGTTCAGTGTGTAACTTGCAGACCAGGATCCCTAGCATCACCTGGGAACTTGTTAGAAATCAAGAATGTTGGACCCTAATACAGATCTAGTGGATCAGAAGCTGCAATTGAACAAGATTGCCAGATGATTCACATACACATTACAGTCTGAGAAGCACTGGTATAGAACAGTGTTTCTTAAATTTTGCAACATATTATAATCACATGGGGGAGCTTTTAGAACTCTGATGTGCCCCTGCTGCACCCTGTGCCAGTTAAGTGAGACTGTCTTGGTGTTAGACAAGATACCTGGTATCTAAATTTACCATGTTAGCCATTTTTAAGTGTACAGTTCAGTGACATTGGGCACATCCACGTGGGCGTGCAACCATCCCCACCACCCATCTCCACACTGAAACTCTGTGTCCATTAAACACTAACTCCCTGCTCCTCCTCCCTGCATCAGCCTCTGACAACCACCCTTCTGTTTTCTGTGTCTGTGAATAGGACTACCCTATGTACTGCATCTAAGTGGCATTACAGAGTCCATGTCCTTCTGTGACTGGCTTATTTCACTCAGCACAATGTCTTCATGGTTCATCTATGTCACAGCGTGTGTCAGAACAGTCTTCCTTTTTAAAGGTTATAGCATTCCATTCTAGGTATAGACCACATCTCGTTTACCGTTGAGCTGTCGAAGGACTCTTGGGTGGCTTCCACATTTTGGCTCTTGTGAATAATGATGCTTTGAACGTGGGTGTACAAGAATCTGTTTGAGCCCCTTCTTTCACTTCTTTCCAGTGTAAACCCAGAAGTGGGATTGCCAGATCACATGGAAGTTGTATTGGGGGGGTGGTTGTTTGTTTTTTTTTAGGAACTCTTGCACAGTGAATTTCCACAATAGCTATGCCATTTTACATTCCTGCCAGTAGTGCTCAAGGGTCTTAGTTCTCCACATCTTCACGAATGACTGCCATTTTCTGGTGTTTTTTGTTTTGTTTTGTTTTACTATCTCCATCCTAATGGATATGAGTGGTATCTTATTGTAGTTTCGATTTGCATTTCCCTAATGATTACTCTTGTTGAGCATCTTTTTCATATTTATTGGCCATTTGTATATACCTTCTTTGGAGAAATGTCTATTCAAGTCCCTTGCCCATTTTTAATTGGGTTTTTTATTGTTGTTGATTTGTAGGAACTCTTTATATATTCTGGATATTAATCCCTTATCAGATAAACAATTTGCAAATATTTTCTGTCATTCTGTGGGTTGCCTTTTCACTGTCTGCAGTGTTCTTTGATGTACAAAAGCTTTAAATTTTGAGATAATCCTTTTTATCTATATTTTCTTTTGTTGTGTGCTTTTGGTGTCATATCCAAGAAATCATTGTCAGACAACAGTATTTAAAAAAAGAAAACAAGGGATGCCTAGGTGGCTCAGTTGGTTAAGCGGCTGCCTTCGCCTGAGGTCATGATCCCAGCGTCCTGGGATCGAGTCCCACATCGGGCTCCTTGCTCAGCAGGGAGCCTGCTTGTCTCTCTGCCTCTGCCTGCCACCCTGTCTGCCTGTGCTCTCTCTCCTTCTCTCTCTCTGACTAATAAATAAATAAAACCTTAAAAAAAAAAAAAAAGAAAAGAAAACAAAATTCCCCAAATGATTCCAGTGTATAGCTCCAGCTGAGCAGTGTTTCTCAAACTTTAATGTGCATTCACATCACCTGAAGTCTTATTAAAATGCATATTCTTATTTATTAGGTCTAGGGTGGGGCCCAAGATCCTGCTTGTTAACAAACTCTTAGCTGGTATTGAGGCTCCAGGTCTGGGAACCAGTCTAAGTAGTCAAGGTACAGAGAAGCCCTTCCATGATTTCTTTCACATGAGCCCTGAGTGTACAAGGTGGATATTTTCCAGATCTTTTCCTGAGTTTCTTTACCATAACTGTTCCCCGATCTGCCACAAAGATAGGCTCACAGCTTCCCCTCTAACTCACGTTGGTTCAGAACAGCCCAGGTGGGTGCACGGAGTGCCGTTGACAAAGCAGAAGAATAACATGTGAAGTGCATGTTCTCCCTGCACCCCTCGGCCCCTGCCCCACTGGGGGTGCCATCCACTGATCTGCCCATGTGGAGTGATTTCAGATTCCACAATGGTGATGGTTGATTCCTCTCTGGCCGTGGCCTCTGTGGGGGAACTACTGCAGAACCCTGCCGAAAAGCTGTTTTGTTCAAAATAGGTTTAATGTGCTCGGAGAGGAAAATCACACAGGTTGGTTTGAAGTTTATAGAAGGCACTGAGGAGAAAAACTGCTGAAGGTGTGCTTCTTAAAAAAAAAAAAAATCCTTTAATTCATTGTAGAATTTTAGAGCTGGAAAGGACCCTTAAAGTCTGTCCCAAACTCTCATTTTAGAGAAGCTGGGACCCACCAAGGCTGTGACTTGTTCAAGGTCACCAAGCTGAATGGAGGTCAGCCCATAAGTTTATTACTTCTTTTTAATCTTGCTTTAGGTTATTTTTCTGGAAATGGTTAACAGAGAGTAGCTACCTCTTTCATATGGCTCCCCTAATTAAAAGTTCATCTTTTCAGGGAGCCTGGGTGGTTCAGTCTGTTATACATCTGCCTTCAGCTCAGGTCATGGTCCTGGGGTCCCGGGATTGAGCCCTGTGTTGGGCTCCTTGCCCAGAAGGGAGTCTGCTTCTCTCTTCCCCTCTTCCCCTCTCCCCATACTCTTGCTCATGCTCTCTCTGTCTCCTTCTTTCAAATAAATAAATAAATAAATAAATAATCTTTTTTTTTTAAGTTCACCTTTTTACAGAAAAGGTAAAAATCAACAGGCTGCATCATGGTTCTTGCCCCTCATGACCTTCATTAGAAAATTTCTACCAGATGTTTACTTTTATAAGTTATGACTCTCTTGTAAAGAACATCAAGCCTTCCTGATTAAGTGGGCATTCTAAGAAAAAATAGTTATTATACAGTATTTTTCAGTAGTGATGTGCTTCTGAAACCTATTCCAGAATTCTGATATTACCCCATGGGACCTCCCTCCCTGGTGTCAGTGACCCAGATCACAAGTATGATGCCTGGGAGGGACTAAGTAGCGTCTAGAAGTTACACCCTATGCCACTTTACTTTTCTCTGTCCATTGCAAACCTTGTAATCTGATCACAGTACTCTTTCAATCCACTGCCAATCAATTGGATCTGGCTCTCATTTGCTGTCCTTACAATAGAGGTAGAAATACCTTGAAAAGACCAGTGACCTTCAGATCCACCCTACATTTCAGCATGTCTCTGCGGGTTATTAAATACTCTTTAGCTTCTTCATTTGACCACCAGCTGCTCATTAATCCAATTATAAGTTTCCTTTATCCAACCAAACTTCCTGCCAAGTTGCTTAACTCTCAGAGTGATGTGTTTGCCTTTGGTGATTAGACAGCCCAGAAGATACGGTCTTGTTCAGACATCTCAGTAATTTAGGCTTGACCTCACTCTGCTAGTGCAATACCCAACATGTGCCTCATGAACACAGTGCAAAAGCCTCCTTCCCAGGAAGGCTCACCGAGGTTAGTTTCTGTCCTGCAGTAGGCGCCCTGCCCCTGGGTCTCACGCCAGCTTCAGCAGCAAGGCATTAGGGAGGCTTCTGACTCATGTCCGACTGTGAAGGCAGCGCCTGGGCCCTCCATTTGGGTTTCTGGGTCCTGAACGGAGGCAAGCTCCCTTGTTGGCAGGAGCGTCTGTCTCCATATGGAGAGTCAGTCTTTGCATCTTCTGTTCATTAAGACATCAGCCTCACTCAGCCTTGCTCTCGGCTGCCAGACGCACTGGCATGCCAGCGGGAAGAGTTCCATCAGGAAGGGGTCTGCTGCCTTCTGAAGGCAGGAAGGCACCACTTTGCCTGCAGGACTGGACCTGCGCAGGAGTGTTTGTGGGACTTATTCCAGCAGGGCCTTTAGAATACTCTGGAGTTCGGCCTCCAGGCCTGCAGTTAGAGTCTCTGGGTGGGCCATCTGTAGCTCCCACAGGGGCAGGGCGGGGTCCTTCCACCTCCTTGGCCATTCTCATCAGTCTCCTGGGTTCCATCCGCCAGCTCCCATGGCCCCAGGCGGCTCGGCAACACCCTGAGTTATGTTAGAGATATAATAATGAATTATACAACGGATTATACATAATTAATTTATAATAAAACACGCACACAATGGTTTAATTTCTCCAAGTGAATGATGGGCCACCGCCAGATCCTGCTGGAATACATTCCCTAACTGCCTGCTTCCTGATCTGGAGATGATGGCCAGCCACCCTGGGGAGGGACCCTGGCCAGAGGAACCTGCCAGTTTCGCAGATTCCCTCCAGGCTACCTCTGGGATGTGTCCCGTAGAAGGAAAATCCTTCACTGCCTCTATTGTTCTAGACCAGGATACCCATGGGAGTCTCACTCCCACCAGGGACTGAGGCTGGTTATCTTCTTCACTCTCCCAATCTTTCTTTTGGAGTATGGGAGAGGCCAATGTATTTATATTCAACCCTTCCTTCCTTCCTTCCTTCCTTCCTTCCTTCCTTCCTTCCTTCTTTCCTTCCTTCCCTCAACAACTGTGTGATGAGTGCCTATTCTGTACCAGACTCTGTCCTTGGCTTGGTGTGCCTGAGGAAGCAAAACCCACCGATCCTTGCCCTGGTGGAGCTTACATTCTAGCAGAGGGAGACAAACAACAGGAAGCATAATGAATAAGTAGATTTACAGTGATAGAGAAAGAAGCAGCCCAGCAGGGAAAAGGTGATCCGGTGGGATGCAGGCAGGCTATAGTTTTTGTTTTGTTTTGTTTTTACTTGACAGAGATCACAAGTAGGCAGAGAGGTATGCAGAGAGAGAGAGGGTGGGGGAGAAGCAGGGTCCCAGATGAGCAGAGACCCAGATGCAGGACTAGATCCCAGGACCCTGGGATCATGACCTGAGCCGAAGGCAGAGGCTTTAACCCACTGAGTCACCCAGGTGCCCCGGCAGGCTGTGGTTTTAAACACACTGGTCAGGGCAGGTGTTACAGAAAAGTGGCAGCCTCAGTAATGGCCAAGCCCTCCAGGAATGAGGGCTGGGGGGGGTAGGGAGAGGGGGTACTCGTACGCCTACTCCAGGCTGCTTGGTTAGGAGATCTTTCAGTAACATTTGTAACTTCTGGTTGCAGGTGTTCAGGATGTTACTGTTCCTGCTGCTGCTGTGGTTTCTGCCCCCAACTGAGGGGTCTCAGCGTGCTGAACCCATGTTCACTGCAGTCACCAGCACGGTCCTGCCCCCTGACTATGACAGCAACCCCACCCAGCTCAACTATGGTGTGGCAGTCACCGATGTGGATCATGATGGAGATTTTGAGATCGTTGTGGCAGGGTAAGTGACTCCCACCCTGAGTCTGACGAATCTATTAGTCAGCTTTTGCTGTGATAAGGCTGAGTAAAAAATACCAAAAGCCAATGGTTTGCAACAATTCGTAGTCTCATTCCTAGGTCTGGGCTGGGCTCCTCTCATTCCTAGGTCTGGGCTGGGATCCGCTGGGCCTCTGGAAGGCCATGTCCTTGCCTTTTGCTACAGCAGTGAGGTGATGAAGGCTGGATGGTTTTTCAGGGAGGGAATTTGAACGCTCTGCTTCAAGACATGCTCTTCGTGTTTTTAAGTCTCCTTGTTATACAAGTAACACTACCTTAGCAGTGGGATTGTAGAAGCTCTACATAGGAAGGGCTTAAAGGTGACGATTATGCTAGAATTCCTGCTCAAAGTGGCCTTTGCACAGCATTTCCCGTAAGACTCGGAAGACAATAATCATTCCTTTCAAAGAAAGGCGAAAGATGGGAATTCAGGACAGCTAAACTTCTTCTAAAACATGCCTTTGTGTCCACTGCTCCCTTCTTTCCCGAGAAGCAACACGTGTAGTAAGAAAAGCATAGGATTCAGAGTCCAGATAGCTTGAGTTCATGCTGTAGATCTAGAGCTTTCTAGTCTCATGATCTTGAATCAGTCCCTTCCTCGATGAGATTCCAATAGATCATCTGAAGAATCAGGAAAGGTGTTGCATGCGCGAGTGTGCTGTCAGTTCTGCCAGAAACCGTCGATAAGTGTTATTTCTCGAGCCCTCGTTGCCAGGCACCGTGCTGAGCCTTTCCCCGGCCCTGTCTTCCTTAAGCCTCCTGACAATACTGTGAAGTACATACATGAGAAAAGGAAATCGGGTGGGAAGCGATCAGCCCCATCAATTAAATGGGACATGGGTGGGTCAGGATTTGAACCCCAGGCTTCCCTACTAGAGCTACTGAACTGCGGTTGTGCCAAGTTTTGTTATCACTTAAAAAATCAGTCGATCCAGAAAATCACGAGGGCCTGTCCTCTTCCTTCTGGGAGGCTGAGCTTGTATGGCGGTGTGAAACAAAGTCACTGTTAGGTGGCATCGCTTGTAGCAGTTGCATGAAACAGTGGAAAGCACTGACTTTGGAACTGGAAGACCTGGTGTTAATCCTAACCATACCCCCCAACAATTGTGAACCTTGTGCGAGTTCCTTAGCTATGTGGTGCCTACTTGTCTCACCTGTAAAATGGGCATATTGAAGTTCACCCCCACCCACCACATCGGATGGGGTAAGGATCGGCTGTGATGATGCGTAGGAAAGATATACTTTGTTAAGCATGCTTCTTCTTCCACTTATTCATTTCTTCTATCCTGTGAAGAGTAGAAGGTACACGATTCTAGACCTTCTAGAAGTCGGGATGAGTGCCCTGTCCAGTGGAACCTTCTGCGATGATGTAGATGTTCTCTGTCAGGGCTGTCTCGTACGGTGTCCACTAGCCACAGGGGGCAGATGAGCACTTGAAATGTGGCTACTCTGACTGAGAAACTGAATGTTTAATTTTTTTAAATTAAACATTAATTAAAATTAAATTGTTAAATTAAATAGCCACATTGAAGTTAGCACAGTTCTGGGTCTGAAGGAAAAAGTAAAGAACAGAGTGTGATAGAAAAAGGAACATCAGAAGGTGTTGTGATGACCCTTACTGCCCGAGGTGACTGGAGCAGCTTGTCCGTACTCAGTGACAGTCTGGTGTCTCTCTGACCAAGAAGCAGCCCACCTCATCAAATGCTGCCTCCCAGAGCCCTGAGCCTCTGCTTCCAGGACTTTGAGGCTGTCTGAAAAGTCCTGGCTGGTCCTGCCTCCTGTTAGGTGGCACCAGCCTCCCTTAGTAGCCCCTAGGAACTGACAGAGGACAGAGGATGGTGGGGCAACCATCCTTCCCTCACCCAGAGCCCTCTACAGCTCAGTGCGGTTACCACACTGGCCCTTCACCTTGGACATGGGCTTCAGGTACAGCTCTCCATCACACCCATCCTTGGACACGCACAGTTGCCGCTGCATCTCCCGAGTGTGCAGTTTCTTTCTTTCCAAGTGCTCGGCATTCATTTCATCTTCCTTTTCCATGAAGTCCCTCCCTCGGTCTCTTCCAAGGAGCTCAAGAAGTTTACTTCTTTGTCTTCAGTGGTAGGGAGATTAGACCATCCTTTGCAGTCACCTCACAGAGATAAATCCGGGCTAGCTCACTGCCGACCACGGGACCTGAGGCACTTTGTGGTCCTCAACCTGTGTCAGCCAGAGAGCAGGGAAAGAGCCTTCTCTCATCTCCCAGGGAAGGGTTGAGCCTGGCAGGCCCTGTCTGGGAAAGTTTGGGGTGCCGAGTGTTCTTCAGCAAGATGATATTGCCGGCTCCCTGCAGAGGAGAAGGCTTGCGTGGAGGACAGGATGACGAAATTGGGCAGCCTCCCAGCTCCAGGTCATGCCTTCTGTGTGGCTATTGTGAAGCATTGTGAATTCTCAGAGCGTCAGAAAGACACGTTCTAGTTTAAGTACCAAAATACGTTCCAAAGGCAAATAGAACTTTCTATTATCTTGAGCTTAGGATGATTTGTCACTGTCTTCTTCTTTGGGCTGGATAACCAAGGGTTGACTGTATAGACATATTTAAATCAGGACCTTGGGAGGTCATTTGGTCCACCCCTTGCCTTCCAATAAGGCCACACCTATAGCTCTTAGAAGGTTCATTTATTGAAAGCCTTCCAAGAGAATGTATGCAATCTTTTTGTAATCTAGCTCAATTACTTATGTCAAGAATCTATTTGACAAATCTGAATCCCTCATATTAGAGTTTAATAAGCCATTTCTTTTAACTTTCTCTTTGCCATTGCATTTGAAGGTATAAACCTAGTGGTCACCATTCTTTTATATAATGACAGCTAGGATCACTGCTTTGCATTGTATTCTCTGTGGACTTGGCCACGTTTCTGGCTTTGACTCTTGTTCTATGTCATCTACTCTATACCCATATTTTAACTCCACTTCCATCTCTGTTTGATTGTAGACTCTGTTTAAGAATCATGCTGCAAGAGTTGAAATTCGTAAAAATTGAATGTGAATCCTTTTCCCTGGGGCACCTGTGGTCCAGCTCATGGCAGGCCCACTCTGTATTATCTTATAGACTTTCCCATTAGCTGGTTCCTGAGGGCATTTACCTTTGCAACCCGTGGGATAATGACCAGCTCTTCAGTGTATAAGGCGCCGCATACTTGAACTTGTCTTAGATGTGTTGACCTTGTAGTGTGTCTGACTTGAGCCCTGTTGCTTTGAGTATTTACTCTTTGAATAGGTTTGTTTTGTTTTGCTTTTTTGGTATCCTCGTTCTGGGTATTGATGGCATTGATTTTGAGCATGTTGCGGGTGAGTTTGTGTTGTGTTTCAGTTTCTTGAGTTAATTGTGATGGAAGGCGTGTGCGTGCATCTGACTCTGGGAGGAGCAGAAAATGACCGCCCTTTGTTCTGCGGGGATGGGGGAGGGAATGGGCTGGCTCTGCTCCTCCGCCACAGCTGGGCGAGTGCCTCCGCATATGGAGGGCTGATCTGTTGATCCGCAGGTGCACAATTGTGGCCCTGCATACAGTCTCCTCCCTGCAGGGGTCGAGGGGAGGATTTGATCATCCCCAGAGACATCCGTGCACGAACAGACCATGGAGAGTCTTCAGGACTGGTTCTCTGGGTAAATAAAAAGCTCAGTAGCTTCCCCTTTTCTCGGTAGAACTGAACACTCAATCTACAGTCTCCCGTAGTCTAGAAAGGAATTCCTGTTGGTGTCAATCTTGCACAATTCCTTCAGAGCAGCTTTTGTTTCCTGGGGTATCCCCAGAGGCCTGAGATAACCACCCCCCCACACACACACTTTCAGTTTCCAACAGAAGTTTTGCTCAAATGGAAAGACTGTAGTGGTTGTAAAGTTTAAATCACAATTTAGATCAGTTTTTCTGCACAGAGCGTTCATTTGATAAAACCTTAACGCATTCTTCACACTTGGAAGGGTTTTATTTAAAGGGATGCTCATACCGTAAAGCAGTGTTTCATGTTGTCCTTAATTTTGCAACTATGTCAGAAAACTTTTTTAATTTACTAAAGTTAATTGAATTATTTAAAAGGCAAACTGTATTCAATTACCAGTTTAATCATAATCATATAGGAGATATGTTTGCCATTATAAATAATAAGAACAATGATAAAGAATAAGATATTTATCTATGGTTTAACCAAAGCAGGATTTATGCATTTTATTATAAGTATATATAGATACATATAGTGTATATAGGTAGATAATAGTTAGGTAGATGTAGCATCCATGTAAATATATGTAGGTATATGTAGTCTATATAAGTCTATATGTACATACACATACGCACTTTTTAACAAAATAGGAAAAATAGTTTGGAACTTCCTGTGCTAATTGTTGCTTTGTAAAACATTTTAATAGATTTGATCATCAGTTTTGACAACTTTATAATGTTAGATTAGTTCATTCAGTTCCATTTACCTTTCTCTTTTAATTTAGAATAGATCTCACAATGTGATAACACTCATGTGTTTTATCACCAAAAAATCCACACAATATAGATGAAAGTAAAAAATCCATCTTTATCAACCCCCCAGCTCTCCTTCAAGCACATTCCAGTCCTCTCCCAGAATAACAGTTGTTTTCAGTTTGGTGTTTATAGTTCTAGAACTTTCTGTTACATGCAAATATATAATTTTTGGAAGAATCAAACTGATACATATTATTCCAAAACTCACTTTTTTCACCGTATAGTATGTTTATTGTTCGTGTATATATATATAGATCTAGCCTTTTTTTTTTTAATTGTTTAGTGTGGATGTACCACATTTGTTTTGTCACCCCTCGAGTGACATTTAAGCTGTCCCTCATCTGTGACCATGGCAAACAATGCTGAACCGCGCACCTCCTTACCCACATATGCAGATATTTTTCTGGGATAGATACCAAGCCGTGGAGATGCTGGGAATGCCGTGTACATTCTGGATCTTAGTAAACATCACCAAATTGTTTCCAATCTCCATCTTTTTCTGTTTATTCAGAGCCTAGAGATAAAAGGTAAGCTTGGGGATGATTGAATCCAGCCAGCTCTTCAAGCCCCTAATATGGGTCCAGCTGCATAGACCACGGAGCCTGAACCTGATCAGTATAGATCTAAATAGTCCCAAGGAGGACAAAGCCTATTCTGTGTCTACAAAAGGAGCTGCCTCTGTTAGAAACCAGATTGAGGAACTTCAATACTTTCTGATTCCAACTGCTAAGAGGACTTCCTCTAAAGCCTCATCGACAGAAATATATTTCTTAAATGGTTCACCCCTTACCCTGAGAGTCATTGTCATTGGCGTCATGGTGAAATGATTGTGGGGTGCTAGCTTCTTTGCTGTGGGTAAGCATGGACTGCCCCTGATCTGGAATACTAATGAGACATGAGCCAGAGCAGGAATGGGGGCTTGTAAACGCTTTCTTAAAACTTTTCTAAAAAGGTTACTAGCGGTGCATGGCGGGTTTTCTAGAGATGTCTCATTGCTGCATCTGAACTCCTTCTCCCAGAGGCAGTGGCCAAAAATTCCACCCTGCATGCCTGTTCACAGGCTCTCCTGACAGCCCAAGGTTCTGAAGCCCCTTCATGGTTAACCCTGGCGACACCCTCTACGCCCCGCCAGAGTGAGGGGACAGAAGGTGTAGTAGGCAGAATAATGGCCTTCAAAAGATGTCCGGTTGCAATGCCCACAGTCAATGAACATGACTGTGCAGGTGGGATTAAGTTAAGGACCTTAAGATAGTGAGATGATGCCAGATTATCTGAGTGGGCCCAATGGAATCACAGGGTCCTTAAAACTAAAAAAGGGAAGCAGAAGAGGAGGTCACAGTGATATGAGGTGAAAAGGACCTAGACTCACCATTCCTGGCTTTGAGGATGGAGGGAGGGTCACAGGTCAAGGAATATGGGTGGGCTCTCGAAGCTGGAGAAGGTAAGGAAGTAGATCTACCCCTAGAGCTTCTAGAAGGGAACACAGTCATGCGAACACTTTGATTTCAGCACAAACCAATGACGGAATTCTAACAGACTGAAGTGTAAGATAATCAGTTTGTATCATGTTATGCTGCTCAGTTTGTGGTGAGTTGTTACAGCAGCAATAGGAAACTAGGATGTCAGATTCTTGGTGTGATTTTTCAGAGAGAGGATGGTCATTACCTCAGAGAATTTTAATAGTATTATTTTAATAATTTCATAGACTTAAAATAAATACCTACAAGCATATTACTTAAAAGAATAAAGGCAGTATACCTTCAACAGAAGTATTATTTTTAACCAATGACAATTCCTCATCTGAGGAACATGTGTAGTTTGGGGAAGAATCCCTAAAACACACTTTGTTCCTTAGTGACCAGCCACCTTAATTCACTGTTTGACACCCCGTGCCTTAGATGGTTGGAGGTGGGGAGAGGGACTCTGGTCTTTTAAAGATCTCATTGTCCTTGGTGAGACAACACACTGAAACAGTGTGAGGTCATGAGCAGCCCGTACCCTGGAGAGATGCGAACATTCCAGGAGTCAGACAGGATGGAGAGCACTCCCAGGTGAGAATCATCAAGGCCTTGGAGGGGGCATTTAGAAGGACAGGTAGCACGAGGGTTTGTTTAACCAAGGATCAATGTCCTCTCCAGGTCGAAGACAGCTTTAGGCTTACTTGGATTTTGTTGTTTGTTTGTTTCAAAATTAATTTCTTTTTTTTTTAAAGCATTTTAACAAAAAACTGATTTTCACATAGTGAAGAATATTTATAAAAAGCCATTCCAAAATAGTAATATAATTAAGACCCTAAAATTGCCTCTGCTGAAAAAGGCAAAGCTACTTTTAGTAGTCTGAGTTTTTCATCCATTCAGAAAGTGGATGTAGGCCCCATCGCCAGTCACCTTCCTTGAAGTCTGTCTTCTCCCCAATTCTCTAAGTGGTGGGCTAGACAGAAGGCCTTCCTTGTCCCACCCCAGCTTCCTGAAGTACCAGGCACAGGGCAGGCTGCTGGTGAAGCCCACCCTCCCCACGCTTACACCCCTACAGCAGCAGGCCTTCCCCTTCCCTCTCTTACCCCACTCCTAACCCCCCCCTCCCCCAAACTAGCCTCACACTTCTCTTTGCCTTTTCCACTCCCAGCATCACTTCTGCTTCGGGGGAGGGGGGCATCTGACCCCTGCCTCCTTCTCATGGCTCTCCCCACTCCATCTCCCCATTGCTCCTGACCTGGTGAGTCACTTTCTTCCAAGAAGGCTATGGTTAGGACTTCATCTCCCCTCTGAAGAAGTAGTTCGTTTTGAAGAGCAGATACCTATAGGAAAACATGCAAGGATGTGAAAAGCTAAAGCATAACCCACTTTGGATTTTTGTCCTGGTCTCCCCTCATTTACTGTCAGTTCTGAAGGAGCAGAGGGAGCAGCGTGCCCCCTGGAGTTTGCTGACATCGTTTCATCTTAAACCATCACAGTGGTTTGTAAGACGTGTGGTATCTAACTGAGCCTCGGTCACATTTTTTTCATTTTAACATCACTAAAATTGGGATGTGACCTACAACAGGCTGCTTGCACTAATTAGAAGACTTTCCTTTCCTAGAAATACTACAATAATGGTGAGTTTTAGATGACGCCGTAGCTTTGGTGAGAGCACTGTAGGTAGTGTCTCATTTTGCAGATAAGGAAACGGAGGCCCAGGGATCTGCTGAAAGTCATAGAGACAGTGAAAGATGAACTATTATTCTGCATATGCTAACGAAATTCAGTTTTTTATCTGTGTTCAAATCATACTCTTTATTGATGTTTCTCTGCCTGTTAGTGACTGAGGCTTGGTTTGAAACACCCTAGTGTGGTAGTCCCTTTCTCCCTGGGACCCTGTGTTGCTGTGTCTTGAGTCTACTTTATTAGGTGCAGTTTTGACTTCTTTATTATTGAGATGTGATGGACATAGTGCATTACTTTTGGGTGTACAACACAAGGATTTGATATTTGTATACATTGGGAAATGATGACCACATCAAATCTTAGACTTCTTATGTTTTCCTGGTAAATGAAGCCAGTATTATATAGTAACCCCATCTATCCTTAATTATGCTCTTGGCCTAACGTTACTATAACTATTCCATCTTTCTTTTTGTTATTGTTTGCCAAGAATATCTCTTTTCATCCTTTTACTGTGAACTTTCCAAAATCCTTACGTTTTATACGTGTTTCTTGTAGACAGCATGTACAGTTTACAATTCTTTAACTGTTTGACCATGTCTGTTCTCTTACTGATGAGTTTAGTCCCTTCCATTTAATGGGAACATTAATATCTTTGAACTTGTTTCTCTTACTTGCTCAATTTTCATGTATTTAATGCTTCTTTTTCTTTCTTGCCTTTAAAAAAAAAAAAGATGTATTTATTTTTAGAGGGGGAAGAGAGAGAGAGAGAGAGTCTTAAGCCGACTCTGGACTGAGTGCGGAGCCCGATGCTGGGTTCCATCTCATGACCCTGAGATCATGACCTGAGCTGAAACTGAGAGTCAGACGCTCAACTGACTATGCCACCCAGGAGCTCCTCCTTTTTTGCTTTTTAAAAAATTGATTGATTGAGCAGCTTTTGGGGGGGCGGGAAGGAGGGAGATACTTATTTTCTAAATCCCATTTTTTGCCTCTAATTGATTTGGGACTTTTATCCTCTTCTTCTGTTCTTTTAGTGGCTTCCTTCAAAATTTTATGATACATTTTTCACAAACTCTCAAATTATCTTAACACCCTTCTATAACATTACAAGGACTTCAGTCTCCTTTAACTCTCGAGTACCTCTTCCTGGCGTACATATAGGATGTCAACTTTGCCCTTTGAAAACCCTCCCACTTATATTGTTATTGTTGTTGTTGTAATTATCTAAAGGCAGTGTCCTTAATCAGGAACACTAGCTCTCTCCAAGGGTCCTGGATTAATGTAGGATTCTAAAGTTCAGTGTCCCCACTGTGCTGCCAGGTCAAGGGCTAGTAATACCCTTCACAGTGCTCTGAGCCCCTTATTCCCGTTTGTTTAGGCCCATCAGTGCCAGATCTAGATTCAGCTCCCTTTTCTGTGGAGTAGGGTGGTTCTTGGAGATTTTCCTTATGTTCGTGAGCCCAGTGATACATTAAAAATATTTTTTTTCTGGAACCTACTTTTTTTTTTAGTGGTAGGGTTCTTCAGCAGTCTCTCATATGGATGGAATCAGAAGTCTGGAGTTGTAATAATTTGGCATCTCTAAAGCTTGCTTTTCTATTACTAACAGGACTAGGGAGGGTATATGCAGCTAAAGGGAATAGTACTGAAGAAGTTCTCCCTGTTACCTATTCAAAGATGCTTGAACTCACTTCTTAGAAAATAGAAAGAGCTCTACAGTGTGGGAGATTTGGGTGTGGGATGGAGAGGGATAGGGATGTATATGTATGGGGAGAGAAGCACATACAGTAAGCCACAGGCACTTGGGTAGTCAGGCCAGACCCCTGGACTGTGTCTCTCTGGAGGAGCAGGGGGAGTCGAAATCAAAGTCATTTCCAGTTTAGATGATATCATCTAAGGTCACCAGTGGTTGGCTATGCCAACCAAGGAAATGTGTGACTGTGTACATCAAAAAGGATCTCCTTCCCCCCTAAGCAGCCATCTTTCCATGTTGTTTATAGAGTAGATTACAGCCATATGAAGTCGTGGACAAGTACCCAGTGTGTTTTGACAAGCCCTAGTGCTGTAGTCATTCTGTATGCTGGTCGTGAATGGTCACTGGGAAGATAAACAGGCTAATGAGGATTCTCCCTTGTGGGGACGTATCCTCGAGAACAATACTGCATTGGTGGACTCAATACACAGAATAGGCCAGGAATCTTCTCTTTGGACCTCCATACCACCTTCATGCCTTCTTTTGGGATGGACATTCTCTCTCCTTTGGAGAACAATTCTAATCATAGGACCCAGTGGAACAGCCAGTCAACAGTCTGGGGTTCCCTCTTACCTAAGTCTCTCTAATCAGCATCTTGATCTGAGATTTTCCATCCTGAATCAAAGAAGGAAAGCTCTAACTTGCTCTTAGATCATGAGTTGTAAGGTTATATCACAAAACAACTATTGATATATCCATGTCTCCCACCCCACAGAGGAATCTGAGAGAATGAAGATGACACCCAAAGAGAAAAAGAGGGAAGAATCCTGGGGTATTAAGACCATGATTCTTGTCCCTGAAACCCCCAGAACTATGAGTCTCCTGCACCTCTACTTCAGTTCTTTTTACTGAAAAATTTTTCTCTAGAGCCTTTTCTCTAGAGTGACTTTACTTATGCCAAAACTAATGACTTATAAATCTAGACAAAGCAGCCTTTTTGCAGGCGAGAGCAAGCACCCTATCTGATGCTGTGTTGCAGACCAGAGCATAACAGTCCCTGCCCCCAAAGGAGACCCGATGGCTGTCTAGTCAAAGAGGAGATTCTTAAGAATATCTAAGAACAATTGACAATCTGCGATCAGTGTTAACATGTTTTTGAAGGAGTTTTTGCTAGGTGGGTCAGATTGAGAGAGAAACTCAAATCAAAGAAATATCACAATGTTATTTAATTATATACTTATATCAAAAATTCTTTTTAAAATTTCTCCTCTCACATTAGATTGTCAGCTACTAAGGGCAAGAACTTTGTCTTTTCCACCTGTGCACCAATAGCCTAGCATGTAGTCAGTGTTCAGTGAATAAATAAAATGAAAGAGACAGGGGTCTTATGGATGGATGGAGGGTCTTAGGTAAGAGAATTAATGAAAATAATAAACATTAGCTATACTCAAGTGTTTTACTCAAGGACCTTAGCCTCAAGAGCAACATCAGTAAATTTAATAAACAAAATCCTATATGTCTATCTTATATGTGCATAACTGTGTGCTCAGTGCTTTGGCAGGTACAAGAATACAGACTCTTTCTTCAAGCCATCTTAGTTGTAAAAGAGATAAGACACATATAGAGATAACAGAGCAGAATGTCATGTGAGCTATAGAAAAGAAACACACTCCATGGTTGGCCCACCTATCAGGTTCATCTCCCCATTGAATATTCCAGTTTTTTCAGTTTCTTATTAACACTGAATTTCATCTGAGGTTCTTTCTCCCCTGTATGGAATTCCTTGATGATGTCATCGGTTTGATCTTCATTACAGCCAAGATCCCTGTGTTCATCTCCCTTTTATTAAACCACAATAATGGCTTGTTGACAGAGTAGTCCCAAGGAACTGACAGCATCATTGGGCCTCCAGTCCTGGTTCCTCCAGTCCTGGTTCTTCCTGGCTCCTGTCTAACACTTCAGAGAGACAGCGGAATTCTCCAAAATGCACTGCTAACCAGTTCTACAAATGCCAACCTTGGTTTTTTTGAACATACACTTTTCCATTAGTAGTCTGTTGTCCATATTCTTCCCTCCAAGCTAAATAAAGCAAAGTATGGAAGAAGGAGGCAGAGAAAGCTAGTCATTTCCCCCAAATCCCTCCAAACAGACGGGCCATAATTCTAGTTCCTCCAGTACCTTTTCAGGTTGCTTCCTTATTCTAGGAAGCTGTGGCTGCACCAGGCTATATAGCCAAAAAGACACGCTCCCTCCTCCCATCAGCCTTTGCTCCACTGGGGCTGGCCTGGGAAAGTCTTGGTTAAGCCATTTCAGCACCTGATCCCTGGACAGCAGCAGAGCCCGGGAACAAATCTATAGGCTGAACCCTGTCCTTCCCCCAGTGCATCCTTCCATGAAAACCCTTTTGCTTCCACAAATTAGGAAAACTCTGAAAAGTATGGCAAGTCTCATTATAAAAGTTTCCTTTCTATACAACTCATTAAAGTCAAAAAGCAAGAGCAAGTGAAATAACCAGTATCTCCAAGTTTCCAAGGACATATCTAAAATCTAAGTTTCAAATGTACCTAACATTTCATGGGGAAATAAATCTTTAATTTTAAAAAGAAGAAGCAAAAAGTAGATGAGTTCATTCTTGGTTCAAAAAGCTGGGAAGCTATGCCCCGAGCCTTGGTGCGGTGGCGGCCAGGACTAAGCTGGACGACTGCACGTGCTCGCAGGTCCAGGTGAAGAGCCCGTCCTGCAGGGCCCAGGGCCGGGGGCACAGCAGGTGCTGCAGCAAAGGCAGGGGAAGCCACGCACACTGCGTCTCTGTTCCTCATGGCTCAGGCCGCAGAGCTTGCCGGCGACCCTCCACGGTGTCCCTTCACGGCGCCTGCTCCTGGCTCTGGAGAGAGACCTTACAGCAGATGAGAGCAGAGTATGACGATCTTGTTGATAACTATTTATGTGCAACCTTTTTAGGAAATAACTTTATAAATAAATGTGACTACTGAGTGGTTTACAAAAATAAATAAATAAAGCTGGGAAGCTAAAGAAATTATCTAGGGACACTGGTAACTTCCTGATGCCTATCAGGTAATAATATTTCCTAGGTTTGGTGAAGACAAATGAGATAAGGCATGTAAATTGCTTATCACAGCACCTGGTATATACTAAACACTCAGTTCTTAGTGTGCTGGGGGTGATTATGTTTATTTAATGCCTAAGGTAACAGTATCCTGGACCAACCCTCATCTTAGAAACTTCCGTGTGGGTCTCTGTCAATGCCTTTTTCCATTAACTGGATAGCATAGCATTGTGGAATATTTTTTGCTTTTTAATTAGAACTATATATCTTTGTTGTTCATTTTAACAAGTCATTTAAACATTTTTATGCCGCATTGTCTGCACACATGTGAACCTAAAATAAGTTGTCTTTTACTTTACTTAGTTTCCTATAAATCAACATCCCACCTAGGAAAAAGTTGATTTACCCCTCTTACATCAGCCAGCTCTTATTCATTTATTCTACAATTTTTTTAAGTAAGTTCCTATGTGCCAGGCACCTTGCTGAGCCCCGGAGGTTAGCAGTGAATGAGAGTAACTCCTGCCTTCACTGAGCTCAGAGAGAATCAATATGCCTGATGAATTAAAGAAATTCTTACTTTGAGAAAGGATTTCAGCTTCCTCTAACCAAATCTTTCATCAGAACTCATAATTTGTAACCAGAATCTTTTCTCATTCCCACTGTCCATTCTTACTAAAAAATGCTAATAAGAAATGGAATGATGAAACAAATGGGGCTAGAAAGAGAAGGACATGACTGGGGTAATCCATGAATTAATCAGCCCCTGAATAATCAAGAGATGATATATAAAATGTAAGTTCATGCCTTCTTAAATAATTAAACATATTAAAGGAGAGACAAAAAAGACCACATTTCAGAAGAAATTAGTGGCCTTAAGGCAGTGGGTGAGCAAAAAAGAGCTCTATAGTAGCATTTATAAGCCTTTTCTATATTGTAATAAACCAAGCATGTAGCAGTAAGAGGGATGGTTATATGGATTCTCACATATATTTGAAAGTAACGGATGCCAACCTAGAGGTCACAGAGTTATTACAAGGCATCTGAGACTCCGTCTGTGCCCAGGCATTTCATCAATAGACACTAAAGCATGGCTGCTATTATATGGAGATTTTTTAAACATTGAAAAGGTATCTTCATACTTGAAAAGAGTTGAAAACCACGGCCTTAAAATATGTATTCATGGACAGTTGAAACAATGGGGTTAAAGGAGCCAGAAGAGGGTCACTGAAAGGAGGAGAGTGGGAGACTTCAGGCAGGAGATGTGGAACGGGTGTGAGAAGAGAGAAGTGGGAGATGGAAATAGAGAAGCGAGACAGGAAGTGCACACATGGCATAGAAGGGAAATTGCGGAGTCAGGAAAACCTGCATTAAAACACCAGTACCTGAGTGCCCGGGTGGCTCAGTCAGTTAAGAATCTGCCTTCGGCTCAGGTCATGATCCCAGGGTCCTGGGATCGAGTCCCACATCGGGCTCCTTACTCGGTGGGGAGCCTGCTTCTCCCTCTGCATCTGCTGCTCCCCCTGCTTGTGTGCTCCCTCTGTCTCTCTCTGACAAATAAATAAATAAAATCTTTAAAGAAAAATACATAAAACCCCAGCACCTTCTCTTCCTTGCTATGAGGCCTTAGAACAAGTCACCTGACCTCTCTGAGTCTTGGTTTCCTCCTCTATAAAGTGGAGACCATAATAACTATTGATTTATTTCATCATAGCCCTATGGTAGTGGTGAAACAGAATAATGACACAAAATGCTTGGTCATATGTCTGACCTGTGAAAAGTACTCAAATATTAGCTACCATTACCACCATCATCATCATTCCTTACTGGGCATTGACCCATGAGATCTTTCAGAGCCTTGCCTGTCAGCAAACATCTGAGTGTAACTCTGTGGTCACTTCTCATCTTGAACCAAATGGATCCGTCAGAACTCTTTTGATTGCACAACAAAAACTAACCCTGGCCAGCTTATCTTCCTCCCCTCCAAGGAAAAGAAAACCTAGTGGAAGCATATTGGGGTAACTCACGTAGCTCAAAGAAAATATGATCGACCGAGCCTCGAGAAAGCAGACATAGGGACAGCAGGGGGACATCAGGACTGACAGGAGCCAGAGTCCAAACACAGCGAGGATCACTTTCTCTGACTCCGTGCCTCTCTTCCCTGCCTCTGTATCTTGGCCTGTCAGCCTCATTATTTCAGAGCATCTTTCTTCCACACTCTGGTACCTGAACTACCTGCAGCCTCTAAGCATGTATCTTCCCAACCTCACCACCAAAAAGAAAATTCCAGTGATAAGAAAAGAATTCTGAGTGGCCATGCACTCATCCCTGTGGTTCAGGAAATCATCATCTGGTTGGGAATGGAGGAAGGGTTGATCCTCCAAATAGAAGGGTGTCTGCTCTTAGATCCAGGAGAGAAGAGTGCTGAGCAAACAACCATGATAATCCCAAACATTCGTTGAGCACCTACTGTGTGCCCACGCCTGTCTTCAGCACTGGAGACACAGACATAGCCAAGACATTTATAATTCCTGTTCTCACAGAGCTGACATTCTAATGGGACAGATGGCAATAAACAAAGAAACAGGAATTTTTTATTTCTGTGAAGAAACCAGGCACACACACACATGCACACACATACACACACACACATGCATGCGTGCCTCTTGGGAACATCTGGCACAGCCTTGTGCGGGCACTCCTTCATCACAACCCCCAGAGGTTTGGGCACAGAGCCCTTCCCCTTTCCAGGCTGCCCTAGAATCCCTCAGTTAAACCATCCACTTCAGCACCCGCTTATCTTCCCTTCTAACCCTCAATTTTAGTCCTTTTGAAACCTATTGAGATCCAGTGATGCAAAAAAGACACCAGCTAGAATTCCAAGAAAATTTGCATGCTCAGAATTATGAACTAAAGGTAGAGAAATCTGGATAGATGTTCCAGATGAACTCCAGTCAAGGAAAAAGAACAAAAGAGAAGAGAGACAAGTCAAACCAGTGTCCCCAAGTCCTCGGCACGTGCCATCTGTGAGAACGTGGTTTAGAAAGGAGTTAACCAGGGTCCTCTTGGGGGCTGAGGGGCTACAGGGACCCACCCTCACCCTCACAAATATAAGATTCGTGTTTGTGTTGGATGCACAGTGTGTCGATGGGGTCCAATATGTATTTTTTTTTCAATTCTGTGAATGATTTTGTCAACCTTATTTAGTATTTCTTTATTTTTTTACTATTCTAACAATTTCCAAAACTAGAAGTAATCCAGTCCTCTCAAATTTTGGGAGGATCTGGCCTTAGCATTTCATGATCACCTACCATCTACCAAACTCTGCTTTGCCCTTCATATGTACTCTCATTTACGGAGGTGCTATGGCTTCCTATTTATAAAGGAGGAAAGTGAGACCCACAGGGCTGATCTCTTACTAAAGGTCCGACAGCTGTTAAGAAGTAGAGCTGGGAGGAGATCGTGGCCTATTTGGCTCCAACACCCAAATTCTTTCCTTCCTGCCACTGGATCCTGAGACAGACCAGTCTGGAATGAAGTTGCTTGCGCTTTGTAAAAAAAATTCACTAAATAAGGATGATGCAATTTTTTCATAAAGCTAAAAATATTCCGTCTAAAGGACTGACATTTTTAATTCTAAGACTCTGTCCTTTTTGCTTTCTTTTGGTATTGGAAAATAGTTTTATGAATATCATAGGTGGTTTCATAGTATCATAGTGGGTAGTTGTTTTTTTTTTTTAATTGTCCTTAGTTGGCAAAAATAAAACATTGGCCATCCTGTCAGTGCTGTAAAGTTTGCGTTTTGAAATTTTACTGTGCCATGAAACCTCAAAGTCTGGAAAGCACTGTTCTATAAAACGTTGGCCTCCCAGAAAAGCTGAGCTGTCCTTCACTGATGTCTGCTGTGTGCAGGCACTGGGCTGGAGGGTCTTCGTATATGATCTCTGATGAAACCACTAAAAGGGGGTCTGGCCCTGGTTTTACAGATTAGGAAACTGAGGCTGAGTGGGATGAGATCCTGTTGAGGGCCTCAGGGTCCAGCATTGTCCCTTCTGCCTCGTGTGGCAGGCTGCTCGTGAGCCCAGTCTTCCTGCCCTCTGTTCAGTCGCCCCGCCCCCAGCAGCCATCCTCCCACTCCTGGGCTTCATGTGAGACTCCAGTGCTCCTTGCTGATGTGATGGCCTCTTCTTCCCTTCACACTTCTTCTCTTTTGGGGGCCACACTTCCCCCTACCCTGAAGCCTTGATAGCTTTCAGAGGGTCCACAAACAGCATTTTTAAGGGCTGAGACCAGCTTTTGGGGCTTTCTTTGAGTGCTCTGGCTTGGAAGAGTTTCCTGGAGAAACTCAGCAGGAAGGTAGTGAGCTGTGTGCTCTGTCCCTTGTTGGCCAGGGACAGTGAGGTCAACTGAATTCCTCAAGCCCCGGGGCCTGCTTTGCATGTTCGTGGTGCTCTCAGTGCATGGACATCACCTTCCCTCTGTGTGCAGCTTGAAGGGTGGTTTTCCCTGCTCATCCTCAGTCACGGCCTCATAGTGTGGCCGTGGCTACCATCCCTACAGAGAGCAAGCACGCCTGCTCACTTCATTAGCAAGAGGAGAACTGAACTTGTTTCCTGGACTCATGAGTGCTCTGAGGAAGGAGGACAGGGTCTGGCTCTTCTGAAGAAGATGGGCCAGACTGAAGACCTACATATTTTTTCAGTGATAATAAAGGGGCAAACATCGTAAGCTTATGGAACTGGAGATGCCTAATGAAGACACTGTAATTGACAAAGTGACAAAAACGTTGGGGCATCTGGGTTGGGATCCCTGCTTAGCTTGTTCCTCTCTCTCTACGTCTCCCCAGCCCTCATGCTCTCTCTTGCTATCTCTGTCTCAAATAAATCTTAAAAAAAAAAAAATACCAAAGTGACAAAAATGTGGACAAATAGACCAAAGCTTAATTTTACACTTAGCATGCAGAATTAGTGATAATAATACCAGGACTTGCTGTGGTTCATGTTTGTCACTTTGGGAGAGCCTAGTATTTATTCCCTTTCCTTTAAAATAGGCTTCCAAGGGGCGCCTGGGTGGCTCAGTGGGTTAAGCTGCTGCCTTCGGCTCAGGTCATGATCTCAGAGTCCTGGGATAGAGCCCCGCATCGGGCTCTCTACTCAGCAGGGAGCCTGCTTCCTCCTCTCTCTCTGCCTGCCTCTCTGCCTGCTTGTGATCTCTCTGTCAAATAAATAAATAAAATCTTTAAAAAAAAATAAAATAAAATAGGCTTCCTTCCTCATGGGAAATTGCCTTTCCTCTTTTATGGGCAGTTTTGGAGAAATAGTAATCGAGGAATACTGCTCTCACTCTACAGAAGCCAAGAAGGTCCCTGGAGATTCTTTCATCAGATGCCAAGGGTTAGAGCCAAGAGGTGGGCACAAGCCCTAAGCATATCCAATTAGAGTATCCCCTGATGCCATTGTCTGGGGGCAGAGCAGTGTAGTGATGGAAGAAACATTTGGAATTTACTCACTTTCATTACTGCACCTGAGCGAGGCTGTTGGAGCATTCCAGCTCCTTCTGGAGCTGTGTGTTCTGAGCCTGGCTCTTTGGACTTCCCTTTGAACTGGCAAGCTCCCCATAGCCTGCCAATCAACTTCCTGTTCACGTAAGTTACAGAGAGTCATTTCTAGTATTTACAACCAAAGAACTCCACCGAGCATCACCTGCCCAGATTAGTGCTGTCCTCTTCTTGGTGGTGTGCCGGAAGGTCACACATCTGGTCCAGTGGTCCCGCCATCGCTCAGACAATCCTGGACCTCCTCATCCAAAATGTCCTTGGAGGGCTGTTTCCATGCCACACAAGAACATGTGACCTTATAACTATGCCTCAGTTTGGACACAGAATGACATTACCAGCTCAATCAGCTGGTTATTCACCGGAGTTGGGTACACGTGCCAAAAAGCCTTTTGACTATTTCCAAAAATAAATGCAGTCTCACAGGATGAGGATCTGCTACCATTGTGCTTATTCCAAATAATGTGGCATCAGTTTGAAGAAAATTCTCCAGGGAGTCCCCAAAGTATCTAAAACAATGGCAGCAGCCTTGGGATAAATATCTGGCATGTGAGATGACTACTCAGAAGGGAGAGGGTACTTGTTTGGTTGGACAGATTCTGGTATCTTGATTAAATAGCCCATCTCATTATCTCAAAGTCACACTCCATGGTGGAGTCATGTTTCTAAGCCTAAAAATTAGACTTCGTTTTAAAGACCCTTTGGAAAATATCACGAGAGACTTTTCTGAGCCCGAGAGCATCCCCAACACATCCAACCCGCAGACACGGCCAGCTAAGGGTTTCCCCCTCCACCCTGGAAGCAGATAAGGTTTAATAGGCAGTGGCTCTTGTCTGCTGTTCATAAGCAGGATGCATGTCCTTTGCCCAAGGCTGGGCTCAAACCTAGATCAAGAGAACACATAGCATCCATCAGCAAACCCTGCTTTAGAGCTTCTTAATGTAGGCATCCAGCTTCCTTTGTTTTTAAGTTTCTCTTAGACTGGGGAAAGACTTCCCCTTAAGTTTCCCAAAATAACAATGGGGGGATCACATATGTTTGGATGACACTGCATCCTTCAAATAAGAACTTAGAGCAAAGATAACACACATACACCCCAACCTCACCCCCTCTTGATGTGATCCTCTGCCTGTGTCCAATCCGTCAAACGAGAAATGGATAAATCCATTGTTGTCCACCCCCACGCCACTGCCAGGTCCAGGTCCTGGGCCATCCTCACCCCTGGAGAATCCCACTTTCAGGCAAGGGGCAAGAGAAATGTGGTCATTTTGGTGTTTCTTTTGATAGGGAATAAAGCTTTCACAATTGACTTCTGTCTCTTGGTGTCTTGCAATTCCCATCTCTTTGTGATCAAAAGATCGCAGCCCAACAAGGGGGGAGAGAGAAGAATCTCTACTTTTGGCAGGCTTCAAGACAGTCTTGGATTATTTATTTGTTCTGTAACTCATTTCTGTCAAACATTCTTTTTCTATCTCTTGTCATCAAAAATTGAAATGCTAGTTTCTCGGTGGATGTCTTGGCTTTAACTATCTCTCTGACCTTGGACAAATTATTTAACCTCTCTGAACCTGTGTTCTTGAGTGTGAGCACAGTGACTGGCACAAAATATGTGCTCAACAAGTATTTGTGGGTGAGTGAGAAGAATTCTGAGGTCCTATCAGCTCTGCCACTCTATGGCTTTCCTAATTATTAGGCTTCCTCTTCATGGTGGACATCACCATTACCCTTTGGCAAGCTTCACATTCATTTGGCATTTATTCTCAAAAGCTTCATTCTGCCATTCTCCTCAGCATCCTCAGTACCACACTAAGCATGTAAGTTTCATCTCAAGAGTCTAGAATTGAAGGTTCGCATGGTTTCCCAGCAGAATTGTTATTGGCCGCCATTGCTCAATGTCCTTGGCTTTTGGTTGTCAAAAGCTGTTTGCTCATTTACTCAGCGTACTTGAAAAAACTTTTCACAGGCAACAACTCTCCTACTTCCTCCAACCCTTAGCTGTCCGTGGCATGTCATTGTTAACAGATAAGTGAGACAGATAAGTGAGACCGTAAACTTTGCTCAAATGTTGAGTCACTCTTTGCATTCCCATTTCTCAGTTGGCCGGCACCTGAATTTGCACACTTAAGGTGCTTCTGGGGTTAATTTTGCTCTTTTGTGAAGTTGATTTACAAAGTGTGTCCCCTGGAGGCTCACCCCTAATCTGAATTGTCAACTGGGGACAGCTAGAGATTGATGATGGGGGATTATGATTGTCTACATGTTGCACCTTCCTCCAATTCTCTGATGTGTTTTGGTAATGATGTTGACAGTTGTGTGAAGATCTGTTCCTGAAATTAAAGCAGCGGCAGCAGCATTTGTGAGCTTGATGATTAGATTTGATTAGATCAGAGTGGGCTTTACTTCTCCCTCAGAGTCAGCAGAGATTTACTGTCCACTGATTTAACTTCATGCTAGAAGATGGTTAGCGACATGACTTACCATCAGAAAAAGAAATGTCAAGGAGCATTGGAATGAAAACCCAATGCAGTTTGACTTTAGTGATGACCTTGAAGGGGCTGGAAACATACACATTATCAAAGATTTCTGCCCACAGAGCATCATAGAGGAAATAGATGTTGACACATTTTGGTGGACATCTGTATTGATGAGCATTTTCCAACAGTAGCTATCATTCGAGAAAGGCAGGGGCTTTCATAAAATCAGATAAGGTAAAAAAGAATAGGATTATGGTTTCTGAATTTTTCTTGCCATTGGCAAGACGGGAAAGTAACCATTTATGAATCTGAGTCTACATGACTTAAAGCCACAGTGAGATTCTAGGAGAAGGCTCATGAGTGGTCCTCTGCAGGACTTTCTTATAAAGGTGGTATGTGTAATTTCACTCTGTACATGAATTCTTAAAGTAATCACAACAATAATTCACAAAAAAGAAGACGCAAATGGACAAGGGACAGGAAAGTAATATACAACTACTTAGAGTTTTCAAGATACGGCATAAAATCATAAAATTTGTTCTCAGTAACAAAATTGGCAAAAATTTAAACAGACTATAATACTCAAGTGTTAGCAAAGATGCAATGAGGTGGGTATTTTAAAAAATCTGGAAAGAAATTTGTCAATAGGTAATAAGAGCCTTAAAAATACCCAGACTCTTTGACTTTACAAATCTGCTTTTATAACACTGCCCTGGGGAAATAATTGGAAATATATGGTTGGGGCACCTGGGTGGCTCAGTTGGTTAAGCATCTGCCTTCGGCTTAGATCATGATCTCAGGGTCCTGGGATCGAGCCCTGCATCCGGCTCTCTGCTCAGCAGGGAGTTTTCTTCTCCCTCTCCCTTTGCCCCTCCCCGCTGCTTGTGTGTGATTTCTCTCTCTCTTTCTCTCTCTCTCTCTCAAATAAATAAATAAAACCCTTAAAAAAAAAGAAATATGGTCAAGAATTTATGTGAAAGGCTATTTCTTGCACCTTTTTAGAATAGCAAAAAACCAGAAGAAACTTTATCATCCATTAATAACAAAATGGTCAAGTAAATTATGGAATACCAACATGACAAAATACTATGTGCTCATTAAAAATTCTGTTCAAAGAATAAGGATGTAAGGGAATTATTTCTAATATAACAACCTAGGGAAGGAAGCATTATATATGACTAGATACAGTATGGTCCGAACTTCGTAAAACATTTAAATATGCACAGAAAAAGACTAGGAGGAAATATACCCAAGTATTAACAGCTATTCTAGGTGGTTGATTTAGAGGTGATTTTAATTTTCTTCTTTTATGCTTTTCTGTATTTCCCAATTTTCATAAAATTTTCACAAAGTACATTTTTTTATAATCAGTAAAAACTTTTAATGACCATAATCACAGCATCCATAGGGTCACCCAAGAATTTTTTCAGCATCTCAGATTCTCAGAATGAGAGTGGGGAGAGCAATTATGTCTTTCTCCTCACCTAATTTGGAAAATTTTAGCAGAAATTCCACGGGCTCCAGATGCCTTGTTTTTTTAGTTGCCTGATGATTTTCTGCACCTTGTCAAGAATCAGAGGGATTTTGCAGATTCTTCTGATAGTGCAGGATAGAGTTGAAAACGTGTTTTTCAATAATTGTTGTAACTGAGGAGGTCTCGGAAATGCTCTTTCCAGAGCTCAGTGACTGCTTCATTCTTATTTAGCAACTGTCCATCCAGGAATAGCAGGGGGCTGGTGGCTACTCCGTGTGTGTGTGTGTGTGTGTGTGTGTGTGTGCATGTGTGCACGTGTGTATATGTAGAGGGGCACTTAAATCCATACGTGTCATAAAACGTTAGAGGAATGCTCGTTGCCTTCATGGGGTCATTTTCCCATCTCTTCTTTGTGCCAAATTGCTTTGAGCCTCTGTCCTGGTTTATAGATGCCTCAATTTCTCTCCCTCTGAGTTGGTGTCAGTGTGCTGGAAATGAAAAGCCTACCTCCCGGCCAAGGTGTGAGGAGGTTGGACTACATGATCTAAGGTGTTTTCCAGTTCCAACCTGATTTGTTTGTAGGATACTTGGAATCTGTCACCGCCTCCCTCTCCTCATTTTCTTTCTTAAAAACCCAATTGTGGTGGTTGGGGGGTAAGGAATTGGGATGTTTTGTAGAAGCAAATCCCAGGACTTCTCACAAACACTAATGATAGCGCATCAAAATCCACCCTTCAGTCAGCAAGAACGGGACTGTTGGGCCGTAAAATATAGTACTGGAAGTTCAGGAAACTTAGAAGCAAATGGTAGACATGGTCTCTCATTTACAGAGAAGGCAGGCCCCAACCTAAGTGCACTAAGTTACAGCTTCCAAAAATCCACCTCTTATGAGGGTGGGATGGCAAGTTACGTTGGCTGAGCACTTGCTATGTTCATGGCCTTGTGCTGAGCGCTTTACACAATAATGTGTGCTGAGAATGATGCTTTTATTTCCCCCACCCTGCCCCATTTTAAAGATGAGGAAACAGGTTTAAGAAACTTTCCCGGCGTCAACTTAAATTGTGAAGCTAGAATTCAGTTCCGGAGCTCCTATAGGCCGTTTGACCAGTGTGTCCCCAACTTACCTTGGAAGATCATCTGGCCCCCAGGCCCTTGGAGCTTCTCTGATAGGGTGGTCTGGGGAGAGATCTGGAATGTGGTAGTTTGAACGAGTGCCCCAGGTGATGCTTATCATCAGGCAAGCTTAGGAGAGGCGGTCTTTGACAATGCCACAATGGATCCCAGGCCTGGCTGTAAGTTAGAATTATCTGGAGAGCTTTCTAAAAAGTCCCGGCACCTGGCTCCACTCGGAGACATCCTGATAGCATCGGACTGGGTTGGGACCCTCGCAGCAGGATCTTAAAAACTCCAGGTGATTCTAGAGTGCAGCCAGGGCTCAGAACCACCGCTCTGCTGCCTCAGCTGATTAAAATTAAATCAGCCTGACTCACTAAGAAAACACTGGTAAAAGAAGAATTGCTCCGTGCCGACAGCCTCCCACTTTGAGCCCAGCCATCAGAGGAAGTCATGTGAAGGCTGAAGGAAGAAAAGCAAAATACCCACCAGGGTGTGACGATGGGTCTATTGTCCATTCTTTCCCCAGCTCCGGACTGAACACCGGAATCAGATGCCCTGAAGGCGCTTCCTAGGCCAGAGCTGGGACGGGGAGGGGGGGTTTTCTCTTCATTTCTGCAGCAGTTTTCAAGCTTTGCTGTGTATCAGAATCCCAATAAGGAGGCTGTTATTAAAACAGATCACACAACCCTGTGCCCCTAGATTCTGACGCAGGCGGTCTAGCGTGGGGCTTATGCGGCTTAGCCATTTTGCCTATCACTGAACCCGCGTGCCCCATGGGCATAGGGATGGCCCCGCCTCACTTCCTGGCCAGTGGAAAACTGTGCTCGGAGGAAGAATTTCTCTGGAGAGCTTTCGGTTGGGACACACTACTGAGGCATCCAAACAGAGGAGTCGGGAACCAGCCCCGTTCTCCCGTCCCCTAGACCCACCCCCAGCCCTAGGTTATTACATTCATTTCCAGCCACAAATATTCATTCATCAAATCATTCAACAACGTGCATGTAAAGCCTCCTTCATGCCAGGCAGTGTTCTACCAGGTGAAGAAGGGTAGATGAGCAGACCCGATTCTTACCTTCATGGAGCTCTTCTTGGGAACCAACAAACAAACACACTCACTCAAAACAAGATCATTTCAGAGAGCAGTAAGTGATATGAAGCAAGCAAATCGGGGTGACACGGCAGAGTGTGGGTGTAGACTGGGAGGAATGGGAGGGCCTCTCTGAAGGGGGAGGATATTGGAGCTGAGGCTTGAGAGACAAAAGGAGTTAGTCTTTTAAGGGCCAGAAAGGAGAGTCCCCCTATCAGGAATGTCAGAGCTACATTCTTAAGCAAATGAGGGCACTGAGGAAGTGAGAGAGTCCGGAGTCCCGAGTGTCAGAGAACCAAGGGAACAGTTTGTGCAGAAATTCCTGAGGCGGGAACTGCCTGGTGTATGGGATGGGCAGAAAGCCAGCAGCCACCCCTCACGTTTACTGAGCTCTGTGAAGTCCTTGACCTCCTCACAACAGCCCTGTGACATAAGAGAAAAGAGAGTCTATATCCCCAGTTTTTTGTACTAAAGAACTGAAGTGGAGAGAGGTAAAGGGTCATTCCTAAGGTGACAGGTTACTAGGAAGCAAAGCTTAAGACAGTGCTTCTCAAACTCTCATGTGCACACAAATCCCTGGGGCTTTGTTCAAAGACCCTCACGCTCTAGGTCTGGGTGGGACCGAAGAGTCTGCTTTTCTGACAAGCTCTGAGGTTATGTCGCGGCTGCTGGTCCGCGGACCACATTTTGAGTAGCAAAGGCCTTCGGTGGTTATTTTGTATTGTGGCTCTTTGATCAGGTGGACTGTGTCCTTGCAGTTGACCTCCTCTACCTACACAGGGGGCCAGTAGCTGAGGCTGAAGTCCACACAGATGATGATATAACATCCAGGAAGAGGCTATGGGGACTTTCCCCCCACCCCACACTTGCCTCAGGAGCACCAGAAAAGCCGACTGGGGTTCTGGCGGGTGTGAAATCCTTCCTTTGTTTTAGGTGCAGCCGTGGATCAGGACCTACATACTGATGACCGCAGCATATTGGCTCCCTGCCACTCTGATTTACACTGGTGAAGTGTGCTCATCAGTTCCGATAGGCAACTTCTTGATTTATTTTAGGGTTTCGGATTTGATAGCAAAAACCACTCCATAAAAGCCAACATTTCTCTTCTTGGTTATGCTTCTAAGGCATTGCTGCCTCTAGTTTCCCAGTTGCCTTGCTAACCAGATCTTGATTTTCTATCAGGGCCTTGGAGCTGCTGTTCCTCCGTGGGGCTCTCCAGTCGTGAATTTGGACTGCTGCCCTTGAGAGTCACCACGAGGATGGTCCCAGAAAAAAATTAGCGTAGACGGTAAATGGCTGGCTTTCTTTTAAATGGCAGGAGTGCCACTGCACTGGCCACTGTTATCCAGAGAGGAAAAAAACTGACAAAACTAGATCTGGGGGACTTTTCCCAGTGCCCTGTCCCATGGGGTGAGCAGGGCCGGTCCTAAAAAGAAATTGCAGAGATCCAATTAAGACTCCTGAGCCTCCTTTCCTTCTTGCTGATGTGCCAGACAGTGTTCCTCACCCCTAGTATTCCAGACATCACAATTCAGCTCCCGTCATGATGAACAGCTTGCCCAAGGACTTAGAACCTGTCGCGGAAGATGCCTAAGTAGAGGCCCCTGTATCAGTTACCTGGGGCCCTTAGCTGTCAGGGGCCCGCCTGCCCCAGCTGTCCAGGACTTCCCCACACATTCCAGGCAACCCCAACACGAATTTGGCAGTAAACCGCAAGCGAATCCCAACCACATAGAGATGCTTGGCAGAGGCTCCCCCTGGGGCTGTGATTTCCTGAAGGTCCAGCAAAGACTCGAGTCGCTCAGAGCATACTCACCTTTTGCCTTTTGCCAAGGTGAGAAGCCATGGGTCTAAATTAACAAAAATGACAGAGCTGACATATATTTGTCTCCGTTTTATTCAATTCAACAAATACACCTTGAGCTGTGTGAAGGACCCTCGCTAATGACTTCAGGAGACACAGCGATCTGTAAGACGCAGTCCCTGTTGTCTGGATTGTAATCTAGTACAGTTGGGCCCATACCTACATCCACAAACACCCGGCACGCGGAACAGAATGTGATCCACTCGGGACTCAAGGCAGGAACCGAGAGCGGTTGGGAGCTGGGGAGGAGAGGAGAGTAAATCTAACTGGAGAAGTCTGGAAAGATTTCTTGGAAGGGGTGGCGGTGGATCTGGTTTGCCTGTGGGATGGACAGGATCTCAACCTCGGATGAGCATTTGGAGTGAAATGAGGAATATCTACCATTGATGAAACTCTTACCACGTGCTGTTCTCAGGACTCCACATGCATGAGCTCATTTGGTCCTCATTAACCTCGTGGGGTGGGCCCCACTGTTACTGTCCTCGAGTTACAGATGAGACAGGGGAAGCCCAGCCAGGTCAGGCAACCTTGTCCTGAGCCAGACACTAGTCTGGGGGCGGGGGTGGGGGTGTGAGGCTGGGATTGGAACCCGGGCAGCCGGGAGCCAGCGGCCAGGTTGGTAACTGCTAAACCCTGTCGGTAACTACTAAACCCCACGTACAAGACATTTGGTTTTCTTTTTCATTACTCTCATTTAAAAATCACTAATCAACTGTGCTGAGCTTTGTCAGAAGCAGAGTAAGCACGGAGGACCTAGTGAAGATGTTTGTTTACTCCCTCACTACAGGCTTTTGAGCCGCCTAATCAGCGAGGCCCTCGAGGAGAGCAGGCTGCTGTAGCCTGTCTTCCTGAGCTCTAGAAAGCCAAGGAGGGGCTCTCCAGGCTGGAAGCTCCCCCTCCCAGAGAGTCTTTCTGGTCCTCAGAGGCCAGCCAAGCCCATCTCTCTTCCTCTGGGGCTCTAAGCTCGGTGTCCGTCGTGGTAACTTTGGAGTCCTAAGATGTAAGATGTGTTTGAGGGAGGGGGACCACGCACCGGGGAGATGATTCCTCTTTCTTCCATGGCTTCATGGCTTGGAGCTGTTCATGGCCCCAAGAGGCAGGAGCAAGCTGGTTCCTCACAGGACTGGCCCAGGCGCAGGCTCTGCCAGGTGCTTCCTGTTTCCTTCTCTCCGGGGCCAGAGGCTCTTGGTGCAGAGAAAAAAGTCATGTTTAGGCTGAGTCTCTGCATGGGAGCTGGGGGAAACACAGAGCCCCCAGCCCTGCACCTGTGTGAGGGTCTGCCGGCCTGGAGGAAGGGGCCCCCTTCTGTTATTTGCACAAAGGGTCCCCTGGGACTCTGCAAAAGAGATGTGGCTCCCAGTTGGAACAGAAATGCCACCTGACAACAACCCTGTGTCTTTAAGGAAGAAGAGGTGCTCCATCCTAACCTGGGCCAGAGTAATACCAAGGGTTAATCCTCTTTCTCCTCTTGGATGCCAAATGAATCTTGCCGCTACTTCTCTGAAGAAAAGGAAGAGAGAAGACGTCCACAGGCTCCGCATCCCTACCCTTCCATCCCTCTTTCCCCTCCTCCCCCCCAACACAGGCTGACATCTCTGCTCTGGGCTGGGAGGTCTGCAGTCCTTTTAACCTTCCAGCCAGGAGGCATGTCAGAAACAAGGGCTGCCTCCCCAAGCTGGCAATCTCTGAGAGGAGCCCAAGGACCCGCCAGATCAGTCAGCCAGGCCCCAGGTCCTGTTCTGCCCTGGGATTGGTCTGGGAGCATTTTGTGTTAAATGCCGACATATAAATTTGTAGACGTTCCTTGTGAGCAAATTGGATTCCTTCCCTGGGCCCTTAAGTGCTGCCATTTAGGCAGATTTAACGGGAAGCTCAGGCCACCGCCACCCCCGCTGGCACCCCTCCCTGTGCTGACCCTCCAGAGTCACCAGGGAATAGATCGTGGGCCAGCCCACGGTGGGGGGGGGGAGCTGTGCACACTCCAGCCTTCTCCGCTGCTGCCTGCGGATCCTCCTGGCTTCCTCCCCACTGCTGCCCGCGTGCTCCCTCCCTCCTCTCCCCACTCCTGCTCCCTTTCTCCCAACGCCTCCCTCCTGCCCGCCTTCCCCTCTTCCCTCCAGTCTCTCCCTCCTCCTGTCTGCGCAGCGGCAGCTGCTTCCAATGCACAGAGATGCACCAATTCATTCAGCCTCGCAGACTCTTTAAGGTCGTTACTAAATATATCAAGCAGAAGAAAGGGTCTTTTTTCCCATCTCTGAGTCGGGAGCATAAATGCCAGCCTTAGGATCCGAGCTGGTCCTCCCTCGTCCCTCATGGGAGGCAGTCCGGAGCCAGCAGCCAGCTGGGTTACAATGAGAGTCCACCCTCCCACCTGGCAGGGGTGTGACCCCACGGGGTGGGACAGAGGTGAGGCAGGATGGGGTGCAGGGGACCCTGGGGAGACCCTGGGATTAAGAGATGAAATCCATTTTATATCTTCAAGAGTTCAACAGCTCTGGAGATAATTTTCAACAAAGCTATCTCTACCCCCTCTAGATTAATTTTTTTCCTTTATTTTTAAAGGAAATTAGGAAGTGTCGAAAGAGCCTGACTTGCCAGTCCCAGGAATGGACTTCTATCTGAATGCCCTAAGCAGTGTTGTCACTGGTATTTTTCTAAGTTGTAAGCGGGTGACCTTGCTGCTTGAGCCGTAATGGCAGGTGAACCGCCAGACTTGAGTGTTGCAGTAGAGGAAATGCACAAGAAAGTTAGTCTGCATGTTCCCCGTCGGAAGGAGGCCCAGCCAGCTCCTCCTCTTGGGTCGTGCTTTTATGGCGCACCCCATCTACCCAGTCCTCCTACTACACAGACACCCCCTTCCTGGGAGTCTCCGAGACTTCCTCCCCTCCTCCTAATGTGTGTAGGCAGAGCAGGCTGAGTTGTGATTTAAGAGAAATGCCTCCTCCCCTTGCCAGAATATCTCCCACACGGTATGCAGTGCCCATGGTTTAGAAGTTCTTTGAGGGGAGATAAAAATATAAATGGTATTTTATCTTCAAATAAAAAGTAGATGAGGTCACTGGAGAATGTGTAGGGCATTCGTTTGTAACCTTTCTTTCTTTCTCTTTTTCTTTTTGTCATGGAATCCTTTATGCTGTGGGTGCCTCTCCAGGTAAAACGTGCCCGCTGTCATAACCACAGAGTTTTACATGTTGCTTTAAAAGGTGCATGAATCCCTAGGGCCTATCTTCAGACCTGCCTGACCTGCAAGTAAGAGCCAACCATGGGGCCAAGAAAGGGAGGCTGGGGACACTGGCATTTAGGTGACTATCAAAAGAAGATGCAGTGATGGTCAAGAAGGAAGAGTTAAGTGGAGAATATTCTAGAAAAGTGAGAAGTCATGGAAGCTGCAGGCCAAAGGGGGGGGTCAGGATGGGGGAAGGGAGAACAGAAGGACTGTGTTCATTAGAATTAGAATTTGCCAGGTTGTCAGTGGTGACCTGAGAGAAGGGTTTCAGCAGGGAGAGGGGAAGGAGTCAGATTCTCAAGGTGTGAGCAGCAGGCAAGATGCTGGGGACGGTTCAGATGCCCTGTTCAAAATCTTGGGCCAGAGCAGGAACAAGCGGCAACCAGCACCTTGGAAGCACAGAGGAAGGAATCATTGCTTTCTGGGTGGGAGGAAACAGGAAGACTTCACAGAGGAGAGGATTTTTGAGGTGGGTCATTGAAAAATAAATAAGACTTCAGCGGGTAGAAAAGTGGGTGGGGGGCTGGAGGGGTGCACTTCAGGCAGGAAGAAGAGCACTTCCATGGAGATGGAGGTGTGGAAGAGGGAGGAATACGTGCTGATTTGCAGAGCACGTGAGGAGAAAAGTGGGCAGGAGATATCATGGAAAACAGCAGAAGCCAGAGGGCACAGGGCTGAAGGGTTTGTGCTTTCTCCTGTCAGGCAGTGAACACGTACTCAAGAGATATTTTTAACATACTTTTTTCCCCCTTCTGATTCTAAAAGCAATATAAGCTCATTATAAAATTTCTTTAAAATATGGAAAAATACAAAGAAACATAATTACTGTTAACATTTTGGCATATTACTTTTAGTTTCCTTTCTATACACTGTGTTTCATTAAATATAAGATACCATCATCTGGGAGCCCATCGTTACTTTCTGTGCCACTGAGAACATGCAGTTACCCTTGATACAGGGCTTCCTTTCGGAGAGAGTGAGACACACCCCGTTTCAGATAGGTTCACGTGGGGAAAAAATTCTGTGCCTTGGAATCGATAAGAGAAAGCTGTGGAGTTTTTCAAACGTCTGTTCTCCTTCTATTCCCAATTTTGTATCCTGCTTCTTTACTCAGAATTATACCACAAGTATTCTCCAGGTTATAAAAGTATCTGTACAGATCATTTTTAACGGCTGCCTAATATTCCATTTGGTAGATCTTCCACAATTCACTCAAGCATCTCTTTATCAACAGGTGTTAAGTCAATTTCTATTTTTTCTTTTTTCTTATTTTATTTTTTAATTTTTTAATAAACATATAATGTATTTTTATCCCCAGGGGTACAGGTCTGTGAATTGCCAGGTCCACACATCTCACAGCACTCACCACAGCACATACCCCCCACCAATGTCCATAACCACACCCCCTTCTACCGACCCCGGTGAGGTTAAGAGTCTCTTATGGTTTGCCTCCTTCCTGATCCCATCTTCTTTCATTTATTCTTTTCCTACCCTCCAAACCCCACACGTTGCATCTCCACTTCCTCATATCAGGTAGATCATATGATAGTTGTCTTTCTCTGATTGACTTATTTCACTAAGCATAATACCCTCTAGTTCCATCCACGTTGTCGCAAACGGCAAGATTTCATTTCTTTTGATGGCTGCATAGTATTCCATTGTATATATATACCACATCTTCTTTATCCATTCATCTGTTGATGGACATCTAGGTTCTTTCCATAGTTTGGCTGTTGTGGACATTGCTGCTATAAACATTCAGGTGCACGTGTCCCTGTGGATCATTATGTTTGTATCTTTAGGGTAAATACCCCATAGTGCAATTGCTGGGTCAAGGGGTAGCTCTATTTTCAGCTTTTTGAGGAATCTCCATGTTTTCCAGAGTGGTTGCACCAGCTGGCATTTCCACCAACAGTGTAGGAGGGTTCCCCTTTCTCTACATCCTCGCCAGCATCTGTCATTTCCTGACTTGTTAATTTTAGCCATTCTGACTGGTGTGAGGTGGTATCTCATTGTGGTTTTGATTTGTATTTCCCTGATGCCAAGTGATGTGGAGCATTTTTTCATGTGTCTGTTGGCCATCTGGATGTCTTCTTTGCAGAAATGTCTGTTCATGTCCTCTGCCCATTTCTTGATTGGATTATTTGTTCTTTGGGTGTTGAGTTTGCTGAGCCCTTTATAGATTTTGGATACTAGTCCTTTATCTGATATGTCGTTTGCAAATATTTTCTCCCATTCTGTCAGTTGTCTTTTGGTTTTTAATACTGTCCGTAGTGCCTCAGTGAAAAATGGTGTGTGGAAGCTTTTTTTTATTTCATTTTTGTTCGTTTTTATTATTTTTCTCTAAGATAAATGTATACTACAGGGTAAACATTGATATGGTATAATAAGACTTATGTTTGACAAATATGTTACACTTTCTAGCTCTCCAAGGAACATAAAGAAACTGCTGGCAAACTTAGCTGGTAGGTCTGTGTTCAGTCCTGTGGCTTTTTTCTCTAACTGTGGTAAAATGCACATAACATAAATGTTACCATCTTAACCCTTTTTTAAAATGTTTTATTTATTTGAGAGAGAGAGTGTGCACAAGCAGGGTGAGGGGCAGAGAGAGAAGCAGACTCCCTGCTAAGCAGGGAGCCCGATGCAAGGCTCTATCCCCAGTCTCTGGGATCATGACCTGAGCAGAAGGCAGATGCTTAACCCTCAGAGCCACCCAGGCTCCCCCATCTTAACCATTTTTAAGGGTCCTGTTCAGTGACATTAGGATATTCACGTTGTCGTGTGGCCATCAGCACTTTCCAGCTCCAGAACTTTTTTCATCTTGAAAAAACCAAAACTCTATACCCATTAAACAACAACTCCCATTTCCCCTTGACCCAACCCCTGGCACCCAGCATTCCCCTTTCTGTCTCTTTGAATTCGACTATTCTAGGTACCTCATATAGGAGGAATCACAGAGTATTCATCCCTTTGGGACTGATTTATTTCACTTTGCATAATATTCTCAAAGTTCATCCATGTTGTAACCTGTATCAATTTCCTTCCCTGTTAAGGCTGATACTGTTTCATTGTAGTATATGCCATCTTCTGTTTACCCATGCATTTGTAGGCATGCATAAGCTTTTATCCGAAGTCTGGGCTCTCTACAATAGATTCCCAGTCATCACTCAAAAGATACGAGAAAAAGGTTCAACTCTTGATTCATATTATGAATTTGTTTTCCCAAAACTTTATACAAATTTCTATTCTCACTAGCACTGTATAAACATGCATGTCAGCATTGCCTATTACTCTTTGGTTTATTTTTGTTACTCTCCGATACTTGAAAAACAACATGTCATGGTTTTAATATGCATTTCTTAGAGCATTCCTAATGAAAGTGAACTTTCTCTTATGTCTTCATTAGCCAGATGTGTTCACTCTCTGTAAGTTGTCTTTGTGTCCTGTGATCATTTTCCTATAAATATGTAGTGTTTTGTTTATTACTTTATATGTGCTCCTCATAGATTAGCGAGTCCTTCAGTCACCAATAGTCTCATGGTGCTTCCCGTCTTGCGTCAGGCACTGTCTAGGCATTGGGGACCCTGCTAGAAACTGTCAAACCAAAACCCCTGCCCTCCTGGAGTTTATGTCCTAGTGAGGGGAGAGAGAATGGAACAAGCTAAATGAGCAAATTGTGTCGTATGTTAGAGAGAGCGCTAAGGAGATGAACTGGGGAAAGGAGGTAAATGCTGAGGCCAGGTGTCCCGCACTACCACAGAGCTACCACACTGAGGAATCTGAGGCCAGCCCTAGGGGAGATGCCGGAAGGAGCTCGAGGTCCAGGACCACAGGCAGAGGGAGCAGCCTCCACCAAGGGCCTGAGGCAGGAATACAGGGGGTGGGGCTGGCGCGAAGTGAGGGAGGGGAGAGGGGTGAGAAGTCAGGTGTGAGCCTGGCCAGAACAGCAGACCCTACCTGCCCTGAGGGCTGCTAGCTCCTGTTGGCTTCTCGCTCTGAATGAGAGGAAGGCTGTGAGGGTACAGACTCGGAGCAGAGTGCTGACACACGTGACCTGCACTCTAAAGCAAAGCTGTTTCCGTGTTGACTATGGAAGGAAGGGGAGGCCAAAAGAACTGCTGAGAAGTCTTGCAGGAGTCCAGATGAAAGATGACAGGGCTTAGACTGGAGGTTAGCAGACATGAGAGAAATAACCAGATTCTGCACCTGCTTTGAGGTCCAGGTATAGGATTCGCTAATGAGTCAGATGTAGGGGTGCCAGGGGAGGAGGACTTGCGGCTTTGGGCCTGAGGACCTAGACAGTCAGGAGTTGAGAATGGAAAGGCAGCAGGGATGAAGGTAGAAGGGCATCGGAGCTCAGTTTCTTGACAAGCTACATTTGAAACGTCTATTAAACATTGAATAGCAATATTGAGGAGGCAGCTGGGTATACCAGTCTGGAGTTCAGGGAAGAGGTCTGGGGTTGAGACATAAATCCGGGAGTTGTCAGCGTTCGGATGGTATTTAAAGCCCTGGTACTGTGCGAGGTCACTAAAGAATGGGAAGTGGCAAGAAGAGAGACGAGAAGCTTGCTGCCTCCCGTGTCAGGTGCAACGTGCTCCTTTGGCACGGTTACCAAGCATGTTCCGCACACACCCTGAGGGCGACCCGGCTGGGGGTGAGCCGGGGTGGGAGCAAAGACGTGATCAGACCGCTGTTTCAGATCTGTGGCCCTGTGGCTTCGACTGTGGCTTGTCCCGTCTCTCCTGAGTGTGGAGAGAGTCTGAGAGCTTCCTAGCAGAGGTCTGCAGTGGCCAATGGCTAATGTCTCAGATTTCCATGGTTACTTTTGACCAAAGATCAACTAACTCTTTCATCTAGGGAGCTATCATCAACAGGGTGAAGCACATTGGCAGCCCTTTGATATTGACAGGGGAAATGGCAGGTTTGAGAGAAAGAAAGGAGAAGAAAGAGAAGGGAAAGGCGGGGACCCAAAGAGAGGCTTGGGGCTGAGCAGAAGCACCTTCTTTAAGCAGTGCTCCTTAAGGGGCTAAGGGAGACCCATCCAAACACCTGGCGAGCTGATCAATCTATGTATTACTGGCCCCCAAGCCTCTGACCCCAGGAGACTAGAACCTGCTTCTGCCCCAACATGAACCTCTCCCTATCCCCGATAGAGAACCCTCACTATCTCTTAGATTGGAGCTAGGATGGACTAGCGGTGCTCAGCCAAAAAGGACGACTTGCCATTAGATGACTCCTTCCCAGTATGAAGAAGGGTGACTCTATAGTCAGGGCACCCAAACCAGGGCACTTCTGACATGGGAGGAAGGGGGACCTACTAATAATTACCCAGAACAACAAACGTAAACTGGGTAAACTTGGGTGTGCAGATCACCAGTGTCACTCCAAATGTCATTAAGAAATTCCAGTTATCAGCATCACCTAAGGGAGATTATTTAAAAATAAATCTCCAAGCCAGAATGCATATGTACTGGCTCTAAATCTTTGGGAATGGGACCCACCTCTTATCCTTTCATTGCTTTTCTTCCCCGGAGAGGCGATTTAAGGTCTTTTGGAAAAGGTGCTGGCAGGAAGAAAAAGTGAGGGACTCCTCTTTCCCATCCCCTTCCTGGGAAACGCAGCCTTCTGTGTGTTCTGGATGCTCAGTTCCTTGTCTCCTCTCTGATCTGCTCCATTTCCCCTGACTAGATGCTGGGCTGGGGTAGTAAGACATTAAGAATTGTCCCTCTTTACACTCCCAGGACTCCTCAAGGGAAAGCAAGATTAACTCCTTAGATGTCAGTCCCCTGGCACGTGTCCCTCCTACAAGCCAGCATCGTTCCCTTTTCATAATCCATTCTGTCTCTGTCATATGTGAATTTAAAACCGTTTTGAGTTTCATTTATATTTTAAGCCTGTTTTCTCTTCTTTGGATTACAAATGCCATAAATTTCCCACCAGTTGAATAGTGCTTCCTTGATTTGTCCTAAGTGCCAACTCTCTCTCTCCTTGCCCAAATCCTAGACTTCTGAAAGGTGGAAGACAGTGAATCTTTCTGAGAAGCCATGTATACTCCTTCCTTACGTGATGCTTCTGTTTCAACAGTCATAGGGCAAAGGGACTTCAAACACAGAGCGAACTTACTTTTCCAATCTTGCCCACCGGATCTCTTTCTTGGTAGCTGCCCAGTCTGCTTGAATACCATCAGTGATGGAGCGCTTACTGTCACCAGAAGCAACCAGCCCCAAATTTGCAGAATGGCTTTTTTTTTAGTATTGGGGTTTTTTCCCCCAGCTTTATTGAGATATAATTGACATGTAACATTGTATAAGTTTAAAGTGCACAAAATGGTGATATGACACATATTTATTGTGAGAAGATTATCACAATAAGGCTAGTTAACACATCCATCACCTCCCGGAATGTTTTTTTGTTATTGCTGCTTAAAAATCAGCCTCCCCTGGGATAGAATGATTCATGTGGTAATAGAGTTGGAGACATCAGTGCTAACTCCTGTTTAGTTCAATATAGATACAGATGGTTACATATAGAAATGCCTCTAAATATGTGTATATACATGGGTTAGATACACCCATATTTCCTTGCTCTGTCATCTGAGAGGGCCTAGAGCTAATGAACACCCCAATAGCAATGGGCACACCCAGCCCCCAGATCTTGGTTTCTAAAACCATTCTCCAATAAAAGGAAGCAAGGCTTCCTAGAGAAATGGCTGATTCTAGGACTAGTGCCGGAAATACACAAGGCAAACCTGGAGCACCTGTTAACGATAGAAGGTAAGGAATTGGTCAAAAATCCACAGTGAAGGGCGCCTGGGTGGCTCAGTGGGTTAAGCCGCTGCCTTCGGCTCAGGTCATGATCTCAGGGTCCTGGGATCAAGTCCCGAATCGGGCTCTCTGCTCAGCAGGGAGCCTGCTTCCCTCTCTCTCTCTGCCTGCCTCTCTGTCTACTTGTGATCTCTCTCTGTCAAATAAATAAAATCTTTAAAAAAAAAAAAAATCCACAGTGAAGAGTATGCCTAAGAGGCCAGGAACCGACTGAAAGGGCTCCCAGTGATCAAAGCTGGAACAATTTAAACAATAACAAAAAAATAAAAGGTTATAGTATAAAATAATAATAAAATAAAATAATAAAATAAAAATAAAATACCAAAGTATAAAATAACATCAATGAATCTATACTGATATAAGTAACTGATTAAGCAAATACATAAATGAGCAAAAAGAGACAAGTCTCCCATGAAGAAGAATTCCAAATAATGTATGGAGATACTTCATCTACAAGATAGGCGAAGCATAACTATGCTCTATAACCTAAGTGCAGGCTCCACACAGTCACTTCCTTCCAAAGAGTGCAGTATGGAAAGAGAGGGGAAGAGTAACTTTACATGGAGAAATCTGCCAAATACTGCCTCTGCAGGTGGTCAAGGTTAATGTCGACAAGGATAATTCACGTTGATAGTATGTACCATTGATGTGATGAGCATGGCATTTTACCTCTGTGGTCTTCCTTCCAAAAACCTGTGACCTTGGTCTAACCATGAGAAAAATATCAAGCAGATCCCAAATGAAGGACATTCCACAAAACACCTGACCACTTTAGGAAACACCTGAAACTGTCCAGGACATCAAAACCAAAGAAAGTGGGAAATTGTCACCACAAAGATGAGCCTCTGGGGACCTGACCACTAAAGGTGATGTGGTATCCTGGATTGGAAGAAAAAAGGGGCTTTAGGTGAAAACTAAGGATATCTGAATGAAGTATGGACGTTGGTTAATAATGTCTCAAAACCGGTTTAACTGTGGCAAATATAACATACTAATGTAGGAGATTAATGATAGAGAAAACTGTGTGGAGTATAGTGGAACTTTATAAAAAATTTGCAGTTTTTCTATAAATCTAAAACTCTATCCCAAAACTAATTTAAAAAAAAAAAAATGAAAATCAGGGCACCTAGATGGCTCAGTCGGTTAAGCATCTGCCTTCAGCTCTGGTCATAATCACAGGGTCCTGCTATCAAGTCCCACATGGGGCTCCCTGGTCAGTGGGGAGCCTGCTCCTCCCTCTCCTTCTGTTGCTCTCCCTGCTTGTGCTCTCTCTCTCTGTCAAATAAATAAATTCTTAAAAAAAAAAAAAAAAATCAGCCTTTCCTGCCTGCCTCCTCCCTTTGTCTCTGACCCTAGCCTAAATGCATTCTCCATTATAGCTATCACACTCATCCTTTCTCCTGCCCCATCTGTCTTCTCATTTCCAAGTCTAATACCTCCATCTCCTTCATCAGATCCTGGGTCCTGGTTTCAATTTCTTACACCGACTGGATCACCCGTCTCCAGACAGCTCAGTTTGCCAGCAGCCTCCCAAGTTCATGGACTTGTCCAGAACTGAACATAACACTCCCAGCATGGCTGTTCAGCCGAGGGAAGAGCAGGGCCCTGTCACCTCCATCAGCTTGTACACTATATCTCCTTTACTATGGCCCTCAACGACTTGTACTTCTGGGGATAGCCACCTCATGTCAATATCTCAGTATCTCCAAATACCCAGATTTTTTAACAGATTCACGGCAATCAATATAAGGAATAACTTTCTGCAAAGTTGAAGCTTACCCCAAAAAAAGGCAGGGTGGGCGGTTGCCTCTAGCGGTAGTGAATGTTCCACAAAAGGGAGTATTCAAGTACACTCAGCAGCTGCAAAGAAAGGGGAGATCCAGTGGGCGGATTTACAGTCTCCTAGACAAGTTACTTAACTGCTCTTGCCTCAGTTCCCTCATCTTAACACTGAGGGTAACAAGAGAATCTGCCTTGTATGGGGTTTAGAACAGAACAGGTTAATGTGTGTAAAGGCGCTTAGACCACTTTCTGGCACCCAGTACTATATACAAGTGTACTTATAAGTACTATATAAGTGTTTGCTATTATTTTCAGCTACTATCTAATATTTGTTTCAAGGATGCAGACGGTCCATATGTAAGATTTGCCAGCAGCCCCTGGAAATCTCTCCTGACTCACAGGTTCCTCTTGGATCTTGGCTCTGACACCAGCCCCAACCATGTTTCCTCCCCAGCTCTCTGTCATCTGCCCATTTGACCAGCAGGCCCATCAGTGTCCTCCCAATTCTTTTGTGTGCAAGTTGAAGAGAAGGAGACTGAGGGCAGAGCCCCATGATGAGTGTGATGAGGTGATAAGGCTGATATTACAGTGAGGAGAATGAAACAGCCTCCATCCCGGGGAGCCGGATTGGTTTTACCACAAATCATGACAAGCGCCTTACACATGCTAATGACTCACTTCCTTTGGTTTTAAAGCCCAACCATTTCAGGAACATCAGGGTAAATGATGGGCTCAGTAGCTATCGAGAAAGAAGTTAGAGGTGCTTGCGTCTGAACTTAATTAGACTCCTGTGCTCTTTATAAGGCCTGATAAGGTCAGGCAAATACATTCAGCGTTAATAACATTATCAGCACTGCATGGTCGGCAAGCCTTGCCAAAGTCGATATGTCAAGTTTTTGTGGTTCGAAACATGTGTCTTCTATTCACGCTCAGGCCTGTGTCTTGCGTGCCAGCAGCTGGTGCCACATCTGGAAAGCTTGTCACTGCTGTGGCTTCTTTTCTCCCATGAGTGTTTGATGGGACACGCCACCCCACCTCAAGCCTTTTAAGAAGAAAGGGCTCATTCATTCATTCTCTGATGGCTTGTCAAATGGCAGCCCTGTGCAATCGCTCCAGGGAACCCGTGTGGACCAGACACACTCACGCTCCAGGGCCGTGGACCTCAGTCATCGGTGTGCAGAATGCCGAAAGGTGTAGTGTGGAGCTTAGGAAAGAGGCATTTTGGGACCCCACACCAAGCCCACTGTGTTAAGAATTGGGGGCGGGGGCGGTGCATGGCCTGGGACTCTGCATTTCTCTGCATTTCTGGCTTTCTTTTCCAGGTGAGCCAAGGACCACACTTCAGGAAACACTGATCAAAGGGTTTTTAGGCCTCCATAAGCCATCCACCATAGTGCACTGGGTCATGAGTGTAATTAGCAAGTCATTTTGTCTTGCAGGAGGATCAGGGAAGGCTTCACAGAGACTTAGAGCCCAAGCCGAAGGCAGAGAAAAACTGTAGGTGGGAAGAGCATAGAGCAGGCATCGAGGACTGATTTGGAAGGGAAGTACTTTCAAGGCATGAGCCTTGGAAACGGACTAACCTGGACTGAACTCCAGGCGATCACTTGGTGATGTCCTTAGGCAAGTTACAGAAACTCTCTGAGCCTCAGTGTCCTCATCTGTAAAGGGCACCCACCTCCCTCTACCTCACAGGGTTGACAGGTTAAAAAAAGAAAAAATATAATACAGGGTTTATTCACCCAATCGTATGGCGTGATATAGGTCGTCCGTAAATGGTAACTGCTAATAAAAATAGAACGAAAAAGAAATAACCATCAGATAAATATTATTTTGTCTTACTGAGGAGCTTCTGGGTTATTTTGTGGAGGCCGTGAATAGCCAGCCCGTCAAAGTTTTTAAAAGCAGGGGTCATAGTTCATTGGGTCAGCCAATAAATATTCATTAGGCACCTACCCCATGCCGGGCTGTGCCGCACCCGAGGCCAAGCTGTTCTATGCTTTAGTTGGTGGCTCTGGTGGCACTGCGGGAGGAGACCTTCCTAGCCTGCTGAATGGTCCCAGCCGTGGTCTCAAACTTGAGCACACCTCGGAACCCCCTGGAGGCCTTTTAAAAACACAGATTACTTGACATCATCTTTAGAGTTACCGATGTCACAGGTCTGTGGTAGGGTCTGAGAAACTGGCATTTTAAACCAGCTCCCAGAAGATCCCAGTGCTGCTGGTCAGGGGACCACAGGTCGAGAACTGCTGGTCCAGGCAAAAGACGAGGCAGGTACTGACTAGGGCTGGGGTGGGGGGTGCTGATTTTAGGCAACGTTTTAGGGGCAGAATGGACAGGAAATGGTGATGACAGGGCCCAGGGACAGTGTCCTTGGATTTTCTGCACACCCCTGGGGTCCTGCTGACCCACCATCTTCGGGGGCTGAGGAGCTGCAGCAGCATAGCCGGCTGTACCCTTGGAACCTCAGTCCTGTCGTCTCCGCGGGGTTTCCCACTGTGGTCTTTATCTCTGTATGTTCAGAGGAGAGCTTTTTTTTTTCCTTTTTTTTCCCCTCTCTCTCTCTTTTTTTCTTTTCTATTCCTCCTGGGGATGTTGATGCCGCCGAGATGCACGGGTACCGTTCCGCAAGAGTGCCCGAGGTGTGTATTGAATTTCGGTCCCCGGATCATTTAATGCGTGGTGACAGAGGGAGCGGATGTTGTTTGGATTCATGTGGAACTCTCCGCCTTTTCTACTTTCTGTACCAAAAACCGCAGAGCCTTGCTCAGCAACCGGCCCCTGAGTTCCCCGCCTGCAAGAGCCTCGCAGCACCAGGAGCGCCTTGTCCCCGCAGCATTGCCAGAGCTCCTGTGAAACCCAGTGGAAATTGCCGTGTTCGCACAGGTCTTCCGAGCATCCGTTTCCTTAAAGCTCTCCACGACTCGAGCTGTTACTGAATTAAACATCGAAACCAACAACAATCAATAGCCTAATAACATTATGTTCTGAAATGTGTTCTTTAATAATGACCGTGAAGCTTTTTGAGGGTGGAACGGGTCTGCGTCGGTGCGCACTGACCGGCGATCGGCATCCATTGCTTTCCAGCTGCTAGTTTTGAAAAATGCTCTGAGTGTTTCTTTACCGATGCAGAGTGTCTTGTTTTCTGTGGATCAGAAACGTCTTGCAGGTACTGGCTGTGATCCGCCCCTCCTGGTCTTGTTCGAGAAGGCTGCTGTGGCCTCTCAGCCTCTCCTCTTTTTTCTTTGACTGAAACACTGGACAGAGAGAGCCAGCCGTTGTGATCTGAGGCCCGACTACAGATGGGCCCTGGGTGAGGATGACCAGCAGGGGTGGAGAATGCGTGCCCAGGAGGAGGGATTTGCTAGCTTCCTGAGCACAGTGATGTTTTAAGGCTTCCTAAAGAAAGTTAAAGACATGGAAACTGTCTTCTGGGATCCTGTGTTCTAAAAAAGACACCAGCGAAGACGGCAGACACAAAGAAGACACAAACACAGGTCCACGTGGAAATTAACCACTTACTGTTAAAATTAGATGCAAGCTTGGTGGGGCAGATGCTCTATGGAGGGGAAGGCATGAGATCAGGGCACATGACCATTGGGGTGTTTCTGCTCATATGGAGTCAACATTCTCTTTCTCAGCCCCCACCACGCAAAGGGAAGGAAGAACTAGGAGAGAGTGCATTTTGGCTTTTAGATTTAGGATTGTAAGGCCCTAGAGAAGTTCATAATTTCTCCAAGATTCTATATCTGCCTGGTCTCCTTCCTGAAAACATGCCCAGTCCCTCCCCTCCTTTCTCTCTGACCCAAGTTCCAGACTTGGTAATTAATGTTTTCTGATATCATTGAGACGATTTTCATTGGGTTTTGGAGAGAAAATTATATTGAAGAATTTTAAACATATACAGAAGTAGGCAGAATAGTATAATGAGCCTCCTATAATTTTGGTGAGTTTTTAATGACTCTCATACCTGATCATTGATGTCCCGGAGTGCCATGTTGTTTTATTTCTTGTTTGGGGTTAACAAAGGATGAGAAAAAGGAGAGCCAGGTAGAATATAATGTTGAAAGTGGTAGAAAGAAGGTAGAACGTACAATTTCTGTTTACTTCTGTCTTCTCCGTGAGGGGCCTTCCAACTTGAACAGGTAGAACTAATAATCCACTAAGGGACTCCCAGCATAAGGCAGGTGAGGTCAACATCCGGTCTTGTGAAATGAAATCACAAAACAAGGTGCATTTTAGGAGCTGGGGATCCCACAGCCATGCTCTTAATGACACATGGTGATCCTAGAAAGTGGTGCAGTGAGAGAAGAGAATAGGCAAATTATTTCAAACAGGAGGAAAAAAGAGTGTATCTATCACAGTAATTTCAAACCAATGGCTTGTAAGTTTTTTGGACATGGTGTGTCATCACAGTGAGCCAGCACTGGCCCCATAAGAATAATACATACACCACCCAACTTGTTTTCTTTGCCAAGGAGACATTTGGCTGGCAGATTGGCAAAATGCTGGAGACATGGTTTATTTTTATTTTAGTGAAGAAGTCAACAGCCTCCCCACATATTACAGTAACCAATACGTTGACTTATGAGCCAGATGATCATTCTCGTAACAAGATCCTGTCCCGAGGTTGAATCCAAAGTCTGAGGGAGGCTTTAGATAGAGTGCCCGGGGCCCTGTCCTGGGTCCTGCCTCTATGGACCCATTTTCATCAATGACTAAGCTGAAGGTACAGGAAGCATACTATTCAGAATTATAAATGGCAAACTAAGACCAGAGGTAAAAGAATAATGATTGTATTTGAAGAGGGAAGGGTTTACTACGTAGGCAGTTAACTTTCTCTTGGGTACACTCTCGTGTGTATAGATGTGTGTGTGCACCTGTACACACACATGTTCTTCATTCTCCAGGCACGCACCTGGTTGACTTGGACGGATTGACATCCTAGTGTTGGTAGGATGAGCTCTTCTTCCTACAGAGAAAGGCACAGAAATGCGCCACTGCTGGCAATGATAACTGCAGTTTATTGAACATCTACAAGGTGTCGAACAATGAAGCGGGCTGTTCCGAGAAGAGTTGACATAGTTGACATAAAACCGTTCTCCGTAGAGAGTGCTGCTTGCAAGATTGGCCTTGGCTGGCTTCTGGACACTTGGATTTAGGGAGAGTTCCCACTCTCCGCAGAACTGATAAGAATGACTCACGGTGCCTCAAGAGTGTTTATATACACTATGGTTTGTACTGAACACCTGCTTTTCTTCTGGGAGTCCGGAATTTTGGTACATGGTAAGAGAGTGCCTGCATGACCTGCCCCTCAAACACTTTGGGCACTGAGCCTCGGATGAACTTCCCTAGTGGACGACATTTCACATATGTCGTCATAGCCTGTTGCTGGGCCGTGAAGCGTGTTCTCTGGGACTCTGCTGGGGGACGAGTCTTGGAAACTCGTTCCTCCAGACTTTGGCTGGTACTCCTTTTCCCTTTGCTTATTTCGCTTTGTAACCCTTCTCTGTGGCTGGGAGCACTGTATCCTGAGTTCTGAGGGTCCTCCCAGAGAATCACTGAATCTGAGGTTGTCATGGGGTCCCCTGGTCCACAGACTTGCTACTCATCCCCTCATATCATTCTTAGAGCAATCCTGCACTTCTTGCTGGGAACTCCCGGACCTGGGGCTTGAACCAGGTCCGATTCCATAGGCGCACCTGTTCTATGGAACCAGAGTAGCCTGGGGCTCCTTTCCACTCACTGCTAATATAGGCCTTGAGGCTTGAGTGGGGGAGTCCTGCTGTTCTTGGACTTCCAGATGGTTTTCTGGTCTCTCCTCAGGTTTAATCCAAGGTCAACCGTGGAACAGCCATCCTTAAAGAAGCCGGGGCTGGGGGGGTGGGCCTGTGGTATTTATTCCTGTTGGTGTCATGCCTATGGATTCTCTCTGCCTCTCTTTCCGTCTTTCCCTGAAGGACCAGTTGGTCGTATTCTCCGGCAAAGAAGGTGTGGGTGTGAGGGTTAAGCAGGACTTAAGTGCTAACGCTGGCTGTGACCTTACCCCAGTGGGTGGCTAGGACCCAGTCATCCCCTTCTTTTCCAGCAGATAAAAAAGGACAGTCTCCAAACCGATAGAATGTGCAGAAAATGAGCCTGATGCCAGTTATGGTCTTTGGGTGATAACGTGCCCTTGCACATTCATTGATGGTAACATACACGCTCCCGTGGTAAAAGGTGTTGACAGTGGGGAGGGGGGCAGGTTGTGTGTGCGAGTGTGGCGACAGCAAGTCCGAGGACAGCGAGTCCATGGGAACTCTCTGTGCTTGCTGCTCAATTTTGCTGTGAATCTAAAACTCCTCCAAAAAAATTAAGTGTATTATATTTTTTTAAGAGACATGATGTAACTCTCTGAGTAGGTTTGAAGAAATGGATTAGGGCAGCAAGAGATCACTGTTTTTTTTCTTAAAAGCGTGACTAATTTCTAATGTCCCCCACTGCTATCTCCACTAAATGCACTGGAATGTCTTGAAAAGGAAGAAATTGTCCCCTTCTTTTGCCAACTGGCTTGTGATGTGCCCATCCTCTCCTGCAGCCTGAGATGCCCAGTACTCGGTCTTTCAGACTGTACCCTTCACCTAAGGTGCTCTGGGCTGAGGGAGCCAGATGTGTGTCACGAAATTACCCTTCTTATGAGTGTCCTTTTTCCAGTAGTCCCCACTTTTCTGTTGGGGCTGCAGGGTAAGAGGAGGTAAAGAAGGAAGTACGTCCGCGCGTGCAGCCCTGGTGGTGGTACAGGGATGGGAGGGAGGGGGGCCCCATAAGACCCACTCCAGTCCCTCCAGATTCAAACCCACTTGTCCTGAGAGATGCAGAAAGTGGCGAGAAGTCATGTATGCATTGAGGAACCTCATCAGCACATCCTGTATCTAAGCCCGTCCCCCACCATCTGCGCTCCCCACCCCCACCTCTACCCCCACTGTCTTTGACTTCTTTCATGCTTTGGACCTAACTTCCTGAGTATGGAGAGTCCATTCCAGCCTCAGGTAGTAGGTACAGTCAATGCAAGGGACAGTCCCCACTGCCTCAAAACTACCACCTTCAGAAGGCTGAGTGTGGGGGATCAGCCAGAAGGAAGGCAAGAGGAAAGCTGTGCCAGACCAAACTGTAGGTCTGGGTTTGAATGGGCTCTGCTGCCTTCCCACTGTGCACCCTCAGGCAAGTTGCTTGACTTTGCTGAGCCTTAGTTTCCTCATCAGTAAAATGGGGGTAACAGTGGTTTCGACCATTCAGAGTTGTCACAAAGATCAAATGAAGGCATTGGGCTAAAGGGCACGTCATTCATAATAAACATTCAGTGGAGTACCCGCTGTGCTTCTCTTGAGGAGGCTGCTGCTGTGGGGAACAGGCCCACCTTCCCGGGGCCACAGAAGAACATGTTCCTTCCGTTAGTACTCCCTCCCGTTCTCCTTCTGCACCTTACTTCTGTTCCTCCCTCTCCTCTTTCTTTCATCTTTTTAAGATTTTATTTATTTATATATGATTTATGTATTTACATATTTATTTATTTGTTTGTATATTTATTTGTTTATTTTAGAGCTTTAGAGAGCCCATGGCAGGAGCTGGGGGGAGCCAGGGTCAGAGCGGGGGTGGGCAGGGAGGGGGAAGAATCTCAAGCGGACTTGCACTGAGCATGAAGCCTGAGGCAGGGCTTGATCCCATGACCCGAGATCTTGACTGGAGATGAAACCAGGAGTCCGACGCCCAACCCAGGTGCCTCATCTCTGTCCTCTTTCTAAGAAAGCTGCCACTGGCCCCTGCAGAGAGCCCACCAGTGCCAGGCACACCCTTGTCCCAAAATCTTTTTGGAGTATTTCCTTCTCTTTCCCAGAGTGAGGCCTCTTCTCTTAAAATGAGTGCCCTGCTTCTCCAAGTGTCTTTCCAGGAAGTTCTCTCTGCCCCTGACATCTCCATCAGAGAACATATCTGTGGACCCTGGCACACTACTGTGCCTGAGACAATTGGTCTGTGTTAGTGTTTATTCCTTCTGAGAGCCCAGAGTTGTAGGTGTCTGTGATTTAAAAGAGAATCTGGCCAAAAGCAAGTTTTTGTTTGTTTGTTTGGGTTTTGTGGATGGTGGCGGTGTTTTCTTCGTTTCGTCTTGTTTGCTTCACCACCACTGTTGCTAGAGAGAACACTCCTTTTCAAAGACCAGGATAAGATCCTGTCCAAAAGGAAGACGCACAAGAGCAGGCAGTGTGAGTTCTTTCTCGAGAATGCTCGTCCCCAGGGCCAGTTCTTTCTCAAGAACACTGGCCCCGGGGTCAGGGCACAGCTGGGCAGAGAGCACAGGCTTCAGAGGCCTACACAGAGCCTACACCGCATCGAACACCACCACTCCACAACTACGTGACCTTCGGGGAGTCACTTGGCCTCCTGTGCCTCATCCATAAGAAGGGATAATTGGTTCATTTGGGGGAACATGAGAACATGCAGATAAAGTCTTTAGCCCAGTGCCTGGCAGGCAGCAAGAAGTCAATAAATGCTAAGCTCTCATTATGACACATTCTAAAATTCAATCAGAACCTATGCTTAAAGCGGCTGTCTTAGAATACATTGAAGAGGTCGGTGTCAGTCAGCTTGCCTCCTGGAAGTCACGTGTTCCACTCATCTGACGGTGAATGTCATAGTAAGCCCTTAGCAGAGGCGGGCACGCTCCCCACCACCCGTCACTTACATACCGTCTTTTGGGGAGTGGTGCTTGGTCACCGAGGCAGCAGACCTTCTACTCCAGGATCATCTAGAACCCCACAGATGTCACTATATAGACCTTTGTGGTCATCACAGATCCCCCCTCCGGGGACCACCTTTACAAGGTTTGTCATTCCGGCCTCTTGGTGGACTCCTGTCTGAGGCCATGGCTGCCCCTTATCATCATCACTTTGAAGTGAAGGACCTGTTGGTCGTATTCTCTGGCAAAGAAGGTGTGGGTGTGAGGGTTAAGCAGGACTTATGGGCTAACACTGGCTGTGATCTTACCCCAGTGGGTGGCTAGGACCCTCTGGGTGTAGGGTGGGTGACAGCACCCTCAAACGTTAGCCAGGAAGAGTGACAGCATTCCTCCCCTCTGGAAATGGCAGTGAGGGAAAGATAGCTGGACCCACCTGTATAGAGAAACACTCATTTTCCAGGGGTTCCAGATTGAACATAAAGGGAAATGATGGGTAGAGATAAGCACAAGCCAATGACGAGAACCGTGGCGGGGGGGAGGCTATTCTCTACTGAGCCCTTTGTAAGCATTATAAGTACCCTATTCCATTCAGCTCTCACAACAACCCTTTGAGGTGGATACTGTTACTGTTTCCACTGCACAGATGAGAACCAGGATGCTCAGAAAGGTCAGGTAACTTGCCCAAGGACACAGAACAAGGATAGGATAGCGAGGCTATTTGGACCCAGGTGTGTCTGCCTCTAGACATGGGGCTCCTAAACCCGGGCCCCTGCCTAAGCAACAACAGTGGAGGGCAGAGCTTTGGCTTGCCCAGGTTTCTTTCCCAGTGTAACCCTTTGGAACAACAACAAAAAATCTTCTGCAGCCTCCTAGTATCTAATCAGATCGGGGTGGGCCTGCTGTGGTCAAAGAGGATTAGTGGCTTAGGGCCTTGCTCCTCTTCTCAGGGTCCTTAAGGACCTTTGAGCCCCACAGGACACAGACCAAAAACCTCTGCTGAGACTGGAGGACGATGGACCTCAGCACTTCTGTTCTTTCTTTGCAATGGGAAACCGTGGATATTGGCCTTACAGAGTCGGGAGGGTCGGAGAAGCTGACACCTAGGAAGTACCTACGGTGCTCCTCAGCCGCCATTATTATTCTGATATGTTTTATGGGAAAATGAACATTAATTCAGAGGGGGCTGTCGTGGGTTGGATGGTGCCCCACTTCCTGGATCCTACACTATCTTAATGGCCAAAGATATGATCAAATTAAAGACCTTGAGAAGAGCTTCTCCTGGATTATCTGGGTGAGCCCCAAATGCGGTCACGTACTTCCTTAAAAGAGAGTGGCAGAGGGTGTTTTGAGAGAGCAGGAGGCCGTGAGACCGTGGAGGCAGAGGATGGAGTGAGGCGGCCACAGGTCAGGCGGCACCTGGAGCCACGGAAGCTAGAAGAGCCTGGGAGAGATTGTCTCCCAGAACCTCCAGAAGGAATGCGGCCCTGCCCGAACCTGGATTTCAGACTTCACTGGCCTCCAGGTCTAAGAGAGCAGACAGTTCTCTTTTAAACCCCGCAGCCTGAGGAAACTAACAGTGGAGCTTATGGCCCCAGCACAGCCCGGCCAGTCCCCAGTACCCACTGCGTACGTGGGAATCCTTCCACACAAAGACGGAGGAGTAGGGCACGTTAGCAGAGCGATGTGCCTCCTCCTTGGAAGTGGGCAAGCAGGCTTCGTCAGGATCCCTCTTGGCTCTTGGAAGGCCCTTCCAGCAGAACCTCCTGGTCACTGGAGGTTCCCGCTCAGATTTCCTTTCCCTCCTGAGCCTCAGCTCCGGCGATCACAACGATGAGTCAGTTATTAGTACTACCCGGATTGTCATTTCGACAACAGGCCTGCATTTATCTGTGGAGTCCAATGATGGCGCGGACAGGAGCATTATTTCTGCTGTCACCATCGAGCATCATCACCATCCACATCCAGGCCTGGAGGGGGTTCTCAAGGCGAGCAGGAATGCCTCCTGGATCCTGTTCCCACTAGAGCAGCTCCCCACCCCCAACTTCCCTGCAGTGTTAACCTTCAACACAGGCTACCAAGGAGGGGCCTGTATGGTCCATGGCCCAGCATGGGCTTCCATGTTTTCCTGCTGCAAAAATGTCCCTCCCAGAGTGATTCCACAGCAGCCAGCCCGTGGAGACTTCTCCGTGAGCACCACCTGGCATTGCTTTTTCACCGACACCTCCGAGACTTGGCCAGACCCCCTCCCCCGCCCGAGTAGAGAAGCAGCCACTCTTTTTTGGCCACCATACCTGCTGAGGGCGTATCACGTGCTAGTTCTGCACTCACTGGTATAATCTGGGAGAGCTGTGCCAAAAGGAATCCCTGGTCTAGTTAAAATAATATGTTAGTTCGTGACTAGAATAAGGGATTATTGTTGGGTGAGAGGAAACTAGAATTTGAAATCAGAGGAAGTACATCCAAGGCTCAGCCCAACCCTTTCCATCTTTCCAGACGTATGACAAACCTGTGGCCTTCGTTTTGCATTTAAAGGGGGAGAGGAGAGGAGTAATGACCCCTACTAGATGGCTGAGAGGATTCAGTCATACCTATGGGTAAATCGGAAAGCATTTGGCAAATGCCTGGTGTGTTCTGAGTCCTGAGATCAGGGCCAGGTTGGCCCAGCCTACACATTTTTCCACTACAGGACCACTGTGGAGGCTGGCTTCCTTGCCGTCTATTGAAGCTTCGAGTCCACAGAGACCTCCAGCCAGGCTCCTATCCCGTGTTGCCCCATCTCCCTTGTCATACATTGAATTTCAAAAGATGCTGGCTGGTTTTCTCTTATCTCTAAAAAAGAGCATTATGGTTTGAATCTCTCTTTCTGAAGGAACCAAATGCAGACATCAAAAGGAAAAGAAAAAAGCTCATGCCATCCCCAAGGACTGAGTGCTCACAGATGCCTAGGCTTGATCTGACCCTTTCCTGACCTGCGTGTTGGGAACAGCTGGGCGGAGCTGTACAGGGCTGAGACCTGCTCACCCTGGGAAGGGGTGGTGGGCACCAGGAGGAGAGGAGAAGGTTAAGAGGAAAAGGTTAATGAAATGGATCACTGGTTCCTTGTATCTGCTCTGAGCAGGACACTCACGTGGCTGAACTGTGGGCTGGGCCCGACTTAGTAGCCCAAAATAATGAATGGCCCCTTGGAATAGAGGTCCACTGGGCAACAAGAGGAGAGCTGGGAAGGATGACGACAATGTGTCCACTATTCTCCGCCTTCAGAGAGGACGCATATCCACAAGTGTGGGAGAGTACAACGCATTGTGAATATATACACTCAATGTATAATACTTCCAGGTGTTTCTACCAAAGCTTGCTCTCTACCTGTTCCACTGTAGCAATGTCATTAGAAAAACCCCTAAATGGAAGAGACGATGCCCATCCGAATCCTTTCATGCTGGACTCAGCATGCCATGTGCCAACAGGGCCTTAGTGGACCTTGATGAGAATGGAAAGACTGAGTGGATCTCACAGTTTGGGGAACATAAAAACCTCCTGAGAGGTTGTTCATTTGAAATGCTGATTCCTAGACTCCTTTTCTGGACATCCTGACACAGCAGGTTTGGTTTGGTCTTAGGAATTTGTATTTTGGGTTCTTTTTTTAACTTAAATTCAATTAATTAACGTATTATTAGTGTATGATTAGTTTCAGGGGTTATGAATCACTAAGTTCCTCCGTTGCATATCACACCCGGAGCTTATATCAAGTGCCCTCCTTAATGCCCATCACCCAGTTACCCCATCCCCTTCCCCCTCCCCTCCGGCAACTCTCAGTTTGTTTCCTATGATTTAGAGTCTCTTAGGGTTTCTCCCTCTCTGGTTTTGTCTTGTTTTATTTTTCCCAAGTTTCTTTCTCTTAGTAACCAGAATCATGTTGTATATATTGTTCTTTGATGTGCTTGCTGGAGATGTTCTCAGCCTAGCACACTCCTTTTATACATTATATACTCCACTAAATTAGTGCCAACTGTTTGGGTTGCTTCCTTCTGCTGTTGTAATTATGCCTACTTCTGTGCACAAACTTGAACACGGGGTTGGAATTTAAGGGGAACAGTGTCAGGTTGAGTCCTTGTTGATCTGAGCTAAAGGCATGTTGACTTGGCATTCAGCAAGTGGCTGGCTGTGCATGCTGACTTGGGAAGGAAGGTGGCTGGACTGTGGATTTGGGACCCACAGGCTGATGGCATCATGTGTGATGGGGATGTGGCTGGTTTTGCTCTTGGTCATGAATTCCTGTAACTTTTGTTTTTCGGGGAAACTCTCTCTCTCTCCTTCTATTCTGAATGAAAGCCTTGCTGGATAGAGTATTCTTGGCTGCAGATTTTTGTCTTTAGCACTTTGAATATATCATGCCACTTTCTTCTGGACTGCAAAATTTCTGCTGAAAAACCCATTGATAACCTCATGGGGTTTCCTTTGTGTGTAACTGCTTTCCTTTCTCTTGCTGCTTTTAAAATTCTCTTTATCACTACTTTTGGCCATCTTATTTACTTTGTGTCTTCGTGCGGACTTTTTGGGTTGGTTTTGTTGGGGGCTGTCTGTGCCTCCTTGATCTGGATTTCTCTTTCCTTCCCCAGATTCAGGAACTTTTCAGCTGTTATTCCTTCAAATAAATCTTCTGCCTCCTTTTCTCTCTCTTCTCCTTCTGGGATCCCTATCATGCAATTCATGCTTGACAGTGTTGCTGAGTTCCCTGGGTCTGTTTTCATTTTGCGTTATATTTTTTCCCTCTCATCTGCTCAGCTTGATTACTTTCCATTACTCTGTCCTCCAGGTTGCTGCTACGTTTTTCTACTTCCTCTTGTTTGCTATTTATTCCAGGTGGTCTAGTTTTAATTTCACTTAGTAAGTTCATTTTCTGTAATTGGTTCTTTTTTAGGTCTCCTGTCTCTTCATGGAGGGTCTTGTGGAGGTCCTGCCTTCCTTTCTCAATTCTAGAAAGTATCTTTATGAGCATTACTTTAAATTAACTGTCAGACATATTACTCATCTCCATTTTGTTTAGGTCTCTTGCTCTGATTTTGTTCCGCCCTTTCATTTGGGACATATTCCTCTGGCTCCTCATTTTGTCTATTGCTGTGTCTGTTTCTGTGTGTTGGGAAATTCAGCTATGTATCCCACTCTTGAAAGTAGTAGCTTTGTGAAGAAGAGGTCCTATAGTACCCCACAGTGCAATGTCTCCTTTCATCAGAAAATGGTGCTTCAGGGATGTCTCCTATGTGTGTCGCTACAGGGGTGTCCTACTGTTGTGGCAGAGCTGTGTTTGCCTTCGGTCCAGCCTGAGATGGCTCTCTGCCTGCTGCAGGCAGCGTCTGGTGCCTGCGGTGTTGCAGCTGCCTTGGGCTTGAGCTGCCTTGAACCAGGTGTTTTCCAAAGATGAAATAGCACCAAACTGCAGGCCACGTTCCCTGTGTTGTCTCCTGAGAAGCTTTTATTGATGGGTGGGGCCTGCAGTCAGACTGGTGTGCGGTTATGTTCCCCTTTCCCTGCAGCAGGACTCACTTGGGAGGGGTGTTGGTCCTATCTGGGCTGCGTGCACACTGCAGGGCCTGTGGCACTGCTTTGATGGGATCTTGCCAAGAACATATGGTTGGGGGTGGATCCACTTTGCTTCGGCCTCTTATCTCCACCCAGCTGTGGAGAATCTGTGCTGCCAATCTTTGGGTCACTTGCTGGGTTACTATTCTGACGTGGGCTCTTTAGGCGGCCGCGCAAGGTGAGGCCAAGACCCTCCTACTCTGCCGTCTTCCCAGCAGCCCCTAGGAATTTGTATTTTTAACAAGCTCCCAGGTGTTTCTGATCTAAATGGTTGCCAGGCTACCCTTCGAGGAACACTGATCCAGATCAGCCCTTCTCAAACTTGAACGTGCACATGAATCACCTGAGCATCTTGCTTAAATGCAGGTTCTGACTCAAAGATCTGGGGCCCAAGATTTTGCATTTTTTGCATGCTCCCAAATGTTGCTGGTGCCACCTGTTCCCACCCACACTTTGAGTAGCAAGGATCTTCCTTCTGCAATTACTGTGTGCCAGCTCTAGTGGGGCTTTACTCTAGATGGACTGTTCAAACAAAGTGTCTACATTACCTAATATCTTAGATTATAGTCATGTACCTTTTGTTTTTAATTAAAATAACTTGATTTTTAATTGCCATTCAGATAGGTAATTTTTATACTGCAAGCACTTTAAAGAATAACTATCTAGGTACATCTGGTACTTTCTTGCTAATACTTAACACACAACATTTTCTATCACTAAACTTTAAATGCACATTTGCTCCAACAGCCAGATTCTGATTAGTGTTAATGCATGGCTAGGGGAATTCAAGCCAGCTTGGCAACAAAGACCCCTCTGAATGAATGCCTTTCATTGTTGGCAGCTTTATTATTTTTTTTTTTTTAAAGCAAGAGTCTCTTCTAGGACTGTTTTCTTCAAATCAAAATGAAGAGTTTAATTCATCAGTTAACACTCCATAGCAACTAGAAGGTTTTTGCTGCCTCCTCCAACTATTATTTCTCAAGACACAGCCAGGCAAGCATCCATTAGCTGCAGCCTGAGAAACAACTACAAGGAACTTGGTTTTCCCACTGGGGTGATAGCAGGGTGAATAGGAAGTAAAGTCTGACAAGCAGAGCTCTATGGAGTCTGGAAAGAGTGTGTGGTGATCTAGGCAGACCAAGGGGTAAGGGGCCAACATAGCATGGCCTGTGTATCCTGACAGGCATGGGGCAGGTAAGGAGATTCCAACAGTGACTTAAATTAGAAATTCCAAGCAGATAGTCAAGGGAGATGCACCCAGCTAGAGTCTGGCCAGGACTCCGGTTGGACAGAGCCCTGGGCTGGAAGGACTGGACTCTTCTAAGCTCAACGTGGCCATCTCCACCCTTGCAGGAGCTGTGACCAACAGGAGCCTGCCTGGTCCTTGTCTTCACACAAAACCCTGCCCTTGGCCAGCCAAGACCTGTCTGCTCTCTTTCCCTCATCAGGGCCTGTGACCTGTACCTAGTCATCTATGTCTTTCCTTCCTCATCCAATGCAGGCAGCAGGCCAGGTTGCCTTAAAGCAGTTTTCTGCATACCTCATGTCCAATGAAGTGCTCAGCCCGAGCTTCCCCCTTGCTGGAGAAAACCACAGCCACCGTGACCAGACCTCAATGAATTCCTGTCACCTCCCCTTCACCGGGCATTCCTGCATCGATGGGCCTATCATTCAGCTCCTGTCAAATAGGGTAGAAGAGCTAGAGCTCCCTGGGGGCTTAGGCGGTGGCCTGTGCTGCAGACAGCAGCCATATACTGTGTGTGTGCACGCACGTACACATGTACGCACATGTATGTGTGCATGCCCGTGCAAAACCTATCTCTGGGTCACAGTTTATGGAGGTCGTCTTGTCTGACCTTGAGGTAGAGCCAATATCATGAACCCTGCTTTCTAGATGAGGAAACCGAATCCTAGAGAATGTAAGCAGCTTCCTTTATTAGACATTATATTAGGAACTAAGAGAATAAAATATAGCCCAGAACTTGGCGGACCTAAGTCTTCTGCGCTCAAGGCTACACAGGTAATAATCATAATTCATTCTTTCAAAAATATTTATCGAGTTCCCATTGTACATCAGGCACTGAGTGTATATGGGAAAAGACAGACATGCTAATTATTGTTTTTTGAGCACTTGGCCCAGCACTGTATTAACAACTTGACAGGAATTCTCTTAATCCTCTGCACAGCCCAGCGGCAGGCATGGCCAGGCTTCGTGACTTGCCCAAGGACACCCACACCACTAGACAATGGCAGAGCAGGGATATACCCTCAGGTGGTCTGACTTCTGGGTCATACTCCTCCCCACGGAGCTACACTGCCTTTCAGATGTTTTGTTCTAACCCAGGTCCAGTGCACCTTCTGCGGCCCCTGTGTTGCGGCCACAGAGCCCGCCACTCACTCCCTAGAGAAGATGCTCCCACCATCCTCCCCCAGCCACTCCCAAGGGCCGAGGGACAGGCAGCCCCCGTTCCAGGTCTATAACCCTGAGTGCCTGCCCCCATCCTGAGCTCAGCTCCCTGAGACAGTGCTGCTTGCACCCCACCGCTGCCTGTGCCTTGCCCCCGACAGACTCTCTGACCCCTGTCCTGGCTGCCCTGCTGGGATGGCTCTACTCCAGGTGCAGAGTTTGCCTTCCCTGCCCCCTCAGCTAATCCTGTTCCGCCCCCCGCCCCAAGTTGTCCTGACTTCACCCCTGAGGTGGCTCACCCTGCATGCCCCTTTTACCACAGAAAATGGCCATGGATTAGCTCCTCAGTTGTTATTTTGGCTTCTTCCTGCTTCCTCAAGCTATGACTTCCACACCCTCCTCTCAGCTACGAACCTCACTTCTTCTTCACCTGGGAGCAGACCAAGGTCAAGGTCTCTGGGCACCAGCTGTCCAGTCATTCTCTTCCACCTCACCCTGTCTTCTTACCCACCCTGCCCTCCTCTCCTCTTCTCTTAATTACAGGTGATCTGAGCTTACATTGCTTGTACTTCAACTCTGTCCTTCCCATCCCCTACACATCTTGCCCAGGTCCCTCCAAATCCATTGCCCTTCTGGGGCTTTTCCCCCTACCCACAGACATGCCCAGGCCCCATAGTGTGGTGAAACTGTTACTTCACTCTGTGTCCCCTGGCCAGGATTCTAGGCCTTTCTGAGCCCTTCTGGTCCCACAGAGCTGCCCATTCATGCTCTGCTGCCCTCAACCTAGCTCCTTTCTCCTAAGGAAACAGCTTCCTTGAAGGTCATGAGTGCCTTCCAAGTTACCAAATCCATTTGCTTGTTCCAGTCCTTGGTCTTTACTTTAAAAAAAAAAATGTTATTTATTTATTTGAGAGAGAGGGAGCATGAGAGGGGAGAGGTCAGAGGGAGAAGAAGACTCCCCTCCAAGCAGGGAGCCCAACGTGGGACTCGACCCCGGGGCTCCAGGATCATCACATGAGCTGAAGGCAGTCGCTTAGCCAACAGAGCCACCCAGGCTCCCCAAGCCTTTTGGACTTCTTGAGAGCATTTAGCACTCTTGGCCATGCCTCTCTCTTTAACCCTTTCTTTCTTGATTTCTGTGCCTTCTTGACTCTGCTCTATCTTAGGAGTCACTTGCTTGTAAGGAATAAAAATCTAGTCAAAGTAGTTCAGGGGTTTTTGGAAACTTCAGGGGACTTCCCATTCTTCTGCACTGTCATTTCAGTCTCTCCTCTGGCCTGTCCTCATGCACTCAACCACCAGACAATTCTCTTCAGAACGGTGCTATTGTAATGGCACATCCAGCCAGAATCCTCCAACAGCTCCCCATTTTCCACCAGATAAAATCCAGTCTTAGCTTATGTGCCACATCTTCTGCGATCTTAGCTGCCATGTACTTTCCAGTTCGCCTTCTACTCTTTTCCCTGATTGTCCAGCACACATCTCTGCGTCATCAAGTTAGTCTACCCCCTATTCTCTAAGCATATGTTTCTGCTTCATAGCTCACACTATTACTTTTGTAAATGCCCGATTCATATATCTTCTATAAAAATCCTGTCCAATGTGCCTTGTTAGCACAGTAGGTAGCACGTCAGTCTCATAAAAATCCTGTACTTCCTTCAGGTTCTGAGTCAGGTTCTGTACCTCTCTATCAAGGCTTTACCCCAGGAGAAAGCTTGGGATTGGGGCCGCTCCTTATTTGCCATATTAGACTGGAGTTGCAAATTATATCATGGGCCATGCAGAGTGCCTATCCTGGAAACAGAATTCCAGAAGGGTGGAATATAGTCCACCACTGGAGAATGACTGGCTTATCTTTTTCACTCTTGCATCCACAGGTTGCTGGCCTTGCTATTCTGCCTCTAAATTGGCCCACCTCTGTAACCAAAAGAGAGACAGAGACAAAGACTAACATCTTTTTATCTAAAACCTCTAGGTAGTTATAGCATGAGGAAAGAAAGTTTAACTAGACATTTAAAGTATTTGGGGACCAAGCAGTTAAGTGATTTGCCTGAACCCATGGAAAGTTGATCACAGAGTTGGGCCAGAGCTCACCTTGTGTCCCCCCCACCCCCCACACCAGGCTCCTCACTGCCAACCCTCTGTGCCCTCTCACCTCCTTGCAGCTAGCAATGGAGGAGCAGGCAGGAGGCCAAGAACTGGACCCATTTCCAGAACATAGTGAGTCAGACAGTCACTCCACTTTCTGTGTTTACCTCTTTCTGGGGCTTCTGTAGGGGATTGGAGAGACCTTGAGATAGATCTAGAGGTCACAGGGATTCGACGGTGCCAGAGAATCATTGCCTTTCATCAGTAGGCCCTGGCAAGTCTCTCTCTGGAATGTACAGACCGAGATGAGTGACTGTCTGTCTGGAGACACATCCCTCATCCTTCCTGGCACTCCTCTCCCTGAAAATATGTAGCTCCTGAGACGCTGCTCTCACTAGCTCTGGTGCTAGCTAAAGGCTGTCGACCACAGGCTCCCCGCTCCTGAGGATGGGCACATGACTCAACCTGAACTAATCAGAGCCCTGTCCCGGGACCTCTCCCATGGGAACTGAGGGAAGAAAGCTTCTGCCATCTGTGCATAAGCTGAGGGGCCAGGCTGAGAATGTTGCCACAGGTCAAGCCTTGTGGAGGAGGACGGTGTGAGAGAAGGAGGCCAATAGAGGAAAAGGAGAGGAGAAATGAAGTCTAGACAGACTTCTGGTCAGAACCCTTGTTCCGGTCACCCTGAGGCCTGGCTGCACTCTTTCGGTTCTGGCAGTTTGACATCTGAGCACTAAACTCCTTAGTTCAGGTGGAGTGTTTGCCACTTGTAACCATAGAATCCTGATTAACACAGCCTCCATCTGTCACCTGGATCCCTCTTTTAATTATTTATGGGATTCCTGCCTCCCTGTCTTCCTCTTTTCTTGAGATAAACATGCAGTGAGGAATAGAGTCATGGTCATCACGACCATCACCATCAATATCATCACCATCATCATCATCAACAACAACAACAATGGCTGAGCACCTGCCTCTTCCTGGCATTGTCCTAGGTACCGTGTGGGAAAAAACTGCACACCGTAGTCCTCTGCCTTCTGGGTGCTTCCATGCTCATCAAAATATAAGAAATTCCAAGGGCATATAAAGCACATGCTGAGCACAGATCTTTTTTAGAACAAGGTGTAAATCAATCAGTCGGCATGGAGTTTTTACAGAACACAGACACTCATCACGACAGATTATCCTGACCTTTTGGTGCCAAACATCCCTTTCTTGAAAAACCATCCCCTACTTAGGACAAAAGGTTTTTGTCCTCTATCTTAGAGTTACCTTCTTCTTCTTTGCACTTATTTATGGGGTCTTCTCCAACCTGGATAGCTCCAAATTCAGGATCAAATTAATTTGTTTGTTTTCTGGGATGCCCTTTCCAGATGTACCCAACTTGCTCCTTATAAAATCCTCAATCCCAGAGTTCTTATCATGCCTAGAACCCTCCCACTACCAAAGTCTCCATTCCTTAAAGCTAATATCTGGCCTCTGGATATATCCTCTTCCAGGATACAATCTGTGCATCGCCTGTTTAAATAATTTCCCATATGTTTTCTAGTCCTATTTAACCTCAGTGGCTTTCAGACAATTAAATATGTAAAAAGGGGAAAAGAGCATTACATATTTTCAAAGAAATGATCCGTATTCAAGGTCATACATTCAAAATGGGAAACAGTTAGATTTGTCTAGAAATTAAAGAAGAACGAAAAGGAGAGGTAGAAAAGCAGGGGTGTCCAGAATCCTTTTCTTTCTTAGTACCCTTCCACCCTCAACCATTGCACAGATCACTAGCTATTCTGAGATCCAAGTATCAGCCCAAGGAAGGCCTGGGGAGACCTGCCTACTGTAAACTGAAATGGCTGACCTAGAGAATCCCACTGATTTATAATACTGTCTCCTACTTGCCAGGGATAAGTTACTCTTCCCCACTTAGGTCTGAAATGATAGGTCATCATTATCTGCTTCCTTTTCCAAAAATTTAGTAGCTGGAAAACAGTTTCTTATTTCTCACCATTCTGTGGGTCAGGAATTTGGAACCAGAACTCAGGGCTCTGCTGGGTCATTCTTCTGCCCGACAGGACATCAGCTGCTGTCACTCACTTGGCTGCATTCAGCTGTAGGCTGGGCTGGGCTGGACAACCCATGATGTCCCCATGCACGTATCTGGTGCCTAGGTGATCTTCCACATGGTCTCTCCATGGGGCTAGACTGGGCTTTCTCAGAGCAGGGTTTTCTCAAGGTAGTCACATTTCTTACATAGTGACCAGCTTTCCCCAGAGACAGGAGGAGCTGGCAGACCTTGTAAAGGCAGGGCCCTGAACTGTCTCAACATCACTTCCATCTGTCATATTCTACAGTCGAGGCAAGTCACAAAGCCAGCCCAGATTCAAGGGGAAGAGAAAGGGATTCCACTTCTTGATGGGTGAAGTAACATGTGCTTACAAAGAAGAAAGAAAACGATGGCAGTCATCTTTGGAGGCTACCTACCACACCCCATTTAACCCTTTCACTCACTTAAAGGGCACATGCATTTGCTCATTTCTTAGCCTTAGGTAAACCCCCATACATGGGACCCTGTTCTCATCCTGGGCAACTCTTCTCAGTCTCTTTTATTCCCCCTGGCACATTATTTTGCCTCACGGTCTCCATCAGAAGAACTGACATCTTCCTTACATTCCACCTATACTCATCCTCAAGTACTGGTTTCAGAAAACTGTACACTCCCAAGTGCGGACCCCAAATTAATTTTTACTAAAACTTATTCTAATTTTGTGTTCTAATAATGATCACTTAGAACATGTAACATACCCACCATAGGAGGCTGATGATCCTTTATTAAAGATTTATTTATTTACTTTAGATAGCATGGGAGAGCACGGGGGGTGAGGGGCAGAGGGAGAGAGAATCCCAAGCAGACTCCATGCTGAGCACAGAGCCTGTCACGGGGCTCAGTCTTACAACCTTCAGGTCACAATCCTGAGATCACAACCTGAGCCAAAACCCAGTCAGGCAGTTAACCAACTGCCACCCAGGTGCCCTGAGGCTGACAATTTTTTCAGTCCTTAGAAATCTTTTTCTGCAAAGAGCCAAATGGTAAGTATTATCAACTTTGGAGCCATACATTCTGTTGTGCAGGAAAAGCAGCCATAGATAATACATAAATGAATAAACATGTCTGTGTCTCAGTAAAACTTTATTTACAAAAATAGGTAGCAGGACATATTTGGCCCAAAGTCCATAGGTCTGCTGATCCCTGCTTTAGCTTAAGTGACAAGTACGTCTTTCAGTTTATTTTCTCTAATGATTAGCTGTTTGACTTTCAGAAAGTCACTTTTCTCTGAAAGTCACTTTTTTTATCTATAAAATAAGGATACTGTGAAAAAAAAGGGGGGGGAATTGAACAAGAATAAAATAGTTCCTTATGCCCATAGTTGTGAAAATGCCATACATCTTGAAAACTCTTTTAAAGGAAATGCCCAAGATGGCCACAGGATGGGTTGTTTCTCTGTGATGATATCCCAGAGTCCTATTAGTACTTCCTGACTTTGCATCCTTCCAAGAGTCTCTCTGTTTGTCTTGGTATGTGTGCGTATCCCTTTCCACATGCGTCTATCTGGCCATTCTCTTTACCTGTGTTTATGTGTGTGGCTTTCTCTCTGTGCTCGGGGTCCACTGTCCCTCAGTTTTCATTGGTGTGCATTCCTTTGTGTCTCTATCTTGTTTCTTTGTGTCTGGATACATCTGTCTCTTCTTTCTACCCTGCCTCTCTCCCTTGACTATAATGTTGAATAGCCATCTATTTTTCATTCTTTCCCTTTTTGACTGGAAAAAAAAAAGTTTCCTAGTCTTAATTTTTAAAATAGATATAGCATATTTTATATATTCAAATTTTTAAAATTTCCATTTACCTATGATGAATTACTTAGCACAATATCTAATATTCAGTAGGTACCCAATAATTATGTCCTTTGATCTGGCTTCCCTTTGTGTAACTGCCTAAGTGACCTTTTTTTTCCGCATGGGTCAATGATTCTCAGCAGGAAAAAAGGTAGATCCTCTGTATCTATCTAAGACACTTTGTTGTTCTCTCTGATCCTCACCCAGGGCGCCAGCCCTCGGCCTCCTCTTTGTCATGACGCTGTCTGTGCCTGTCTTTCGGGAACTAATGAAGGTGCAGGATCAAAGTTAATTTTTTGCTCAGCCACCCCTCAGCCACCTGTGCCTTCTACAGGCTCCTTCTCTTTTGTTTACCCTGAAAGTATTTAGTGAGCGCTTGCTATGTACTCAGTCATGGGGAGACAGGCGTGAACAATGCAGACAGTAGTCTGTGCCCTCATGGAGCTTATGATTTGCTGGGAGAAGTGAGCAGAAAATAGGTACCTGAACAAGAGAGGTACAGTGGAGGCAGTGATTGGGATACCGACCAGGGGACGATCTCTCTGAGATACTTTCAAGGCAGGACCTAAGTGTAAGTAGGAGCCAACCTGGGACAAAGCAGGAGGGAGGTGGAGGGAGAGTGTCCTCATCAGACAGAGCAGCCCTGCAAGAGGGCACGGGGTTGGGGCTGTACCTGCTGGAATGCTGGGAGCTGGAAGGACACCAGTGTGGTTGGAGGAGGTCAGCGAGCTGACAACAGACTGAGCCAGGCTCCCAGGTTGGTGCAGTAAGGGCTCATTCCAACCTGAGGGGAAGCCTCCGATGGGTTTTGGGCAGGAGAGGGGCTGATCTGGTTTATGTGTTTAAAAGATGACTCTGGCTAGTGTGGGGGGGCTTAGATTTCAGGAGCTGGTGAGGAAGCCGGCAGAAGGAGACTCTTCAAAGATGGTGACAGTAGGGAAGGAAAGAAGAGAAAGCCTTTGGTAATATTTTAGGAGGTAGAAATGACAGAATTGGCAGATGAATGAGATGTGAAGACAAGGGGGTGGGAGAACCAAGGCGGGTGCCGGGTTTCGGGCTTCGGTACTCAGGTGCCCATTGCAGGGAGGAGGGGGGCTGAGCAATTCTCATCCCATTTTGGGCATGAGAATTGGGCATGGACATTCCATCAGAGATGAGTGTAGAGCGTGCAAGGGGAGACATCAAGCAGGCAGGCAGATATAGGAGTCTATACTCGGGACTGGGGACTTGGGTTGGGGATAGAAATTTGGGAGCTGTCAGTCATGGGAATGGATTATCCCCCGGTGCAAGGGGACAGAGAGAGGAGCAGGGGCCCAGGAACAGGATTGGAGACTCCACCATGAAGAGGGCAGAGCAAGGAGGAAGAACCTACCCAAAGGAAAAGGAGAGGGAATCAGAGACGGCCCCAGTGGGCAGGACGCATCCTCAAAGCCAAGAGGACAGAGTGTTTTAACAGGGACCTGTGCAGTGGGAGCCCAGATTGTGAGCCAGTGTGCCAGAAACTGCTGGAGGCTGGGGGAGAGCGGGGCAGAAAACCTGTCCCTGGATGTGGCCACCTGAAAGCCCCCTATGGCAGTAACAAGGGTGGCTTTGCTGGAGTTAGGGAATGTGGATCGGGGTAGGGTGAATGGGCGGTGAGAGAGTGGAGACAGCCTGGGAAGACAGGTCTTCTAGAAGTCTGGTTATGAAGGGCTTTAAATAAAGAAACATTACCCATAGAGGATGAGAGATCAACAGTGGGATCTTTGGGATAAGAAATACTAGAGTGTGTTTGGAAACTCTCAGAATGATCACTGGAGAGTGAGAGATTGGGCCTCAGCTGTTGTGTTACTTTTCACAATGATGAGAAGTTATCATTGTGTAACTTCACAGTTTACCAAGTGTCATTACACCCACTGTCTCAGCCTCACGGCCAGGCTATGAGGTATGCGGCAGCCCTGAGTTAACAGGCGAGGCACAGCCGGGAAGGGGCGGGGCCAGACCCCTGTGCCCACACTGTGCTCTGGGCCCCTCCCTGTCCACAGCAGTCCTATCCCAGGGAACTGGCGCCAGACTGGGACGATGCTCACACAGCATGGGCTGTACCCTGCCAGTGTCCCTCAGGCCCTGTTTCCTGCTACCATCCAGCCAATCCCTTCTGCCTGCAGGCCCAGCTTTTGATATTAGGAAGCCACAGCTACTATTCAAGAGCACGGGACACTGTCCCAGTCCCTAAGCCCATCTAACTGAGCCTCAACACCTCTTGAAATTCTGGAAGAAACCAGCAATCTCTGGCAGGTGTCAGAGAGAGGAAACGTGACCTTTCACATCCCTCACGTCCAATGCCCCAGGCTTATCCAACCCCCAGGCTTATCAGCATGGGGACTGTCACGCAGAGGGACTATGATTGGGTTAGTGACTATGGCTAACCTCTGGACCGCAGTTTCCTTTTCTAGAAAATGCCTCATCTACCCTCTTTCTGTGGGGCTCAGGTGAGACAAAGCATCTGATAGTGCTTTCAAGAAGCACAGCCCTCTGGGACCGTGGTGTCTTGTGAGGAACAGCAGGGATGGCAGCAACCAGAAGATCCAGAGCCTGGGAGGACTAGTGCGTGGCACCCAAGGCGGTTTCTGTCCCTGGGGGCTGGAGCCAGCTGCTGACGATGCTGGAACCCAAGTGTTCTGTCTCCCCTGCCCAGACACATCCATGGGTCGTGCTGTGCCCTCGACTCGCAGCCCTCAGATGCTGTTCGTCAAGGCGTCCAAGGCGCGACCTTCCATTGCCGGGTGCTGACTCAGCTCCCAGTGAGCTTTGTTTCCACCCTCCCTCACACATTGTGGGTGCCAGAAGGCGCCCGGCCAGTTGCTCAGCATTCCCCAAACTTCACGGGCTCTGCATCTTGGTGACAAAGGAGAGGGCCAAGTTGGATCCATTTCAGGAAAGCAAGAAGTGATTTCTCTCAAAGACCTTGGAGAGGTCTTTCCGCCCACCCCATCCCCACCCCCAAAGCGTTCTCAGCCAGGACAGCCAGAGGCCGGCAGCTGAACGTCACTCAGGATGTACACGCTTAGGTTAAGACAAAGGCAGGAGGCCAGGACTAATGGATGGACATTGGCCGGGTTCCTTAGGAGAGCCTGGCAAGCCGGTGTTCCCTAGAGGTCGGAGGAGGCCTTCAGACATTCACAGCCATACTGCTGGAGGGTGACCTTGGGTACAGCGCTTTCTCTAGGTCAAAAGGCAATGGGAAGATACCAACAGTGTGACACCTAAGCCCTATGACTCAGACATAGACTCTGAGGTTTCATTCATTCGGTCATTCAACAAGTATTTACTGAGCCCCTAGTGTGTGCCAGGAACTGTTCTAGGCCCCGGGGAACAAAACAGACAAAAAGTTCTGCACTCGTGGAGCTGATACTCCAGTGGGATCAGACAGAGGAGAGAGAGCTAAACACGAAGACAGAGAGTTGTCAGCTGCTGGTAAAAGCTTTGCGGGGAGAGAGCAGGGATGAGGGATAAGGAGCACGGGGAGAGGGTGGTGCTTGCAGATTTCAGGAATGTGTCCAGGCAGGCCTTGCTAAGAAGCAACAATGGAGCTGGGACCTGAACTTGGTGACAGAGGGAGACAGCCATGTGGGTATCTGGAGGAAATGCATTCTGGGCAGAGGGAACAGCAAGTGCAAAGTCCCTGAGGCAAGGACGTGCCTGGGCTCCAGTGCAGCAAGGAGGCTGTGTGGCTGCGGGAGAATGAGACAGAAGAGATGAGGACAAATGCGCATTTTAATCTTTCACATTGCGTTCCTTCGAGAAGGAGCTCCAGCAGGTCCACCTACAGACTTTAGATGTGTTCGCAATCTCCCATCTGAGATGCTCACTTTACACCATTGTTTAAATGCTGGGACTCTGTCAGGAAAGTCATCTCAAACCTCAGCAAGAAAGCCTCTGCGCCTCCAGGGCTCATTTGCCCAGAAAGAGTCTGGGTCCCAGTCCTAGCACCTGACACCTAACTTGGGGAAGTGCATTCACTCTCTCAGCCTCATTTTACCCCAACACAGCTTTTCAGTTACCTCATCTGCAAAATGGGTTAATAATACAGCCTCCCATGCCTACTCTTCTTGCTTATTAGATTTAAATTAGCGAGATTATAAATAAGAAAGTGTTCTGACATTGAAATGCGCAAGGGAGATGTAGGGGGTGGTTGTTTCCTTCTCGAAGCCTATGGCAAGGCTGCCCGTCTCCCCGCGCCACCCTGCTTTCATATTGTGTCTCACGTGGGCCCAGCTGACTCTTACTTCGAGTGAGTCTGTAGCTGATTCAGGGACACTCACCAAACACCCAGGAACCCCTGAGGCGAGGCTGTCGGGGGGTCCCGCCAGAATGCCCCAAGGCTGAATTGCCCCACACTTGACCTGTCTGGGAGGATTCTAAGCCCCACTGTGGGATGGGAGGACACCAGGTGAGCCCAGCTGCTCCTCAACACCCCCTCCTTGCTCCTCCTCCAGGTACAACGGCCCCAACCTGGTTCTGAAGTATGACCAGACCCAGAAGCGACTGGTGAACATTGCAGTGGATGAGCGCAGCTCCCCCTACTATGCCCTGCGGGACCGGCAGGGGAACGCTATTGGGGTCACGGCCTGCGATATTGACGGGGATGGCCGTGAGGAGATCTACTTCCTCAACACCAATAATGCCTTCTCAGGTAAGGGGCTGGGGCCTCGGGCCCCTTCCTGCTTCCCACACCAACTGGGGGAGAGGGGAGCCGTCCTCAGGTTATTCTGTCACAGGCTCCCCCAGGCATAGGTAGGACCCTGCTGCCTCCAGGAGCTCGCTGTGTCCCAGCAGAGACCCCCGAGAGGATCCCTGGCCTCCCTCAGACTTTCTGCCACCTTCATCTCCCAATCTGAGCAGCCTCCCGGCCCCGGTCTTCCTAACCCCTCCCCCACCCCCAACTGCTCCTGCCATTGCTCTGCCACTCAGCCCTTCTCACTGGACAGACGGCCCCGGAATCGCCCTCCATGCTGCTTCTAGGGGACCTTCCAAAATGCTTTGAAAGGGCCCCCCACCGCTTTTAGCTGAGCTCATTTATTCACTCCACAAATTCCTGCTGAGCACCTACTCCCTTCCAGACTAGAGACACTAGCTACTAGGGAAACAACTTGGAAGCAGACAGACCTTGAGTTCCTGGAGCCTTTCCCAGCCTAGGGCGTCTCAGCCGACTTACCTGGGGGTCTGGTGTGAATGCGCATTCGGACACAGCAAGTCCGGGCACTGCCCAAGGTCCTGCATTGCTAACACACCCTCACACTGGAATGCTGTTGCTGGTCCAAGGACCACCCAGGGATGGCTGAGGGACACTGATGCCAGAAGGCTGAGTGACAGTAAGGGTAACAGTAGTGGCTAACTTAAGTATGCCAGGCCTGGATCTGAGCCCTTCACACGAATCGTCCCACAGGAGCCTCACAGCAGCGCACTTAGGTCCTAGCATCCCGCTTTCCGGCTGAGGAGACTGAGGCACAGAGGTCACATGACTGGCACAAGGCCACACTACTTATAAGTCCCAGGACTCAAACCCAGGGGTCCAACTCCAGATCCACCCTTTAATTAAGATACTCCATGGCCAGAGCACCTGGGTGGCTCAGTCAATTAAGTGTCTGCCTTTGGCTCAGGTTGTGATCCCAGGGTTCTGGGATCAAGTCCCACATTGGGCTCCCTGCTCAGTGGGGAGTCTGCTTGTCCCTTCACCCCTCCACCCTGCTCATGCTTTCTCTCTCTCTCTCTCAAAAAAATAATACTTAAAAAAAAAAAAAGGATACTCCACGGCCTTACTCAATCCTGTGTTCTCAGGGCCTAGTGGAGAGCCTGACTCATAGAGGGTGCTCAGTGTTGCACATGTTGGGGGCTGTGTTCTTGGGCTAAAAATCCAGGTCATTCCCAGCCCCTGTCCACATTCCCAAGCCTAAGCTCAGCGCCGTAGAACAAAGTCCACTCCCATGGAGCCAGAACATCTGCAAGGAAGTCTCAGGCCACAAGAACATCTGCAAGGAAGTCTCAGGCCACGGTGTCCTCCTAAACCATGCAGAGCCTCATATCCCTGAGGGGCCAGGTGGGACACGCATTGGCCTCTTCCAGATGGTGACAACCTCTTGGGTTGGTCTAGACGATACCCTGCAGTTCAGACCTGTGTATTTTCCATCCTGGTCCCTCCTGATCTCCCAGAGGCAGAGGACTGCCTGGCTCTGGGGATTGCCTTCCCTGCCTCTTTCCCAACACACACCCACACACACACACGCTTTCCCTTAGCCCATAATGTTACACACACACACACACACACACACACACACACACACACACACACTTTCCCTGGGCCCATAATGTTGCCCCTATTGGTTTTTGAGGCCAGGCCAAGATCCACACCCAAGACTGCCCCTGATGTCGAGCCCCGCCAGTGGCATGAATGGCAGGGGGAGAGGTTGGGGCCTGTGCCAGGGGCAGGGGCAGGGGCAGGCGGGGCTGACTGGCTGACAGCCAGCCCTGTGCAGCCAAGAAACAATGAGCCACAGCCCTGAGTGGTGTTTTATGGGTTTTCATCTCATCTTGCCACCAAGTGAGGCCTGAGAGATAGTAATTATCCCTACACAAATATCAGGGCATGATTACCCAGCTGGATTTACTGCCCTCTCTCCAACTAAGCCAAGATTGGATTAGGACACAATTAATTGATGGGCTGATCAACCCTTTAAGTTGATCAAGGTCAGGAGGGGAGCAGCAGCAGGGGACAGCCGTGGAAGGGGTGAGTCTCCAGGAAGAGGCAGTAGGGCAGGGAAGCAGAAATAGGAGAACTGTGGAAGAGGGGGTGGTGTTGAACATGGGCTTGGCAGGCGGGATGCCAGAGGAAGGGGACAGACTGTCCTCCCCACTCACCAGGCACCGAGAACCTGGGAGGAGAGGGTTCAGTGGCTCTGAGGCCAGAGACCCTGCCACGCTTTTGGAGTGTTCCATTGCGAAGCCGGGAGCAGGGGTGCTCAGCCCGAGCTGCACATTGGAATCTCCTGGGGAGCTCTTAGCACTCCTAGTTCCCAAGGTGCACCCCAGTCCAGTCCAATCCAAACCTCTGGGGTGAAACCCAGCTATCAGACTGTAATGCTTTCCAAGTGATTCCCAGGTGCTGTCGAAGTTGAATGGCGACCCACCCCCCCACCAGTCATGTCAGCTCCCGGGTCAGCCTTACCTCACCAAAGTTCCACTCAGTTATGAACCTATTCATTCACTGCACAAATATTGACTGAGCACCTACTGTGTGCCAGGCACTGTTGGAGGCACTGAGGCTGCCCCCTGAATGAAACTGACAAAAACCCTGCCCTCCTGGAAGTTACAGTGTCCCCAGTGCTGCCTTATAGTTCTCTAGGTACCTGATTCTCACCGACTTGAAGCTCCTTGAAGGCACAGTCTCTGTACTGGTGCCCCAGACCCAGGTAGACCTTGAAGGTCCTGAGAGCACGATCTAAACTTGATAAGTAAATCCAGGAAGAACAGACAAGCCATGATCCATCAGGCATGAGAGAAGTTTTGCCAACAAAGGGAGGACGAGGGGAGGCAGATAGCATGGAGCACCCCCACCAGAAGGTCCTGGGTTTCAGGGCACAAATGTTCATCTGGGAGAGGCTGGAGCTGGGCCCCCAGTGCCCAGAAGCCTCCGTTCCAGACGTGCACCTCCTGGTGACCTTCTGTGGGTTCGAGGGATGTCTGTGGGTTTGAGTTAATTTTGCAGTTGAGTGATTCAATTGATTCATCGACAGTGGGCAGGGTGTGGAGCTGGGACATTTGTGCCATCTCAGCACTTCCTGGGGTCCAGCTGGCACAACGCTCAGCCGCTGCCACCTGCCCCCTGTGGGCAATCTGAGTTCCCCTCCAGGGGCCCTGCCAGCCCATGCCTGCTCGTGGCATGTGCCTGGGGGCTCCTTCAGCCTGTGCTGGGGCATTGGAGGGACCTGCGGAAGAATGGCCTTGTCCTCTCCCTCAGCCAGCCTTTGGGATGTTGGAAGAGGGTTGAGACCCTATATCCTGGCAGTGGGAGTTAGTCTGTATGACCCTGAGATCTGCATCTTACTCACTGGGTGACCTCTCTCAGCCTCAACCCTATCATCTATAGAATATGAAAAATCATATCAATTTCATAAACTCAACTCCCTCCAGCAGCTCCATAGACTATGCCCAGAGTCTCTGCCATGGCCTACTGTACCCCTCCTTGATGTGAGCCCTAATGCCTTTCTGATTCGGTGCCTACACCCTTCCTCTTGCTCACCATGTTCCCACCGGAGGCTTTCATGCTTGCTGTTCCCTCTGTCTGAAATGCCTTTCCCACCACTGTTCTCAGGGCTCACTCCTTCCCTTCATTCAGGCTCATCCTCAGATGGGGTCTCACCTGAACACCTGAAAAGCATAGCCGTATATCCCTCGATGACTTTAATTTGCTCTATTTCCCTTCAGAGCACACAGCCCTATCTGAAAGTAGACTATATATCTGCTTGTGGTTCATCTCTTCTGCTCTGCTAGTCAGCCTCACAGGGATAAAAACGTAGTCTTGTTTGTCACTGTATCTCCAAGACCACTTAATGTCACTTAATAAACATTTAATACAGACATTTGAATGAATAACTGAGACACTGAACGAAAAGCACTTACAATGGTATCTAGGACTTGATAAGCACTCTCCAAACAGTAGCTGTTATGATCCGGCAACGTGAAGAAAGCCAGAAGTGTCCTGGATGGCGGTGTCAGGCCTCCCTCCTGGCCCATGGGAGAGAGACTCGAGGAGCAGAAACAAAAAAGGACTATCCCGTAAAAAAGATACCACTCAGAAAAGGATACCAGGAGGGCCTGGGTCAAGGACTAAGAATTAGAAAACAAGGAGGAGGGAGGGACCAGAGGAAGATCAACCACGATCCCAAGAAGGCCTGGCCAACGAAACCAGCTTATGGCTTAACTGACATGGAAACTGACCAGCCAGTGTGGTTCAGGCAACACCTGACTTGGTGAAAACCAGGTGGGAGAGCACATAGGACGAAGGGGGACAAGAGCTGGTTCCAGCACCTCTCTCAACATCCAAGAACGCAGGATCTCCCGCGGCTCCCTCTCAGAGCCCATCCCTCTAGGGGTCCGGCGCTGGTCCACCACTGAGCTTTGTGGCCCAAGCTCTCCAGCAACTTGAGACCCTGGGGTCATGGTCAGCAGGAACTGCGAGCCCCACCCCTTACATGACGTTCACTCCCTCCATTCAACAGCGCAGTCACTGATAATCTGCTGCCTTCCATCTACATACAGCTCCCTCCTTCTCTCCACTTACAGTAGCACGCTCCGCTCGCACTGCTGCTCCTTGCTTGTTCCCACCTACAGTTTCGGATATGATGTCACAGCCACACGCAGACCGCTTGCTCTTTCTTGGGATGCTGTATTGTATTCCACTGTGTTGATTTGCCCGTCACCGCACTGGTCCTCTGTGGATGAACACAGAGATGACTTACCAAGTGAATAAGCTTATCTGGCACCCCGTGGTCCGCCATTGCAGGCGTGTCTGTAAGGGGCGTCGGGAGGAGGGGATTGCTGGATCAGAGGACAGTCCTGTGACACTCGCGTCGGCCCTGCTGCAAGAGAGCATCTCCTAACATTCTCATCGACACAGCGTGCCATCATTTTTTTTTTAATATTGCCAATCTGATAGGAAAAAATTGGTATCTAAGTGTAGTCTTAATTTTCATTTTTCTCAAAACGGGTGAGGCTGAGCATATTTTTATATATTCGAATCTCTTGTCTGCTCATTGCCTTTGCCCGGTTTTTCTATTGATTATTGGCCTTTGTCTTATTGATTTATAACACCTTTTTATAAATTAGGGAAATGAGCCCTCCGTCTGTAATGCATGTTGCAAACAGTTGCCCCTGGTTTGTCATTTGTGTTTTGTCTTTGTTCCTCATGGGCTTTGCAATGCAGAAAATTTTGATTTTTATGAACTTGGATTTATCACTCTTTCCTCTGATGACTTCTGGGCTCCGTGTCACCCTTAGGCTGTCGGCAGGGACTCCTGTACCCTGGCGGAGAGGAAGAGTCAGTCACTGTGCCAAAAACGAAAGGCACTTGGGGACAGGTTGTACTCCCGGCCTCTGCCCACACCACAGGTGGGCCGTCTGCTCTGGAGAGCACAGCCCTGGTCCAGCGGCTCCCTCGCCAGCCAGGTCCAGCGATGCCCAGGCCTTCTACATCTCGCTACTGGCAGCAGCACTGGCAACAGCTAGAAGCTCTTCAGAATGCGGACTCTCAGGGCCCTACTCCAGACCTACTGGACCAGAATTTGCACTTCGCCAGAATGCCCTTGACTTCCTGTGTCTGGGAAAGCCTGAGCCACATGGTGCTGAGTCTCCAGCTTCTTTCCTAGTAGGCTTCCAGGTCCTCCTCGTTCCTTGCCATGCTTTCCTGGGATGCGACGTTCTGGTCTTCAGCTCCCCCCACCTGGCGCCATTTGGGAAGACAAGCTCATGACCTGCTCAGCTTCCCCGCCCCCATCCCCACGAGGCTCCTTTTGCATGTGGGCCCATAAAAAGTAAGGATGGACGAGGCTGTCAACACACTACCATAAACTGGGACCCCAAAGGCCATTTTCTCAGTCCTAACACAGAACGAGTTTTCTTAGGAGCAGAGGACTAGACTGCCCTCTGCCAGCCCCCACTCCAGCTCTCTGACTTGAAGGGGAGCAGGGGAATGCTTTGCAGTCACACCGCAGTTTGAAGCTCAGCTTAGCCACCAGCTGTGCAACCTCAGGCGAATGACTTAACCTGCAGAGCCCCAGTCTGTAAAATGACAAACCTGTCTTTCCGACACAACTCCAGAGACATCTAAGTGAGCTAATGTGAATGAAGCACCTGGCAGGGGTTGGTCAGGTTTCCGCTTTCACTCAGGGATGGAAGGGGGAAGACTCGGGTCAGAAATTCTATCAGGGTCAGGAGGAGTCTGGCTCCCTTCTTTATTAAAATGCCCTTTGCCTGAACTAGTTCTTTCTTCCCCTGAAGCCATCACTGCTTCGTAGGCTTTCCATTGACTAGGTCTTGTAAAGCATATTACTCTCTGTGTCAGTTTATACAGTTGCTTCCTGGAATGTGGCTCATTGAAGACCTGCGTTCCTGAATGCCCTGTCATTTCCTGGATGATGATGGTGGGGGGTAGTGGCGCTGGTGGTGATGGTGGTCATGATGATGTGATGCTGATGAAGATGGTGAGGTTGGTCATGATGTTGGGGATGGTCGTGATGGGGAAGGTGAGGATGGTCATGATGATGTGATGGTGGTCATGATGATGGGGATGGTGGTGATGGGGATGATAAGGATGGTCATGATGGTGAGGACAGTGATGGTGGTCAATGATGATGGGGATGGTCATGATGGGGATGGTGAGGATAGTCATGATGATGAGAATGGTGGTGATGGGGATGGTGAGATTGGTCATGATGATGTGATGATGATGAGGAGGGTGAAGGTGGTCATGATGATATGATGGTGGTGATGGTGATGATGGTGATGATGATGATGATGATATTGTTTTCATTATTTGTTGAACTTATCTTATGCCAGATATTGTTCTAAGTACTTCACATACATTATAGAATTTAATTCTCACAACAGCCTGATGAATAGGTACCCATTCTCCTGGTCCCATTTCACAAATAAGAAAAGGACAAGTTTGTGGCTTGCCCAAGGTCAGCCTAGGCCAGGGGATGTTGCTGGCTCCCTCCTGACCCCGGCTGTTTGGCAGTAGTCTCTTTGCCTTATGAAGGAGTTTGGGGGCAGAGCCCTCTTCCCTACCACACATACTTGCTCACTCTTCTCTTTTTCACCTGTACCAGACCATAAGTCTCGTCATCTCCCCAAGGAGGTGGCAGCCCACAGGGAAAGAGGCACTTGGACCACTGATCCTCAGGAAGAGCCCTCTATGACCCCAGCTCACCCTTCCAGCAGTTACCCCTTGGAGGCAGAGCTTGGTGTGGAAGGGATGACAGGATAGTGAATTGAGGGCCATTTGCTTGATGGACACTACTGCCCTCGATGCAGATCCTTCCCCATTTGTCTGATGATTCTTCCATATCTGTCCCTTCTTTTCCTATGCCTGACTGCAGCTGCTCCTGGGACATGTTCTTTCCCCTCTGCCCCTACCCCAGACTTGCTGCCCTGTAAGCTGCTATCCTTCATGGCCAATGACCTCTTGAATATGTCTTCTCAGCCAATTTGTGACCCTGACAAATGCAAATGGTGTGAAGCCAAGCTTCTGCTCTCATGCCTAGCTGGCCGGTGCCGCTGCTTCAGTCGCTGTCCCATTCAGCCCACTCAGCCCCACTCAACACCCACCTCCAGCCTTCCTGCACCTGCCTCCTGCATCCCCTGCTTCCTCCTACTCCTACTGTCATCACAGAATTGGCCACCTTTTCTCCCTTGCTACCCCATGCCTCACTCCATTGCCAGGTTCATCTTCTGGAGACACCGTCTTCCCCAGATCAGAAACCACCAAGGGCCCTTTCTGCCCTCAGAATTAGTGGAGCAGAATTCTGCATGGAATTAGTGGGTCTCTCCTTCCCTGCATGTTTTTCCCCCTCAACCTCCACAAATTCTTCTCTCTGGGCAAACTGTGTGGCCTCTGTCTCTCTGTCTATGCCAAGTTTTAATAGACTGATGTCCCCTGAAAGTCTCCAAGCAAGGGGTGAAAGATGCACAGAGTACGGCTGGGACCCTGGGCAACTGACTAACCTCTCTGCCCCCTCAATTTCTCCGTCTGGGAGAAAGGTGCTGCACCACCTCTCAAGGTGGGTTTAGGGCAGATGGTGTTTATAAAAGAGAAGCTTCATGCAAAGCCTGGCCATACTAAGTGCTCTATACACAGGAGTCTTTGTTACTCGGACCCTTCAAGTCCAGGTTCAGGTGCCTCCTCCGTCACGAAGCCCTCCCTCATCACCGTAGCCCCTTCCATCCCGATGTCATGGCATCTCCAGGATGTATCATCCCATCCTGCCCCTCCGAGCTCTGTTAGCTGTGGGGACTTAGGCAGGTCCCTTGTCTCTTGCGCCTCGGGTCCTTCATCTATAAATCAAACAGGCAAATCATTCCCAGCTCGGGGTTGTGGTGAGGGTTAATGAATGGGTGTGAAATGGCTGGCACATGAGGGAATATATGTGAAATGCTGCAGAAATGTTAAGTAGTATCAGTTTCACTGTGGTCCCACGGCATCTCCTCTACCCATCCCTCCTGTTGTTGAATGAACCGTAAGCACCCAGAATCAGCGACTGAGACTCCTCTTTCCTGGTGGCCTCCTACCATACCTGGTACCCACAGGGTGGCAGACTCCTGAGCCTCCCCTACTGGGCCTTTCCCCCGGCCGCCTGGTAGCAACTGGCAGTCCTACTGTCCTCTGAGACCTTCAAGTCTCCTTCAATACCCAGATGCCAAAGTCAGGATGGGACTGGAAGTCCCCAGACATGCGTCTCAGAGGGGCTGTGACCCCTGGAGCACTCTGCCCTGCCCATAAACCCCCTTCTGTTTCTCCCAGGCCTCTGTCCTCTCAGAATCTGCTCCAGGGGGCTCAGCAGAGCCCCTCTCTCTAGCAACTAACAGCCTCTCTTCTTCCTGGTCAGCTGCCCGCCGACTCAGTGCAGGACACCAGGGCGGAGGGCAGCTACAAGGAGCCAGAAGGCAGATTACACACCGACATGAGCCGGGTGCCAGTGCTGGGTGGTTACTGCCGGTGCCATCGACCCACACCGCCCGCTGTTTATCTGTCTTCCTGACACACCTAATTACCCAGGTTGCAGCTGCCAAAGCATTTGCTCTTCCTAAATCATGGGCTCCAGTCTCCCCTCGCCCGGGCCTCCAGGCCTCTGCCTGCAGAGGGCCTGCCATTGATTTTGCCGTTCCCATTTATGATCTACAAGGCTCTGTCTGCATCACTGTTGCACATTTTACCTTAATTAGTTTATTCTTCTGGGCATCCCTAGTCAGCTCAGAAGCCAGGAGGTGGAACAGGGGAAGAGGCTAACAACACGGGACGCCCTGACCCCTCCGGCCACAAAGCCCAGGGCCTGGCCCGAGAGCAGCACCCTACTACAGCAGCTGGCTAAGACCAGGGCTCGTTCTGCAGGGTGCTAATAGGTGAGTTGCACAAAGGGGTTCCGTGGCGAGCTGTGCTCGGGACAGGCTGGATTAAATAAGATTCAGTAGGTAATTTATTGCAGGACTTGTCAAAGTTTTAATAGACTGATGTCCATTGAGATTCTCCAAGCAGGAGGATGGAAGTTGTGGTCGTTCCCAAACTCAGATGATCACAGAATCTTCCAGGCAGCTCACAGAGACCAGGGCTCCGTAAAGCACACTCTGGGAAATGTTTATCTTGGGGGAGCAGGGGGAGTTGGAGGTGATGAGGCAAACAAAGGAGGACAGAGGCACCCTGGGGCCATATGCTCCTCTGGTCTCACTGAGGCAGGAAATCCACAGCATGAGGAATTGCTCCCACTGAACATGGAGGTGAGTGTCGAGCTCCGCAGAGCCCCAGCTGCTGGCAGCTGCTTTCTCACACTGGCCCACGCGGGGCTAGAAGTTAACCCCAGTATTGCAGGGGAGACTAGCCTAGCTGGAGGGACCATCTAAAGGGGCCCTGGTCTGACAGAGGAGGGCAAGGGTTGCTTGCTGTTGGTGGAGGCTAGAGACCCAGAAGCCTGCAGGGCCATCATCAGAGGTCCCCCAAGCATTGGGAAGTGATGACAAGGTTGCCACTGCCTCGGGAACAGCCTCGAGCACGGCAGTCCAGGCCCACAGCCCCTTCTCTGCAGTCCTCAAATCCAAAACACTCTGAAAGCCTCAGGTGCTTTTTTTTTTTTAAGTTTGTGGGAAAATGAATTGCTGGCAAAACCTGTCCTGAGCTGATGCGAGCTATTTATAGGCTTTATTTATCCCACTTAGTGTGAATATTCATCTATTTTACTGCAGAAATATTAATGTGTTTAATTACAAGGTGCTGCCCCATCCCTCCCAGGGGTGTTATGTAATAAACGGTGTGTGCACTGTGTTACCTTTCTAAAATGTGAAAGAACAAAATCTAAATTTCTAAGTACATCTGGCCCCCAGGGATGGCGCTGCGGTCCACGGACTGGGGTGGCATGGGCCGACCTGGGCAGCTCCGACCCGGGGCTGGGGGCTGCCGTGCATTTTATCCTGTAATTCTCACAGCCACCTCTGAGGGAGGAGGCTCGGCTGGTACCCCGAGGCCCAGATGAGGAAACCGAGGCTGGAGAGGATAAAGGGCCAGCAAGGCCCCGAGCTAAGGGGAGTCGGCCCCTGTGCTTCCGTCCAGACCCAGTTCCTCGGTTGCCCCAGTGGGCTTCCCTAGCCAGCCAAGCAGTTCTGTGCCCACCCCAGCTGCACTCCCCAGCCCAAGCCTCCATGCACAAATACCGGCAGGCCTCCCGGATTGGCTTCCAGCTCTGCTCACGAAAGGCCTTCCCTCCCCTGGACGAGCCTCTGCACCTCTGGGAGGGTAGGAGGGCTCTGCTCCGGGGCCAGCTCCCTAGGGTCTGGGGAGCATCTCGGAAGCCACTGCCAGACCCCACAGACCACACAGCAAACCCGTTGGTCCCTGTGGTCTTAGGAGGTTTCCACAGGAGGCCACTTAGAGAGCAAAACCTTTTGTCCTCTCCTGGACAGAACTCCCTGAGGGATCCTTCATAAGTGCCCTCTCCTAACATGGTCCCACTCCCTCAGTCCTATTCAGCCACTCATTTCACACACAGACTCTCACCAGGCAGTGTGGAGCCGAGGTCCCTAAAGGATCTTGGAGAGGGCCCCATCCGTAACCTGGGAATGACCACTTCTGGCTAATACCCCCCCACCTCGAGGGGGCGCTGTGCTCGCCTTCCGTGTACATCAACTCCTGTATTCTTCGCAGCAAACTGGATGTAGCTATTACTCTCATCCCATCTGCAAATGGGAAAACTGAAGCTCAGAGATGCTAAGCAACTTGCCCAAAGTCAACAACTAGCCCCTAGAATAGTGGAATCTGGGTAGAACAGAGACGAGGATGGGGGATTGTTTACTCTAAACCCCAAGGTCTTAACTACTGCGCCATATAGCTCCCTTCAGCCTAAGTCATGGCCTCCGCCTTGGGCCAGCCAGAGAGTCAAGTGCAGGGGTCTGTCCCCAGGGCCACTCGTCCCCCAGCTCACGTTCCCAGCTTCCTACAGCTGCCCCTTTGCTGTCTCTCCTGTGTTTCCTATGCTAGCCCTTGAGCGTGGAACATGACCCCTCCCAAAATACGAACGCTCTGGGGCTCATATGAGCAAGAAACCAACTAGGGGTCATGGCAGAGTGGAGTGCTCTAAGTGGTCTTACAAGGGATTGAGCCTCTGGCTACCAGAAGTTCTTTGCCCTTCCCCAAAATAAACCTTGGCCATGAACGAGCTCCGGGAGGCCACAGAGCTCCCACAGTTACATGTGGTATGCCACGCGGTGCCATGCGTGTGACTCCCTGAGCTGGCAGTCCTCGGCCTCCATCCAGCTCTGAAAGGGGTGGAGACCCTGGCCCCCGAGGGCCTCCCAGGGCTGCTCACCCCTTTCACCCCACCTGGGCACTGACCCTGACCCTGCTGCCATCGGGTTCCCCTGGGGGTGGGCAACAAGTCCGTCAGAGCTCCACTTCCAGACCTTTCTGGATCTGGGCTTAGAGCCCCAGCTACCAACCAGCATTGTTTCTTCTCAGACCCAAATGAGGTCCTGTGATCTAGCAGAGAATGCAGGAGGAGGTCCCAGAGAAAGAGACATCCTGGGTGGGATTTGGGTACTGGAATATCAGCAAGCTCAGATCTCCCGTACAGTCAGTGCAGGAGTAGGGGGCCAGGTGTGAACCCCACTATTGAGGGTCATCTCAGACCCAGGGTAGATCTGTGGCTACCGAGGCCTGGGTTGGCCATTTTCATAAGCCAGTCTCTTCTCTCAACCAAAAACACCCCAGCACCCCCCAGACAGAGAGAGCCTCACCCGCCTGCTGTGGGGAGCGCTCACCTTGCCTCGATGACCTGTCTACCCGTGGCCCCAACCACCTGCGGCAGGTGTCCCGAAACCTACCTGCACACTGGGCCACCATCCACCAGCCTCCCTTCCTCTTCTCTCCAGGGGTGGCCACGTACACGGACAAGTTGTTCAAGTTCCGCAACAACCGCTGGGAAGACATCCTCAGTGACGAGGTCAACGTGGCCCGCGGTGTGGCCAGCCTCTTTGCCGGGCGCTCCGTGGCCTGCGTGGACAGGACGGTGAGCTTAGGGGTGCATGGGGGTCTGGGGAGAAGAGGGGGCCACACGGCAACGTGAGAGCCCACAGGGGACATGGAAGGGAGCTCACAGGCAGACATGGCCCGACAGAGCGGGGCTGTCCAGGGCAGAGCCCAAAGCTGCACCCCCCACAGTGCCTTACATGTAGCAGGTGCTAAATACTGACAAGATTTGCAGGGTGAGTTGCTATCTGCTTTCACATCCTTTCTCCCTTGAGGCTCTCCCAGCAACCAGCGAGGAAACTGGTCAGGGGCTGTCCTCACTGCATCCGTTGGGCAGAGGAGGGCACTAAGGCCCAGCTTGGGCACTGACTGGCCTGAGGCCCCCAACGAGATTGGCAGTGTGACTAGGACATGAATCAGACTCTTCCAGCTCTAAACCTTGTGATCATTCATTCAGTCGTTCAGCCAATATTTATTAAGCCTTTACTATGTGCCAGGCATTGAGCCATACGGCTCTTGCTGAAAATATTTGTGGAACGATGAAGGAATGACAAAGAGGTTGGTTAGTGGGTGAGTAGAGGGTGGCCTGAATGTCCCAGTCCTCTGGTTAATCAGTAGCTCGGTCACTGCTTTCGTGCCTGCTAGTTCCCCCCCATGGCAGGTGCCAAGCCAAAGCAGGTAGGGAGGAAAGGCGGAAGGGGAGGGGCAGGAGCAGACAGCCACCTGCCCCAGGGGGTGGCCCCGGCCCAGGCTTGCGTCCCAGCAGCCCCAACCAGAGCCCGAGGCTTGCCGTGGAGGCCATTTATCCCTCCTGTCACCTGCTCCCCTGCTGCCCCCTCCTTGGCTTTAGAGACAGGCACCAGTAAATCAGGGGCCCAGCTGCTGTCTAGCTTCCATTCCGGGGGCAGGGGCAAGGGGCCAGGGGCCTGGCTCGTTTCAGGATGGAGATGGCACCGAAGGGATTGGGGATTCAGCGTGAATCTTCACAGCAGGGGCCTCCAGGCCTTGGGAGAAGGCAGGTGCCAGGTATAAATATTTATTTCTTAACAAGCCGGTGCTGGGAAAAGAAGCCAAGCTGGGCTGTGAAGCCACATTTAGCCCTGACCTGAATCTTTGCCACCTGGACTCCTGCCTGGTGGGAGGGAAGGAGGAGGCCGTGGCTCTGTGAGCCACCCCAAAAGAGTGAGAAGGGTCTGGAGGGTGCCAGGCCTGGCCGCTACGGGGAGCCTCTTACCAGCCTCCTGCTTCCTGCCTCGCTCCTGCGGAACCAAGACTTCCCACACTTGGCCAAGGTGAGAATCATCTCCGAGCTGGGGACAGGGCCTGAAGGTTAATCACAAAGAGATGCACTCTTTGTCCTAACAAGGTCATCTGCACGCCCACACTTCTAACCACAGGACAAAGGCACCATGTGAAATACAAAAAAAAAAAAAAAAAAAAAAAGCTTTGGCACGCAGGCACTCAGGGAACTAGAAAAAGCCCCTACAGGGTCTGCCACCAGGAGAGGGACTCCTTTCTGGGTCCAGCCACCACTGCCACCCTGGCAATCCCTGGGTCCTGAGAACTGGAGAGGGGTGGGGGGAATGGAGCCAGGTCATGGCCACTCTGGGATGCTGCGCAGTGTAGGAAACACAGAAGCAATCTTAACAATAATGACAGCTAACCGTAATGAGCAAGCAGCACACCAAGCCCTGAGCTCGGGGCTTTATTCACGTTGTTTACTGATTCTTCACAATAGGCTTACGAGGTACCTGTTGTCATTATCCCCATTTTACAGATCTGGAAACTAAGGCTTCCAGCAATTAAGAAACTTGACCTTGGTCTCGTAGTTAAATGGCAGGCAAAGACAGAAATTGAGAACGAATCAGACGCCTTTCTGTCCCACGGCGACCCTGCCCCTGGGTGAACCAGTGTCAGTCACCAATTTCTAACCACAGGTGCTGTTACAGTGTTCACCTAACCCTTCCTCAGTCCCACAGCACCCCCACCCCCCAGCACCAATGCCTTTTAGTTGACCTGTTCCCAGCGTGTGGTCTCCGGACCAGCAGCACCAGCAACATTGTCGGAAATGCAGATTCTCCGGGCCGGATCCGCACTCCCTCCTCCAGACCTACTGCGTCTGAACCCACAGGGCGGAGGAGGTGGGCAGAAGTCTGGGTTTGAGCAAGCCCTGCGGGTGACTCTGGCACAGGCCGTAGTGGGACAGCCGTCCCTCAAGTAAAGGTCTCAACCCTACCACATGCCCTTCCTGTCCTCTCTCCAGCCACCCCCATCCCCTCTAGGCCCCAAACCTGACACCCTCGCCTGCCCTTTGTCTGCAGCCGCCTCATCACTCACCCACCTTTCTGGATCCAGCTCAAAGCCGATCTCTTACAAGAAGCGTTCTTCGATCAATAATGATTATGCCTCATGTTTATATAGCATTTTTATCTTTTGGAGACCTTTCACATGTGTTGTCTCATTTCATCTTCTCAACAACCCTGCCAGGAAGCAGGGGGAATATGATTCCCCTTTAACACACGAGGAGACGCAGCCGAAGAGGGTGAGGAAACTGCCCAAGGACAAAGCCATGGAGGGGCAGAGCCTGGACCGGGACCAGGCTAATATCCCTAGACCGTGGCTCTCCGGGTGTGGTTCCTGACTCAACAGCATTGACTTCACCTGGGAACTTGTTCAAGATGCAAACTCTCGGGCCCCACCCTGGAGCTCCCAAATCAGAAACTTGGGGGATGAGACCCAGCATCTACGGTTGAACAAGAGCTCCACGTGATTCTGATGTAGACTGAAGGGGGAGCCCACTGCCCTGGGGAGCCTCTCCCCGGGCTCACCTCTGCAGCCCCCTCACTGTCCCAGGGTGACTGTATTCAAGGCCACATGGCAAATTTCTGCAGTCCCCTGCCATCGTAACGCATCTATGTTTGTCAACTTTCATCATCCCCATACAGTGAAGAAAGGCACTAGGTATAATGGAATTCTATAAACATCCTAATTTCCAACCAAGTGCCTTTCAGTTCATTTGGGCTTAATTGCCCATTTGTGGCGGGGATTGCCAACAGCTGGTAGGGTCAGGCGTGGGCCCAGGGATGGCACACTTTCCCCTTCGGCCCCATTCATTCAGTCTTCATCTGATCATTCCACACACATGCGCCATACTCCTGCCACCGGCAGGTGCCTCTCAGAGTTCTCCCCTAGTCACGAAGCTGTGCCATGAAGCCCTGCATCTCTAACTTCGGTTTTGCACGGGGATCACATGGGGGTGGTGGGAAAATGCAGATTCTTCGTCATCAGGTCTGGCAGAGGGGACAGGCCACCGAGAGTCTGCAGTTCTAACCTGCTCCCCCATGACACCTGTGCTGCTGAGTGACAAGGCTGGGAGCGCACAGTGTCCGGGCAGCAGGATGGAGCCTCAGATAACCGAAGCAGAGGGGGCATCGGCATCTTTAGGGAATATCTTTGCCTCCTCCTTCTCCAGCTCCAGCCCCCGACACGCCCTTTCTTGCATTTTCTATTCCGGCAACACCGAACGAACCACTTGTGGTTTCCCTACATACATCATTCTCTAGAGTATCATCTGTGCCTGGAAGGTTCTTTCCTGCACACTTCACCTGGTTGAGACACCTCTTAGAAAACCTTTTCTGAACTCTGCCGGCTCAGTGCTCCTTCCTCTGGGACCCCCTCTTCTGTACACCAGCAAATGCTGTACATAGTCTCTCTCTCTCTCTTTAAAAAAAAAATTCCAGTCTAGTTCACATTTTTTTTAAATTTTATTTTCGGGATAGTTAACTTACGTGTTCTCTGAATCCTCTATGTTCTTGTATTACGGTTGCCGTGTCCGCATCCCCTCAGGAGACCATGAGCCCCTTTGTTGGCCTCAGCCACCCCATCAGTCAGACTCAAGTAGCTCTTCGTCAGCTCCCCCAAAGAAAACATTCCCACGGAAGGGATAAAGCCAGTGATCGGTTAGGTGGGATGGGGGTTCGGCTTACGAGAAGTTCTGTTGGGGAAGAAATCGAAGTCAGCCACGCGGGCCCAGGGCAGAGAAGAGAGTGGCCTGGAACTCAGCTGTTTCTCTCGCGTTGTTTCATGTTTCTAGCTTGTGTTTAAACAAGGCGACAAGCACCTGGAGAGCGAAGATGTTGTTTTGGGGACATTTAGAGCAGAATGAGTTGCAGGTAGTTGGAGCTCAAGAAATATCTGCTATCTGATGGGTTGGAGGGAAATGATGAGAAGGATGAGGGGAAAGCTGGAAAACTGTTCGGAGGCAGAAAACAGGCGGCTCTCTGGGGAGAAAGGAGGCATCCATTGAAAAAACGACACGGTTCTAATAACAGGCAGACAAGAAGCGTTTGTCAGTGGGGTTTCAGACCAGAGCAGACAAGGATGGTAGTAAGGAGGAGCTGGTGCCCAGGGCTTCTCCTGGATGCAAAGGCAAAAAATGTTTGAGACAGTGTTACAAAGGCAGAAGCAATACGCTATTTCTTTCTGGTAATGTGGGCAAACAGAGGAACTGGAAGGGGGCCCCCCTGCATATCCAAGCCTCTTAGGCCATCAAAATAGCAGAATGAGGGAATCCAGGGTGGGAGGTGGGGAGGGAGATGACTCTGGAATTTGCTTGTCATCTTGGCTGGGGTGAGCTTGAATGGGAGAGAGAGAGAGACTGAGAATAATGGGAATTGGTAGATCAATCAATCAGCAAATATTTATTGAGCAGCTACCCTGGCTGGCAGCTGGAGAGAGCTCAGCTGGAGAGAGGCACATTAGAAAATTGTCTATAAAAAGGTGGTTGTGGGGGGGAGGGAGGGATGTGTTCTTCTGGAACAGGATAGAAGGAGAAGCAGGGCTGCTTTGTTGTAAGAATCGGCGGAGGGGGGCGGCGGTGTTGTGCAGTCTGCAGCCTCAGGGAAAAGTGATTCTGGAGTTGGGCCCCACATGGCCCGCAAGGCCCTTCACACCAGACCCCAGGGAGAGGAAGCTGAGCCAAGAAAGACCCATGGTCCTACGTGAGGAGAGGGAGAGCCCCTTTCTTGGAAAGAGACCACGACAAGCCCATATGGGCCTGCTCACCTACCCTCCTTCCCTTCTTCCCCAGGGCTCTGGACGCTACTCTATCTACATCGCCAATTATGCCTACGGTAACGTGGGCCCTGACGCCCTCATTGAAATGGACCCCGAGGCCAGTGACCTTTCCCAGGGCATTCTGGCGCTCAGAGATGTGGCTGCTGAGGCCGGGGTCAGCAAATACACAGGTAGGCAGAGTGACACCGGGTGGCGGGGTGGCGGGCCCGGGTGCTATGAGTTGGAAGGGCGGGGGGCCTGGGGCTGGGGGTTGGGCCCGGCAAGGCTGAGTCTAGTTCATCAGCGACCATGGGAGAAGAGAGGTTTGTGTCCCTGGGAGGGAGGATGAAGGCTTTTTTCCCAACCCACCCCCAACAGGCGGCTCCTCCAACACTGCCTCTCTAAGGGCTGGTGAGCTATCTGGCAGGTGTGGGCTTTGGGGGACCCCGTGAGGGCCGTGAGACATAGGATGAGAACACTGTAACATCCTATCCCCAGAACCTCTTGCCCCATCCCCCGCTGTAACCCAAATGATGGGCGAACACGTTCTGGAGGAGAAAACTGACAAATCACAAAGGCCGAGGTTTAAAGCATTCTTTATTGCCAAACAGCAGATGAAATTATTTACTTATACATAAGCAGCCAGGAATTGAGTGCTAAATCCCTAAGCTTCAGCTTCAGCTGGGTCCCGTCTCGGATAACTGAGCTCAAAGAATTGTGTTCTTGTTCCAAAACCTCTCCGGCCCCTTTACTTGAAGGCATGCCCCCCTCCCCACATACACACACCTCTCTGGATGGGGGACCTATTGTCAGAGTCTCTGACAGGGAGATCTTTCTAGGGAAGGCTGTTTTTCTAATTCGAGCACGGCTGCTGACTAAACTCTGATAAACTGCCAATAGACTGCTGATTGCAGAGCAATCCGGTTCCTGCTCCGGGTGCCAGAAACCAGGAAGCCAGAGCTGTGCACAGCCACGTCTCACGTGAACTTCGGCTTCCCTTGTCCTGGTCCTGTCATTTGGATGTAGAGATCCCCTTGCCGGTTGACCTTCCTGATCTCTCCGTCCCAGCTTGCCCTACAGACTTCCAAAGGGCCAGCCCACCCCAATCCAAATCCTGGGCCCAGAAGGATGCTTGGTTGATGGGGGGTAGGGGTGGGGTCATTTGGGCCATCCCCCTGCCTCCATACACCTGGGTGGGTAGCCAACTCTCAAAGCCCTACCTAGAAAGGGTTGTCACAGCCTTTCCTGAGTTTATAATGCCTTTCTCTAGCCAACTTTCCACTTCGCTGAGACGGGGAGATTGATGTTGACCTGTCTGACGAAGTTTGTGGGAACAAACGGCTAGACAGTAAAAGAGTTTGCCCAGCTCCAGTCCCATGCCAGCGCGCGCGAGCTCCGCACGTGAACGTGCAGACTTCCTGGCTGAGTGTCAGTAATAAACCATGCTTTCCTGGGAAAAGGAATAAACATGCAGGAGCTTCAGCCTAGATTTGTACCGTCAATTTTTCTGAATAGTTCCCAGTTCTGTGCATTGGGCTGGCTTGGCAATTAAGTGCCTTGGTCTGCAGGAGAAGGAGAGTGGGCTGGGGAGACGAAGTACTTGAAAATGATGAGCTGGAGGGAGGCGAGGTCTGGGAGAGAGGCTTCTACATGGAATAAAAGAATTCAGGAGGTTGCGGCTGGGATGGAGCATGAAGGGGGCATTGTTCATGCTGGCTGGATTGACGGAGGGGCTGGCAGGAACAGAGGAGGGGGCAGGAGGCGACCAAGAGGAGACAGCTGAGGAGGACGGATGGGGATGGGAGCAGCAGCCAACTGAGCCAGGCTGTACTGAAAGGACCGGGCAGCTCGAGGAAGGGACAGCAGTTTCTGTGGAACACACAGGCAGGCGGGGGCAGCTGGCGTGCCCAGAGGACACGTTAGAGCGGCTCTGCAGACTTCCAAAAGCCATTTGGCTGAGAAGAACCTATTTGGCCCACCAAGTTACTATTGTGTCTGCCCGCCTTCCCCAGCCCACCCTTTCCTTGCCTGCCAAGCCCCTCAACTCTACCCCGCAGACCCCGTTGTCACTTCGTTAATGACACATGGACATCTGGCTGGAAAACTAACCCAAAGCACCCCCCTGAGCCCCAGGGACGGACCCCAAATGTAAGGGCCGCCACTGGAGCCTGGCCTGATTGCTGAGTCTCTGGCACACGGCCAGTGCTCAGCTCCAGGCTCGGGCCCTGGGGCCTGGAGAAGGGGAGGGACACAGGCAGTGACAAGCAGGCCCTGGAGGAAGCCAGCCATAGCCAGATGTGCAGTCCAGGAGCCACAGGTCCCCAGAGCCCAGCCACACAACACCTAGCTGCTGGACAGACCTCAGAGAGCCTCTTGTTTTACAAAAGAGCAAACGGAGGTCCAGAGAGGAGAAGGGACTTGCCCAAGGTCACACAGAGGGTTTGCAGAGAAACTAGCGTCCCGAGCCCCAACCCCCAAAGCTTAACCAGCCATAATCCACTGACCTTTCTGGTGACCTCCATCTGGAGCCTCCCAGCCCCAGCCCACAATACAGGAGGAAGGTCTTGCACCCACCGGGACGCAGCCCCAGGGATTGGCACACAAGGGCATGATTTTGACCCCCAGTTTTTGTGGCTCGAGCAACTACTTGGCCTAGGCTGTGCCTGGCAGTAGGGGGAGGCCCCGGGCAAGCGGTGGGCAGGCTGGCCAGTGGTGCTGCCTGCCCTGCGCTGTCTGCTCTCCCGCGGGGGAAGGGAGGCCATCTCTCCAGACTTGAGCGAGTTGGCCAGCAGCTGCTGCTCTGCTAGGTCACAGTGCCATCTAGTGGCCAGCATGCCCGCTCTCGGGGGACAGGAGGGCCACTGGCAGACCGAGGGTGCTGAGTTGAGCTGGTGCTGACTTGAGTGGAGGAAAGCCCACTCCCCCATGGTTCCTAGTTCAAGAGGAATCCCAATCCCCAACTTTCCCAGATGCCTGCGGCCCCTCGGAGTCTGAAGGGTGCAAGGAATCCTGAGAATTAGTTGTCCATGTGGCAGAGGGCCCAGCATGGAACCCAAGGAGAGGGAAGGTAATGACCAGGACTCTGCACTGGCCTCTGCAGACCTGAGTGACCTTGGGCACCTCCCCCAGCCCCTTTGAGCACCTTGAACTCACTGTCTGAACTACCGTCTCGCAGAGCTGCTGAGGACAGGATCTGGTGCCATGGTCTGGTGGCACAGGTGGCACCAGAATCTGGTGCCACGGGTCCTGCCTCAACCGCCCGTCCTGTCCAGGCAGCGACTGGCCATTTATTAACCTCGTGGGCCTCAGTTTTCTCACCTGCAGTGGGGGCATGAGAATGAAAGGAGGCATAGGACAGGCCTGACACAGGCCTGGCTCAGGGGCGGGACCTTCGGAGTATAGCAGACAGCAATACCCTCCTCATCCTAGGTGCCCAGGAGGACAGACGCCAGGGCTCTCTGCTGGGCACTTCCTGGGTGCTGGATGCAGAGAGCGTCATGCCAGGCACAAGGTGCAGCCCAGAGCAAACCCGCCCACCGCTTCCCTGGAGGTGGTCTCCGTGGGGTCCCCCACCCACCTTCCAGCCCTGGGTACAGTCATGGGGTTCTTCATGCCCCTCCACTGGAATCCATTGGTCTCCCTCTTCACCCTGCCTCCCCAGCACCCCGGCCTCCACCCCTTCCCCAGGAGCTCTGCATTTTGGCCTCACCTCTATAGGAAGCATCTGTCTGGGCTGCAAGGTGGCAGTTAAGGAATCCCTATAAGAAATTTGGAAAGAAAATGAAGGTGGCTTTAGGATATGGGGTGGGGATTTTTGCTGTTGGCTGGGAGCAGTGTAGAACAAAGCGGAGGGCAGATCTGATTTATAGGAAGTCATTACTGGAGGAGAAGGAAATGCCTAAAGCCCAGCTGAGGCCTCTGGCGGCTCCCCGTCAGCGCACTCCAGAGAGCTGACCACGGGTAACAGAGGGGGCCGCGGAGCCTCCCAGGCTGGCAGGCGGGCACTGCCTCGCAGCGGGAGCCCAGCGGATGTGACAGGCACAGGCTCCTCAATGGGCCTGGGACCCTCGGGGAGTGCAGCCCCCGGCCTGCCAGGGGGACCCAGTGCCCCAGGACATTGCGGTATCCATGCATTGGATGATTGACAAGAAGGAACATCACTTTTCTTTGAAAACAAACACAAATACTCTTATAATAGAAATGCAATCATGGTGTACTGTTTCTTCTGCTAAAATAAGAGATTTTAAAGAAAGGTCAAGCCTGTGGCTGGTCACTCTGGGCCTTACCAGGAGTCCAGCTCCCTCTTCTGCCGGGAGGAAGCTTGAGTAGAAAGGTTTGGGAGCGCCCTCTGGGGCCAGCCCAGGCTCTGGGGTCACTCAAATGTGCATTTGGACTGCGATCAGCGACCTGTTGGCTGCCCTCGCACCTCCTTGAGCCTTGGTTTCCTCGCCTAGAAAACAGGAGTGGGATGAGACGCGGATGGTGCCTAGGACAGGGGACTGGAGAACAGGGGCCCAGATGAGCTGGGCTTCTTCAGACCCCTGCCCATTCTCCTGTCCACTGCCCCGGCGGTGTCCTACAGGGAGGGGCTGCCAGGATTGAGGGAGGAGTGGAATGTCCACGTCTAATACCCTCCACCCCATGTACTCGGAATCCTACCAGCTCCTGGGGTGGCTCGCAGGGGGTCGTGGGCGGCAGCACCAGCACTGACACATATTATTCTACGTTTGAATGTTTGGGGGAATTTAGGATTAAAGACCCTGTTACCATCCTGCCCTGACCCTCACTCCCCCTTCTCCCACACACCCGCGCACACGAGCACGCACACGCACACACACTGCCCATTCCTCCACCTCTGTGTTTCCCAGCATCGTTGCTACTCTTCTGCAGTTTCTTGGATGCTCTTGGCAGCCTGCAGGCCTTGGCGTCCACAAGAATTGTATTTCTGTTGAGGTCTCAGTAGATTAATCCCACGGGTCCAGATTCTTGGGCCAACGAGTCTCACAAAGCCTCCCTCCACTGGCTTGGGCTCCAGATGGGCCTGGTATCTACTCCCAGCCACGCTGGTCCCGAGTTTCAGCCTGGAGAATGCACTGAAGGAGTGGGAAGGAACTTGGAGCTCTCAGTCCCTTCCCAGTTCATGGGGAGGGAGCCCAGGGCCTGGAGGGCACACAACTCAAGTTCCTTTAGCCAGAGCAGGTGCGGAGGCCAAGCAAGGACCTAGAGGCTCTTCCTTAGCATGGCAAATACTCCTGCCTCCTCGTGCCTGGGTCCTCTGGCCCCCAGCAGCACACCCCCCCCCCTCCGCGCTATTCCATGCAGCCTCCCTTTCCCATCGTCACCGCTACCCCCTCCGGCTCTCAGATACAATCCAACTTGGCAGCCGACCACCCCAGGGCCGCCTAGATGCCATCTGAGAAATGGATCACCTGTACCTAAACCAGACTTGGGTCCACCTCACCAGAGTGCAAGGGTTTGAAGGTTTAGCGGTGCAGTTTTTGAGGGTAAATGAGGTTACCCCGTGGGACTCAGGACCACTGGGCGGATAATCAGAGGGGCTGCCAGAATGTGGCAGGGGAAGGCTTTTTCCCCAGTCACTCCACCTCTCCCACCCACCTTCATGGGCAGAGTGAGAAGCCTTCAGGCGGGGCTGGGCAGGGAGCTACGTTTGCACCCAATAGCAGAAAAAGGAGGCCTTAGAAGCCTGCAAGTGCTGGGGAAATAAGGAGATTTTATTCACCTAGCAGGTGGGAAATCGTCCCAGCTAATGACTATGTGGCACCTGACATTTTCCAAGTACCTTCCGAAAACCAGCTCACTTAATATTTATGACAGTTTATGAGAAGAAGCTGTTGTTACGATCAGCCTCCCATTAGCACTGAGAAAACCGAGGCCCAGAAAGGTCCGCTGATGGGCCCAAGGTCACATGCACACTTTCTGATCCGGTCTTCTTTCCCATCACCAGGGCTGCCCCTCGAGCCCTAGCTGGGGAGCTGCTTGTCCCCAAGAGCATGGGCCACAGCAGATAAAGAAGAACGAATTGATGTAAAGTAGAATCTCACTCCCTACTGGGACATCGTCCTCTGAGGCAGTTCCTCACTGCCCCCTGGGTGACCCCAGAAGGTGTGGGCTCAACCTCAGGAGGGAGAGAATTGGGGGAGGGGAGAACGTCAGGGAGAAGAGACAGAATCGGGAACCTCTGTCATGGACCCTGCAGGGTGGATGGATGTTACTGGTTTGGAGAAGATTTACATGCTCCACCTGGGAATGCACCTCCGCAGCGCAGCGAGGGGCACAGACATCAGGCCACCCCTGCCTCAGCCCCGAACTGGGCTCTCCATCCTGAGGCTGCTGGGGCCGCTGCCCAAGGGGCTGGCTCCCTGACTGTCGATCACCTGCTCCCAACTGGGCGGAGAACTTGCCAAGAGGGAGTCGTGGGTAACGTCTCTGTTATGGTCCGGTTGCCATGGCAATAAATTGTCACTAATTAGTAGTGTGGTTACCATGGCAATTTTCTAATAATTACAGGTTACAAATGGTACAAGGCTTCAACCCAACCCAATTAGTTAATTAGAAAGATTTAGAAATTTGTCCAAGAGGGAAATAACCTGCTTTGTAGAAAATGAAGAGAATGTGTCACAGCTTGAGAGCCAGAAGCAGAGAGGAAATTGGAGGACACCAGAGTGGGGAGGAAGGATGGAGTTGCATGGTGGCAAGTCCCACAGCCCCACCTGGAATTTCCGGGGGCCCAGGCAAGGCCCGGGGTTCCTCACCGAAGCCTGAAGCCCGAAGCCTGTCCCTGGTTTGGAATCTGGCAGGATGGGCGCAGGGAACAGCTGTCAGCAGCCACTCCAGGGCTCCTCTCTGAATGGGCCTACGTGGGGCCCAGGTTACAGCTCAGCAGCCCTCCCTGCTGGCCTTAGGAAAGGCATCCGGAAGCCTCCCCACCCCACACTGTGGCTCTCCTATTGAAAACTGCCCGTCTTAGGTGATGCTACCCAGGATTACTGTGGATTGAGTCACTCGGTTTTCAGGAGGCTTGGGCTCTCCTGGAGAGCTAATTAGATTACCTGTGTTCCTCTGGAGCTCAACCACAAGAGCAAGGGGAGTGGCATTGCCGTTGGACCCATCCCCTCTCCTGGCCCCTAACTCCTGATCTGGGAGGCAGGCTGCATTGCACAGGTGAGAAAGGCCCCATGATTTCTTCCAGGGACCTTTCCCAGAAGGCAGGAGGAGTCCGGGAAACCTCTTCCCCAGCCAGAGCCAGGCAGGCAGTTGGTGGGGGTGGGGGGTGGGGCGCCCAACATCACTCAGGTCTGCCTGAGCTCCCACTTATTTAACAAATGACAACAGTAAGTTCTTCTGAGTTTTCTGATAACTATTCTTATTGTACTGAACAGCCTGTTAGAGCCACACCTTCCAAACTTTACTGGGCACATAGCCACCCAAGGGTCCGGCTAGAATAGAGGTACTGACTGGCAGGGGGGCGGGGAGGGGCTGGGATTCTGCCTAACAAGCTTGCCCCCGCCCCCCGTGGTGGTACCACGGACCTCACTCTGAGTAACAGGATGGTAGGGTTCACAAACCCCGTTCATGTGTCTCACCTCATGTGATCCTCATAAAGATCCTAAAATAGAAAAAGCAGGTCATGCTACTCCTGTTTTACAGTTGAGGAAACTGAGGCTCAAAGCATACCATAAATTGCCCAAGGTCACACAGCTTATAAACAGCCGTGCTGGGACTAGAATCCATGTCCTGTCCTGGTCAGACTGTCTTCTGCCCAGTATTCCCAGGGACCGGGGCTGTGGCTTCCGGGGCTTGATTCAAAACCCAGATGTCTTCATATGGACTTGTTGACACAGGGAGCTCAAATTTGATCTTGGAGACATCAAACCCTAATGTAGAGCTGGCTTGACTTCTTCCTTTTTAAAAAGTATGGAATTATTGGATTTTTCCCTTTCCAACTGCAGAAGCGATTTTGTTACAACAAGCCAAACAACACAAAGACATTCCCAAAAAAGGCGATCTCCTGTCTCTCCTTCCCTCCCTGAATCCCACCCCATCTGGCAGCCTGGGGTTAATGCAGGGCGTGGCCTTTCCCACTTCCCCCAAACTCAAGGACAAGCTTGCATGAACACATCCAGAAATATCATGTGTTTTCTTTCTTTCTTTTTTTTTTTTTTAATAAAACTAAGATGACGCAATACCATTACTTGGTGAATTGCTTTTTCACTTAACAGTATGTCATGGGCCCTCCTCCAAGCCAACACATATGGATCTGCACAGTCTTTTCAGCGGCTGCAGAACAGTCCATTCAGCCCATAGTTGTTGGTGGACTTATAGGTTGTTCCCAGTTGCTTACTATACCAAGCAAAGTCAAGAAAGTATCCTGCAGCCTTAGCCAGAACCTAGTCCCCTGTGTTCTTGGGCCAGGAGCACACCTGGTATCTTGACTGGCATACAGATGACTCAAGGTGGGGGTGGGGGTTGTCAGGAAAATCTGTGACTTGATCAAAATGTGGTGGGTAGGGGCGCCTGGGTGGCTCAGTGGGTTGAGCTGCTCCTTTCGGCTCGGGTCATGATCCCGGGGTCCTGGGATCGAGCCCCACATGGGGCTCTCTGCTCAGCAGGGAGCCTGCTTCCCTTCCTCTCTCTCTCTGCCTGCCTCTCTGCCTACTTGTGATCTCTGTCTGTCAAATAAATAAATAAAATCTTTTTTTAAAAAAATATGGTGGGTAGATCTGGGCTGGGGGATCGTTGTGAGTCAGCTTCTGAAGGGAAGGGAGGGATCTGTAGGATGGCCTCTGTGTTCCGTAGGTCATGGGGTCATGACTTGGGCACAAAGTGACACCGTCTTGCCCCTCCCTAGCCTTATCCTTCCTTGCGTCATCCTCTACACATGTTAACAGGACTTTGAGCCCAGATCTGGGCTCAGAGAAGCATTCCCCTGTCCCCAAAGATCTTCAGAGGCCTCGCCACAGTGGCTTCTCAAAGGCCTCTGAGGCCCACCCATCCTCCTCGCAGGCCTGAGGCTCTGCTTCTGCCATTCACTGTGGGTTGCTGTCCTCTCCTAGGGGGCCGCGGTGTCAGTGTGGGTCCTATCCTCAGCAGCAGTGCCTCAGACATCTTCTGTGACAATGAGAATGGGCCCAACTTCCTCTTCCACAACCAGGGTGATGGCACCTTCGTGGATGCTGCTGCCAGTGCCGGTGAGTGTGGCCCCTGCCCTGGGTCCCTCACTGCCCCAGACCCTCGGACGCTGGCCTCAGGGAGACCGGAACCAGGAAGCATGCCCACTGTGCAGGGAAACATTGTTTGTCACCTTCCATTCTGTATCCCCCAAGGCTCCGGCCACAGGGGATGTGTGCTGCTGGGGAGAGGGGATGCCTGGAACTCCTGACCATTATCCATTTTCCAGCAACTAGATTTGGCCCGTGTTCCTCTGAGTCCTGCTTGAGTCTTCAGCATTAATTTCCCCTCCAAGCCACCTCTTTCCAGTTCCCCTCCCCACATTCACCTTAATCACTAAATTCAATCCAATAACCATTTATGGAACACCTGCTAAGTGCCATGTGGTACTTAGAGCTGGGGATTCTGATCCCAGGAAGGTTGTACCATCCTACCCTACCTGCCACACATATGCACACAGGCATGATGAACAAACAAATAGCTAAGTAAGGGGACTAAAATCCACACAAAATAGTACTTTAGGCTCCCAGCTCTGCTCCCCTTCCTCCTTTTGTGCTCATCCCTCATCTGCCTCAGGGCCTTTGCACCTGCCATTCTCTCTGCTAGAAAGTGCCTTCTCCCTTTTCTCCTGCAGAAATTCTATTTATCATTCAGCTCTCAGCTCTATGAAGCCCTTCCTACCTCCCCCTGGGCCGCCTGGCAGAGATTCACACTTCCTCATCTGCATTCACACTGCCCTTACACGCACATCTCGATCAGGCTTCTACGTTGCTAGAATAATCTAGGTCTACAAGGTCGGGGCGCTGTACTGTTCATTCTTGACACACCACAGTCACCAAGTAAATCTTGCTGAATGGTGGAAGGGACACTTAATGAAAGTTTGTGGGTGTTAATCAGTCCACCCTTTGACCACTTCTCTCCACCCACTTCCTCCCCACCTTGCCAATGAAAGGGTTGATTTCCCCCCTCTCAGGGCAGCACAGAGGCGAGCGCTACCCTCCAGAAGAAGAGGTGAGCAGGGATTAGACACATAGATCAAAGGTCCTACAAGCTCCAGCTAGTGCCAACAGCGAGCATCAAATCCCTGAGCGTCTGCCAGTCCATCCTCCCTGATTTACAAGATCGTAATCCCTCAGCTCTCTGCTTGAGAGTGCTCACTTCCAGCACCATCCCTCCGCTTAGAGCCTGTCCACTTGCCTTGTGCCTTTCCCTCTCCTCCTTCCTGGGCAGAGCTAGAGCTGGAGACAGCTCCCCTGGCCTGTCCTCCCACCTGGCATGCACACGTGCACACACACACCCACAGGGCTATATACTCTGGCAGCAAATTTTCTCATTGCTGAAAAATCATAAAATGAAGGGGAGGTGGTGGTGGAGTAAACCTAGAGGGTTTGATAAGGTGTTAAAGAGATGGGAGCAGAGGTGAGCGAGCAAGTTGGAGTGGGAGAAGGTATCTGGTGGGAGGAGAGAGGAAAGGTGCTAGGCCCGTAATTGAAAGTCAGAATGATTGCAGGGGTTTAACAAGACATGTCAAGAGGGCATTCATCACCCAAACAGATGCTGCTGTGAAATGCGGCCTGGCACCGATTATTCCCGTGAAAGGGAACCAGCTCCTTGTCAAGGTACCTCGTAGATAGGAGAGAAATGGGCCAACACAGAAGGCCACCGACATTTGGGCTGGGGAGTTTTGTAGAGAATTAATGGGGTGTTAATCCTAGAGATTAGAGGCTGCCCCCCTCCTTGAAAAAGCCTCTTCTTCAAGCCTAGGGCACACTGCCTCTTCTCCCCACATCTCCCACCCATTGTCCAGATCCTTCCCTCCCCCGAGAGGGTACTCAGCATCCAAGGTGCTCAGGGGGCCCCACTCGCACCTTCTGCTGGCTCCCATCCCTGGGAGTTCTGTGGTTGCCGTTGGCAAGAGCTCCCTGGACCCTGGATTCTGTGATTCTCCCCTCCATTATCTTGTCCTATCACCCACCCCATCTCTGAGGGCCCGCTGACCAATGGCAGTTTGTCCTCTGAGAGAGTCAGCATGGGTATTGAGAACTAGCACCCAGCACCTCTCAGCTCCACGCTTGGCCTGACGGAACATATCTGCCTCGGGCAGCCGGGAGGTCAGGCCATCCCTCTAGGCAAAGCCAGCCCCTGTCCTCCACCAGGGTCAGCTCAGTGGACACTGGCAGATGCAGGGACAGCAGAAGCCAGCAACACTGGACACACAGGCTTCTCTTCCCCGAGCTCCCAAGGCATGCTGTGGGTTTCTGTGTTATGATGTGGCATTTCCTCTGCTGTCACCAACATCCCCAGAAGCCTTCTGTCAAATTATTTATGTCTCTTCATTCATTCAGCAAGTATTTATTGAAAACTACCGGTCAGATGCTGCGTGAATACAGGTGAACAAGAAGACAGCCCCTGACCTCATGGAGTATAAGGTCTCGTGGGGAAACTGACACTAAGCAGATAAACCACAAAGGAACCCGATGGTCGCTGTGATCAGCACAGTGGAGGGAAAGAATAAGAGGCTGTCAGGACAAATAACAAAGTAGCTGGGAGGAGCTGTTTTCATGGGAGTGGTCAGGGAAGGCTTCCCTGAGGAGGTGACAAAGTAGCTGAGAACAGAAGAAAAACAAGGAACCAGGTAACCAATAGCCAGGCGAAGAGCATTCCAGGAGCAGCAACACGCTTGAGCAAAGGCCCAGAAGCCAGAAAGGGCAGGGCTCATTTGAGGAATGACAGGAGCACAGGTCGCCAGAGTTTATGAGTAAGGGGCGGAGGGGAAGGGGTACCAGATCAAGACCAGATAGGGTGGGTGGGGGCCTTGTGCTCCCCAGGCACTTGAACTTGACCCAACAAGACTGGGGAGCTACTGAGAGATTTAAGCCAACGGGTGATGACCAACTTACTATACCCCAGTGGCAGCGTTGGAGTGGCTAGAGGGGCCTTTGGTCCTCCAGACTTTGCATGCCCCCTTCCCCCACCCATGCTGAGTGAATTCAGCATTCACCCCAAACTGAGTGAAAATTGTGTGCTTGCTGGGCGGATGCCGCTGAAGGCAAGTCTGATTCCCTTTGCAACCACGCAGCTGTCCCATCTCCTGTCCCCAGGGAGAAATTCTGAGCTGGCGGCTAGGGCTCCCCGTCTGCCCCCTGGGAGGGCAGGGTCGGCACAAGGGTCACCATCCCTGTGTGTCTCCAAGGAGCTCTAGCAAGGCGAGCGTTTTTAGGGCCTGTAGGGGGTGCAGCCCTGAGGGTCCCGTCGTTCCTCCCCAGGTGTGGACGACCCCCACCAGCATGGGCGAGGTGTCGCCCTAGCCGACTTCAACCGCGATGGCAAAGTGGATATTGTCTACGGCAACTGGAATGGCCCCCACCGGCTCTACCTGCAGATGAGTGCCCATGGGAAGGTCCGCTTTCGGGTAAGAAGAGACCTCACCCTCCCTCCCCGCCCCCTCCCACCCATCCCCACAGCACTGCGTGCGGCCCTGGCATGTCCTAGGGATGCCACCTTGCCTGTGCCTCCCCCCAGGCTGAGAAGGGGCTTGTGGCTCTGCAGGGCCTGGAGGCAGGACAGCCACAGTGAAGGCAACATCTTAGGGGAAGACGATGGAGTCCAGCCTGGGCTTCATACCATCTCTAGTGCCCGGGGCAGGGAGAGCCACTGGCAGAGGAGGGAGAGCAACATCCCACAGTGGGCAGGAACAGGGCAATGAAGGCTCTGGGCTTTGTTCCTGGATTGGCAGTAGTTTTCCAGGTGGCTCCTGGAAAACCTGATCTTTTCAAGTTTAAGTTCTGGCTAAGGATGCAGTGGGCAAGAGAGGGACACATGGAACGCTGAGGCTCCGGAGCCCCCATGGCCCCTGAAGACAAATGGCAGGTGGCGGGCACCTCCAGTCCCTGTCTGTGTCCCCTCCCTGAGCTGTCATAGACTGTGATGCCAAGAATTCTTCAAAGGGACTGTTGGGTGCCACCCCCTGGTGAGCTGGAGTTTGGAGCTTTCTCCTGGAGCTCTCATAGGATGGTTGAAACTGATCTCAGTGAGTCTGGAGGGTTCTGGAGGTACCTAGGTCTTGCCAAAGTCCCCTCTGGGAGTGAGAATTTTCCCGATGCTTCATGGTCCCAGGGGAGTCGCTGGGACCCTTCTGTCTGGGTCACCGCCGCAAGCTTCGTCCCTTGTAGCAGCCGCCTGGGGACGCTCAGGCCCAGCGTCTCCCTCCCATGAGACCCGGGCTCTCTGGGTGAGAAGGCCTGCCCTGAACTCAAGCAGTTGATCTCGGGATCCAGGATGATTTTCATCCTTATTTAGCTTTTTGTTATTTTTTAAGATTTATTTATTTTAGAGACAGAGAGAGAGGGCATACACATGCACAAGCTGGGGGAAGGCAGAGGGACAGAATCCTCAAGCAGACTCCCCACTGAGCGCAGAAGCAGACGCAGAGCTCCATGTGGGGCTCGATCCTATGATCCGTGAGATCATGACCTGAGCAAAAACCAAGAGTCAGATGCTCAACTGACTGAGCCACCCAGATGCAACCCCTCCCCCCCCCCCAGCTTTTTGTCTTAACTCAGGTTCTCCACCAGGGGTCATTTTCTCCCCTGGACATTTGACATTGTCTGGGGACAGTGTCTGTGACACTTTTTGGTTGTCACAAATGGGAAAGGGGTGTGACTGGCATCCAGTGGGTGGAGGCCAGGGGTACTGCAAAATGTTCTGTAACGCACAGGACAGCCCCCCAGTCAGGAATGATCCAGGCCCAAACATCAGTGTGCTGTGGTTGAGGAACACGGCTCGGCCTCCTGGTGGCCCCTCCCCAGAGCTCACAGGAGCAAAAACAATGATAGTAGACGCCCCATGTATCAGGTGCCTTCCATGTGCCAGGAACTGTGCTAAGCGCTTTCCATACATTATCTCAGAAGCCCGGGTGTCCAGGGGGAACCCCAAGGGAGCTATGTAGGTTTCCATTTTTATAGGATCAATAGAATAATAATGACTTAGAGATCCTGAGGTCCCTTTCTCTCCAGCTCATAAGGCCCTGCTCAGCCCACCCTGGCCAAGTGGCCAGGCTCTTAATCAGCCTCATTACCATGCTGATGGGGACAATCTCCCTCCTGGGTTCCCCAGAACAGGCAGCTCGCCATCTGTCCCAGGCTGGCTCCTTCCTGCATTGGTTGGAGGGGAGATCTGCAGTGAGCGGCCAAGGAGCAGGGCCAGGCCAGTGGGCAAGAGGGGCACTCCCGGAAACATGAACTGTCCCTTCCCAACCCTTTCCAGGTGGGCCCTGAGAGCCAGACAGGCTGCTAGAATCTTTAAGAGACAAAAGTATCTGTGATGAATATTCTTATAATCAGAAGGTTGCTCTCTACGCCTCTTCTTCTTTTTCAAAAGGAAATCCCACCCCTGGGACCCTTTGCCGGGTCCTCCAAGGCTGTGTCAGCACTTCGAGGTCCAAGCTGGGCTCTCCTGGGCCTGGGGTCTCCCCATGAACCCCAGACAAGTGTATCTAATACTACAAACCCCTAAAGCAAGGGTCTCAAAAAAATTGAAAGACTTCCAGGAAAAAAACTTAAGATAACAGCAAAAACACAGCTAGAAGCCCTCTCCTGCCTTCCATGGGACTGATGGCACGAGCAAGGCCAGGACTGGTGCCAAGGATCTGGTTCATGCCCAGTGCTTGCCAGGCATTTTTCGCTCAGTGCTCACAGCCTGAGCCACACTATTCCTAGCCCCATGTTACTGACGGAGAGAGTGAGACCTGAGAGGTTAACGACTTCCCTAAGATCACATGGCTAGTCAGGAGAGAAGCCGGGATTCAAGTGCAGAGCACTTTCCAGCATCCCCCACCCCCCAGCCCCTGCTTCTGACTCTCCTGCAGAGGAGGAAGGGACATAGCATCTTGAGTCAGAAGCCCCGGCTGCCGCCCCATCATTAGCCATGACCATGGGTGATTCCCCTCCCTCCCCCAGGACACCATCACCTTGCCTGTAAAATGGGAATGCTGATATCTACCCCACCTCGATGGGAGGGCTTCGTGTGACCCTGACCAGGGAACAGCCAGGTGCTCTGCTGGTGGGAACTGGGACTGTTCCTCTCACCTCCTTGTCCTACAAGCAGCCCAGGGTCTTTGTGGTCCTGGGTGCTACCACCACAGGTCCCTTCCAGGGGAGGTGAGAGAGGAGGTGTTAGGTGGGCTGTCTCTTCTCTTGGATTGCACACACACACCTCTGTCTGCTGACCTGCACCCTCTCCTCCGTCAGGACATCGCCTCGCCCAAATTTTCCATGCCATCCCCGGTCCGTACCGTCATCGCCGCTGACTTTGACAATGACCAGGAGCTGGAGATCTTCTTCAACAACTTTGCCCACCGCAGCTCCTCAGCCAACCGTCTCTTCCGGTAGGCACTGCAGCCTGGCAGTGATTTCTCGATCTCGGGGGCTGGGAGTCGGGAGCAAGATGTAGGACTCAGAGGGGAGTTCCTAGGGCCGATTCCCGATGGTCCCCTGATGAAGGAACAGAGAGGAGGGAAGGAGGGACTGAGCAAGAGGCTGTGGAATGAAGGGCAGATCGGGGGCAGGAAGCTGGCCTCCTGCTGTTGTGGGGGAACAGGCAGAGGGACATGGCCCAATGTATGCCCAGAACCCAAGCTCTACGGGAGAGAAATCCACGTCACCACAAAAAGGAGTTACAGAGTCAAGTTTGTTTGGGTGCGCCTGGGGTTAGCAAAGACAGGCAGATTTACTGGCTGCAGGACTTCTCAGAGCCTTTAACACAAGCATGAGTGTTTTTAATTTCTGAAAGGGAGATGGAATATTCCAAACAGATTTGACCACAGGACACCTCTTTCGAAGATTTTATTCTTGGGACTGGTACTCCGCAAAAATCCCTTGGGAAATGCTGGATGAGACGATCAATGGTAGACCAGGAAAAGGGATTGACAGGTGGAAGGAATCTGCAAGCACCTACATCTGGGGAGGAAAGGTTGGAAGTTCAAAAGCAATACTTCCCTAAGAGGGGCCCAGAGACCATTGCATCAGAATCACCCAAAGTGCTTACTTAAAGTACAGCATTCCGGGGTCCACCCAGATCTCCTGAATCAGAATCTCCAGGGTGAGGCCCAGAAACCTCTGTTTTTAACAAGTGCACTGGGCATCAGGTGACTCTTAATGACACAAAAGCTTGAGAACTGCTGTTGGGGAACCTCAGGCCCCATGTGGTCTGAGACAACCCTGTTCCTGGCCTAAAACATGCTACTGGGGCTCAGGAGCCGGTGGGGAGAGGAGGCAGGGGAGCAAGGGGCCTTGGATTCGGGAAATGGGCCCGGTCACCTGGCTCAGCTCCGCAGGGCCCCCCATCCTCTACCCCAGGAGGGGGCCCAACTATTAATAAAAGGCAAGAGCTGTGACTAAGCATGTTTTAAAATATGATTATTAACAAAGCATCAATCCTGACTGGAAGTAATCACCCCCCAAAGGCATCAGGTTTACTAATTAGGCGCCTTGGAAAAAGCTTATTCACAACTTCCAGATTAATTGCGGAAGATCAATTGCTCGTTAACAGAGATACTACTTTCCTTCTCTGGCTAATAAAGTGTCACTCGCCAGGGCCACTGAGCACAAGGGAGTCTAGTGATCTCGTCACTGTGGCCTGGGTCCCTCCCCCGTCCGCCTGCCCACCTGGCTCTGTCACACTACCCAGCCTCCCTCTGGCCACCCGGAGGGCAGGCTGGCCCAGGGCTGCCATGGACAAGGACAGGGTCACCCTATAGTGGCCCCATGGGTTAGTGTCTTGGCCTCCACGCAGCCGTAGCGTGAACCCTTCCCAGGCACACGACTGTGCTCCAAGTCCCAGCGCCAGATGGGTCCCGAGCCCACGGCCGGGAGTGTGAGGGGCTACAGTCCCAGCCGTTGCTCCAGCAGCCACCTTGCAGGTTTGGCCCCACCTATCTCTGTCACTGAATGGAACACGGCAGGCTCCTCATGGGAGATGCTGGGGACTCAAAGCCTCCGTGTGCTTGAGCCTGCGATCTTGCAATGAGGAGTGAGGTAACCAAGGATTTCATCACCAAAACCAGATGCTTAGTTAGCATAAGGGGTCCTGTTGATAACGGCGGGCCGGCGGGCCAACACGGACTCTCCCAGGCCAGCTGGGATGCGACGGTCACACCGCTGACATTGACACCTGCCTCTGCTCTGTTCTCCTCTCTTCACCCCTATGCCGCTCCCTAGCTCCTGTCTCTGGCTCTGAAGGGGATTCCTACACAAGCCTTCAGCAAGGTGTTTGAAAATGCAAATCTGGCCACACCCCTTTTCCACTTGAAACCTTTGGAAGCCCCCCACTGCCTTCTCTTAGACTCATCCCACACCCCTGCTTTGTCCCCCACCTGGTCACACTCCATTTCTCCGTTTACAGCTGAGCTTCTGACACCGTCCCTCTGTTCAGTTCTGGGCTGTACCCGGCATGGACCCTCAGGCAGGCCGCCCCCTCTGCCCCTTGCTCCTCCCTCTTCCTCCGAGTGACCACAGTCATCCTTCGGGCTCAGCTTAGTCGGCCCTTCCTCCAGGAAGCCCGAAGCCCTAGTGGGCTTGCCCAGCTCTCCATCCCCTCAGCCTCTCTCTCCCTGTTGGCATTTGGAGCTCTGCCTGAGACTCCCTGCGGTCATGGACCCTGAGCTCCGTCCTCCCTGACACACACCACAGCCGCAGCCCCCCACATGCTAGACAGCACACAGAAGTCACTGCCGAAGAATTTGATGGGCAAATACGTCGATGCAGTGGAACTGCTGGGCTTTGTCCTTAGGAACCCTTAACTGCACTGTCACCTGAACCTGAACCCAGCTGTGGCAGAGCCTGCAGTACACAGGAGGTCAAAGGGACTGTGGTTGTTGGCAGGCCAAGGCACACATAGCTCACATGCCGGAGTGCACCCAGGCACACGGCCCTCTGCCCGGTCCACACCCGTGGGTGAGCTCAGCACAGATGCCTGGGGCCGACAGACGGCTCTCCCAGGGCTGCTGCTTGCCACGGCAGACTCCCTGCACCCTGCCCTCTGGCCACCATAGGCTCTAGCTCAGGGGACCCCTGCCTCCCCACCCGAAGTCAATGGCCACAGCTCAGCCTGCTGGTGACTCTGTGACTTGGGCAGACAAGAGCCATCGGCAGTATCACGGGGGTAGAAATCAGATCCCTCCTAGCCCCCTGGCTCTCCCAGTATTGCTCCACACATCCAGGCCAGAGCAGCCAAGGCTGTAAGAATCTAACGAGTGAGAAAAATCGGGGGAAGCTTGCCACCGTCATCAGCACTGAGCTCGGTGCGGAGACAGAGCAAGACGCTCACAGTGGGCTTTTCTGAAGCAAGTATTGCCGTGATTCAGAGCTTAAAATAGAGCCCCTGCAGCCCAAAGGGACCCATTTCTGCCCTCTTTGCTGCTGGACTTCATCTTCGCCTCCTGCAGACATGCGCGCAGAGCTTCCCAAGGGGGCCACGCGCTGTGCCAGGTGCCCGAGAAAATGCGAGAACCAGTAACATGTGGTCCCAGCCTGTGAAGAGCTCCCATCCAACTGGAGAGAGAAGAGGCACTCGCTCAGAGCTTTACCACAAGGCAGGAAGTGACAAAGGCCAAGCAGGAAGGCCCTGCTTCCCACAGGATCGTCAGGGAGGGCTTGGAGGAGGTGGCATCTGAACGGTTTGAATCCTGGTTACACCCAGAACTCAGAAGCCCGGGGCCACTTGAAGGAAGGGGAAGGTCAGTTGAAGGTAGCTGCGTCCCTGCCCCTTCTCCATCCATCAACTGCCCTTCCCCAGGCTGTCTATAACTCATCCATTAGAGAAAGAAAAATCAATATTTACCAACGTAAATTAAAACCCAGGAAGGGAACAGGCAGCGTGTAGGCAAGCTCTGTGAGCAGATGGTGGCTCAGTAGGTGTCCACATGGGGCCCCGGGGCTGCTCAGGGGACAGAGATGGGAGCAAGTGGACCTCTGGGTTCAGGGGGCCCGCGGGTGCCATGCCGGGACGTTAGTCATCCGGGAACGACCTTTCTCCTCTCCTGCAGGGTCATTCGCAGGGAACACGGCGACCCCCTCATCGAGGAGCTCAATCCCGGTGATGCCTTGGAGCCTGAGGGTCGGGGCACAGGTGAGGGCACCTGGGGGCTCCAGCCTTCCCTCCTCTGTCTCTGCTCTGTCCGGGCACGGGATGAGGGCAAGAGGGCTAGGGCTGCCAGCTCCCTAGGGCGCAGGACCCCACCTTCCCTGCCATGCTGAAGGCTGATACCCAAAGGTTGGGTGAGCCGCTGGGAGCCTTGGGCTGGAAGCAGAGAAACCAATGATCCGTGTGGGGTTCTGGAAATCCATGGGCGGTAGGTTCTCTGGCGCCAGTCAGGGATAGAAAGGAGAGGCTGCGGGTCCTGCAGTCTGACCCTTCCCCTCCTGGTATTCAGCCTGGTGTCAGAGAAAGAGCACTGGAACAGGAGTCCCAAGCCTCAGTCCTGCCACTGCCTCACTTGTGGTCTTGGAAGAGGTGCTTCACCTTGTGGGTCCTACCCTGCACATGCATGGAAGGGATAATGCCATCTGCCCTCCTTACCTCTGTGTGTGGTAGTGAGGACCCACAAGAGCCCAGGAATGTGCAGACATGACATATGGACAACAGCTACAAAGGCAAAGGGTGTGTGTGATAGATGAGGAAGAAGTCCTCATGGTCTGAGCGGTTGGCACCCACTGTCTCCATGCAAAGTTCAGGGAAAGGAAAGGGAGCCCCTTTCATGATCTCCTGTCATGAGCCGGCTGTGAGAAATCTGAGGACAGAGGCTCCCCCCTCCCCCCCACTCCTGCCCCAATGCTGTGCTCTCAGCTTCCCCCTGCCCCCCAGGGGGGCACGTGCACGACTGGGCAGTGGTCGGGAGCCCCTCTTCCTCTTGGGTCTCCTGGCCGATGGCCAGAGTGAAATCTGCCTTGTTGCAGGGGGTGTGGTGACAGACTTCGATGGAGACGGGATGCTGGACCTCATCTTGTCCCACGGGGAGTCCATGGCTCAGCCGCTGTCTGTCTTCCGGGGGAACCAGGTGCGCATGCGCCCCGGGGCCCGTGGAGTGGAACCCCATGTGCTCCTCTGGGTCTAAAGTGGACGAGGGCAGAGGCCCCGGGGATACTTGCTTGCCCAGCATGGTGGGAAATAGAAACCCAGGAAATAAATCGCAGCCACACACAGTAAGACTCCAAGAAGGGGTCCCTCGTGGGAGAAGCTCTTGGCCCCTCCGCTGTCCACCGGCACTTCTCTAAAAACTGCTTTTCCTGAGCCTCTTGGCTTTTCCCTCATTTTTCCAGTTCCTCTTTACAAACTTCAGCCCACCTGTGTGCCTTGTTCACCTTCCTTCTCTCTTCCGTCTGCCCCCCCTTCCTTCCCTCCCCTTCCTTCCTCCCTGCCCCTCCTGCCCCCCACTCCCTGATATTCACCTGCCTTCCTCCCTCCCTGCAGGGCTTCAGCAACAACTGGCTGCGAGTGGTACCTCGGACCCGATTCGGGGCCTTCGCCCGGGGAGCTAAGGTCGTGCTCTACACCAAGAAGAGCGGGGCCCACCTGAGGATTATCGACGGGGGTTCGGGCTACCTGTGTGAGATGGAGCCCGTGGCGCACTTTGGCTTAGGTGAGTCAGGGCGGGGGCCAGGGCAGGCAATGGGCTGTCGCGCCCAGATGGTGGTGGGCTCCTGAAAGTGTGTCCTGAAGCATGCTCGGGAATGGAGGGCTGCCAGGTCCGGCGAGGCTGCAGCGGACACCAGCCATGCAGGCAACCCTGCTCCAAAATGAACCTGAACTCCAGAGGGAGGTTTCCATGCCCTGCCCTTTGCATGGACCCCCACTGCAGTCCTCTGCTGAATTCGTTCACCTTCGGGTCAGAGTATTTAATCATCCCTGAGTCCAAGACTGGGGCCTTGTTGGAACATTGCCCTGCAGACTCGTCCACACCAGCTGTGGTCTTGGCCTCTTGGGGCCGGCTTGGTGATTAAAGCCTCCCCAAACCACTGGTGCCTTCCCTTAGCTGGAATTGGTTCCTGTCTGGAGAAGGGAAGCAAGCAAATCGTACTCTGTGTTTATAGGCTTAAGATAGACAGCACGTGAACAGTGATCCCGTACACCTGTCGTATGCATGAGCCATCGCCACACACCTATCAGAACAGCTACCAAAAATAGCGATAACACCACATGCCCGTGAGGGTGCGAAGAAATGCGCTCGCAGGTGCATTTTTGGTGGGAAAGCAACACGGTACAGCCACTCTGCAAAAACAGTTTGGCGGTTTCTTTAAAAAGAAAAAACCAAACCCACAACTACTATAAGACCCAGCCATTGATTGCACTCTGGGGTATTTATCCCAGATGAACAGAAACTTCTGTCACATAAAATCTATGCAAGATTGTTCCAGTAACTTTGTCGGCAGCCGCTCACACTGGAAGCACCCGGAGGGCGCCCCGTAATAGGTTACGGTTCAACAAACCGGTGTCCATCCGCACCAGGAATGTTACTCAGCAATAAGGAGGAGGAACTGCTGATACACATAGCAGCTTGAATAGCTCTCCGGGGCATCACAAGGAGTGCGGGGGGGAAGGCCCATCTCATAAAGTAGGCCCATATTGTTGATTCCATTTGTATAATATTCTCAAAAGGATGAAATTACAGAGACAAAGGGGCGCCTGGAAGGCTCAGTTGGTTAAACGCCTGCCTTCAGCTCAGGTCACCATCCTGGGCGGTTCCCAGAGTCCAGCGGGATCGAGCCCCACTTCAGGCTCTCTGCTCAGTGGAGAGTCTCCCTGTGATCCTCCCCATTCTCATGCTTTCTCTCTCCCTCTCAAATAAATAAATAAAGTCTTATTTTTTTTTTTAATTAGAGACAGAAAATAGAACAGTGGTTGCCAGGGGTGGGTAAAGCCACATAAAGGGACAGCCTGAGGGAGGTTTCTGGGGTGATAGAGCAGTCCTGTGTCTTGATTTTGGTGATGGTTGTTAGACAAATCCACGCATGTGATAAAATGACATAAAACTACACATGGTACCAATGTCGATTTCCCAGTTTTGGTATCACGCTACAGGGGCACAGCTCTAACCTTTGAGGGCAACTGGGGGAAAGGTACACAGGGCCTTTCTGTACTATCTTTGCAACTTCCCGAGAATCTAGAATTATTTCAACATCAAACGTTTTTAAAGAAATGCATTGGGGAGGGAATAGTGTGGGAGGGTAGGAATGTCTAACGAGCCTTCTTGGGAGGAGGGGCAATCCTGGAAAAAGTGTGGAGGAGCCAAGAGTCACTTTATTAAAACACAACGGTTAAGAAAGCATCTGAATCGAATATACCTGGGCTCCAAGTCAGACACTCTGCCCCATGTGTTAGCAGCTCATGAGGAGATAGAATATTAACATTGGAAGAGTAGACAACATGGTCTGAAGTTAATATACATGTATATATTAATATTATACACAATATTATATTATACATCATACAGACAATGGAAAAAGCAGGAAGTAGGAACGTGATTCTGAGTGGCTGGACTGACTTAGTAACTCTCAGTCGTTCTGGGAGGCACTTTGCTCTTATATGTCCTTTCATGATCGCAACCCCGTGAGAGACGGGCATTACTTATCCCCATTTTACAGATGGGAAAACTGAAGATCACAGCAGTTAAGAAACCTGCCAAGGTCACATGATCGATGGGTGGCAGAACTGACGTTCAAATTCAGACCCACCCAACAGTGTGATTTTTATTTTCTTCCATATGTTTTGTGCGTGTGTTCCAACTTTTATAGAAACACATAATATTTATGCAGTCTGGAAAAGAAGCATAAAGTTTTAGGGGACCCAGGGCCTGGTTCTATGAGCATGTTTTTGGGCTGTTTCGCCCTGGATGGGTCAGCTCCCTATTGAAGCATTTGTCACTTTTACGGTAGCCATTTGCTACATTGGCCAAGTACAGACTTGAACATAGTCCTCTCTCACCGAACTCCATAGCTGACTGTCCTTGAGCACTTAGTGCGTGCCCGGCTCTGGGCTAATGGACTCCACACAAGAAACTTCACGCAGTTCTTACTGCAATGTGATAAATCATAACCCCTTTACACAGGTCAGAAAACTGAGGCTCAGGCTAAGTAACCAGCCCCAAATCCCATCTCCAGAAAGTAGAGAGGGCCGGATTTGGATCCCGACTCCTTGGTCACCACTGACCACCATAAGTTAAGGGCTTGACCTCCCAGAGCTTCTCTGCATGGACCCAGCCAAGGTCCTCCTGCTTTGCCTCTTTCTTCCTGGACATCCATGTCCCCTCAGTTACCAAGCGACCCATGCAAGGCCATCCAATCACCAGGGTAACAGCCGCGGTATCCTTGGTGGGATGTTCACCCAGTATCCAGCTGGACAGCAGCTCCCACCCCATTGTATACACAAGGAAATTGAGGTTCCACATAGCAGTGTCAGGACAAGTTAGAGATGCTGCCCCTGGTTGGGAGCCCCTCCAGACTGCCAATCCTTGATATCTTGCAAGGCCGGGGGATTTGTTCTGGCTCTGAACTCCAGCTCAAACTGCTCCATGAGTCCCCCTGTAAGCTCCTATCCGTTGCCAGGATCCACTCCCAGAGAGTCACGGAAGGAAGGCTGCTCTCAGGGACTGGTCCCTATGGGTCAGCCCTGGGCCTGGGAGTGAGACTCCCGGAGGCAGCTGAGCTGGCAGCAGGACCAGGAGGAGGGACACAGCCAGGAGCAGGTGGGCTCCATCCCCACAGCTCCAAGGTCCCCAACCCAGGAGCGTCTCCTTCATGGATCCAGCGTAGTGCAAGCCTTCCTGATTGATGAAGGGGCCGCCGATGGGGTGGGAAGAGAGGGAGCCACAAGGAAAGGCCAGCCAAAAGGAAAGGTTGAGGAAAGAGAGAGGATGGGGCACACAGGCAGACAGGGGACTAGTGAAACCATGAGATGCAGAGAGATGTGGGAAAGAGACAAATGGGACAAAGAAGAGATACTCCCTGCCCTCCAGGCTCACAGTCTGAAAAAGGCAGATGGACACAGAAATTCCGGGGCAAGGCAGATCTGGACGCACCGTCACATTGGCCCAGGGGCTGCGTGAGGACAAACACGGGAGAAACAGTCCTGCTTTCCCAAGGACATGGGCTTAGTATGGGGTCTAGCTGGATGGTAGGGATTTAGAAGGCACAGACGGTGGCAGAAGAGAGCATCCCAGGGGCTAGCCTGGCTCGAACAAAGGCCCAGAGATGGGAGTGTGTTCAGGTGCCCACATAACCAAATGGTCTGGTAGAAACGGAACCTAGAGAGGGAAGCCAAAGCCGAGCTGGGGGTAGTGGGGGTAGCCAAGAGCCAGGCTGGAGGGGACAAGCAGATCAGAGGGGGTTGTTCAGCCCTGCAGGGCAAGCCGAAGCCAGGCTATGCTGGGCTGGGGTAGGGCCACCAGGGGCCTTCCAGGGAGACCAGTGGTTGCAAATGTTCTTAGAAGGATTTAATGGTTTTCCTGATTGTAGGAATAACACATATTGATTATAGGACAATTAGAAATTATAACAAATTTCTAATAACAATTTCTAATATAACAATTAGAAATTATAACAAATGTAAGGAAAATTCTTTCCTTACAAAGAAAGGAAAAAGAACCACTAATCTCACCATTATCTTTTGAATATTAAGTGAAAAGTAAATGTTTCTCCCTTCACCCTCTCCCAGTACCATTTGATTCATTTAATCAACATGCATTTACTGAGCATGTGCTATGTGCCAAACCCTAATGAGACACAGATCCTTGCCATGGTTGATCTTACCTTCTAATGGAACTAGTGGAAACATACACTATGTAATAAACATAATGACTACATAAATATATAAAAGGTTATAAGATGTTAAGCGCTATTGAAAAGGAAATGCAGAACAGGGTAAGGGGGTCAGGAGTGTGGAGGGCAGGGGGTGGGGGGGGTGGCCTGCTCCCACGCCCATGCTCCGTGATAGAACTTTATTACATGTAAGATGCATGGGAGCACAGTTACAGGTAAGTACGCCTCGGGGATTTGTTTCCAACGAAAATGATTATGTTCTTCCCATTATTTCCAAACTTGCTTCCCGCCCCCCTCAACAATATAACCGAGATGCCGTTCTGCACACAGGCACCCCTCCTTTGTTTCCCTCGGGTGCTGCCTGGTAGTTCACTGTGTGGCGCGCTCGTCATTCATTGAGCAAGTCTCCTCCCGATGGACAGTTCGATGGTTTCTGGTCCTGACCAGTTTGTTTCGTGGCACTCGGGGTGACATGCTCGGGGCATGTCCAGCCCACGAATACAAGAAAGGCCTGCCTAGTCGTTCCAAATGACTGAGCCACAGCTGTGGGGCACATGGCTGTGCGAGGAGCCGGGGGTCTCTGGAGGGAAGACAGCCGCCCTTCCAGCCCTCACGATGCTCCCGCTCACCCCAGCTGACCCTGCTCCCTTCCTCCCTTTGCGACTCACCCCTGCCTCCCCGCTGGCTTCGCAGCAATGGGTGGCAAGAGAACTGTACAGACACGTGGGCGGCTGCACGCGGGTGCCCCTCGGCAACCTGTGTCCTGGGCATGTGCGCGTCCTGCTCATCTCCGCACTGAGCCCAGGTCAGAGGACTAGCTTCTCCGCCCCTCATGTGCTCTCCTCACTCCCAAGGGTCTGGGCTGCCTTATACCTACAGTAAAAACTCAGGGACCTCACTGGGCAGATGTTTCATTCTCTGGGGTTCCCAGAGGGCCCACTCGGCCGTGCAGAATGCCCTCATCTTCACCCATACAAGCGGCGTCGGCCACCACCCTCCCCGCCCCTGCTCCACGGTGCTCCCGGCCTTGTCCCACCCCTGCTCTGGCCCACCCTGGCCTCTGCCGGCTCCTTCTGGTGCAGATGGGCAGCCGGGCTCATAAAAAAGCATTTCTGCTCACGGCCTCTGTGGGGTCCCCACTGCACGCTGGTTGCTCTGAACTGGCATCCTAGCTTCCCCACCACGCCCCGTGCCCCCACCCTACATATCCCACACCCTGGCTCACCATTTCCCGCTTTGCAGAGGGCTGAGGTCACTCAACCAAACCCAGAGAGTGAAAACAAGCACCCACCACCGACTTGCTTGCCCCTGCCAGCCCCATAGGGGGCTCCTCACCGGCCAGCTCACCCCAAGCAGTGATGCCCGCCCCCCCCCGTCCCCCCACCACATACTACAGCACCTTCCTTTAATTGTTTGCAAGTGACTCAGAGCAGCCTCCAAGCCTGCTGGTGCTCATTTATGGAAGGAAAATTCAGTGGCCCACATAAAAATTGCTTTATTAAAGTGCAAAAATATTCCACCAACTGTATTCCCACCATCTGTTTTGCTGGTACTTCTGAAAAGCGCAATTCTCTGTGCCTCTTTGGCCTTTGTCCTTTAAAAGCTGCTGGAGGTGACTCCCTGCTGCCCTTGGCCTCCCAGCTGCGCTGGTGAATGGGGCCTCCTCCACTCCCTGACTCACAGCCCCAGCAGACAGCTTCCACACTGCCCTTGTGCAGTGCCTGGAAAGAGCCGAGATGTCTGGAGACTTGAGAAGGAACAGCCAAGCCTGGAGACAGGAACCTGGGCCCCAGGCCTCACTCGGACACCTGCAAGTCACTTCTTGCCAATGTCTACACTGGAGAATGCGGCTAGAGCGCCCACCCCTCAGGGCAGCCAGGAGGATTCAGATAAGCCTCACACGTGAAGGCACAGAAGTCCGTCCCCGTCTCCTCCCTCCTCCCCCCGACCCCTGCCTAATACACACGCGCATGCTCTGCTTCCCCACTTTGAACTTCTCCCTGATCTTCAAATACACAGGACCTTTTCATACCTCTGTATCATGCCGGACCCTTTGCCTGACCGGCTCCTTCCTTCCCTTCTCTGCCTCACAGACTCGTACTCCTCCTGCAACACCCAAATGAAGCGACTTTTAACACCTGCCTCTCTGACCAAGTGGCACCAACGCTATGGCTTCGTGCTCCCAGTTTAACATAATCACTAGGTTCCTTGCCCCCATGGGATGCGGCTCCTTCAGGCGGGGGCCTGGCTTCACCTCTATCCTGCTAAATCCCAGATCCTGGATGCTAGGTCTGTTGGGGACGTGAGGGTAAAGTGAGCAGAACAAGGGCAAAACAGATACGGGCTTTGGGGTCAGATGTCCGTAGCTGGGGAACTATGGGCCATTTACATCACCTCCCCAGGTCTGAGCCCCTTTGTCGCTGAAATGGAAATGAGAGATCTAGTACCTTCCGCATGGTGCTGCCAAGAGGATCTGGTGCTAACACTGAGATCAGTGGGTACAGTTTGGGGGACACATTCTCCAGTATTATTGCCAGTCAATGAGGGTGCTTTGGGAACTACAGGGTGACTCCATGTCTAAGAGATGATGGTGTTGGGGGTGCTAAGGGGACAGTCGGCCAGGGAGGGGCTCACATTGTGAAGAAGAAGGACTGTCCTCCCCAGGAGTGCTGGAGCTCTCGGCTGCACGCCCATCTTACAGATAAAGAAACTGAGGCCCCAGAGAGGGTGCTCGGGTCAGCAGAACACTTGGCAGTGGAGGAGGGAGTCCTACAGAGGCACCTCCTCCTTAGCTTACTTATCTCATAGTCCCAGCCCCTCCCTGGGTTTGGAGGAAGGGAGGCAGCAGGACTCCGAAGGACGTGCTGTAAACACAGAATGTAAATTTGCAATTGTCTATGAATATTCGGTGACTCTCCTGAGTTATTTTGGCACTTCAGTCAGTCTGGAAAATGTATTCATGTAGCTGTTCTCTTGGCTTAGGTGAGAAACATTTGCCATTCTTTTTCTCCTTTTTTTAACGGAAACATGTTTACTTTTTATATATGCCACTTAATTTGGGCACTGTTCAACCTGAAAACGCCAGGTGCCTTTAACTTCAAGCAAGCAACTATTTCAAAACAGAGAAAAAAAAGAACCTATAGGTGATACCCCCTAATCCCGAGTCCACCCCCTCCTCCAAAAGGAATTATAGAAGGAGGAGCAGAGGAAGAGAGGGTTAGGAGAAATTGTTTCTGGTTTCTGGGTCTGCTCCAGGAGTCTCTCCCGGGAGCCACTGCCCCAAGTGCCCTCGGAGGCAGGGGCTGCCCACCCCCTGACACCTTCTAGTGTGGGAGCAGGTCACCACCCTCATTAACACACAACACAGCAGCAGCAGCCAGGCAAAGGGGAGGCCAGTGCAGGGAGAACCCAGACACTGGGTGATGTGGCCCGGAACGGGCAGCTTCCTCTGGAAGCCCCAGAGTGGCGTGCTAGGACTCCGGGCAGAAGGGGCCTCTGGGAGCCTCTGCGCCAGGCCTTCCCGGCCTCCCATCCCAAGGGGGCACCTCTACACAGAGAAGTCTACATGCACATTCCCCTTAAAGTCTAGCTGTGGCTGCCAACATTTTCTAAAATGCAGGAATTCCTTTTATACATGAAAATGTGTCACAGACTACCCTCCGCCCCCATAGTAGCTATCCTGGTAAAATCCACTGGTGGACAATAAGGGCCCGGAGCTGCTAGAAATTCAGCAGCACTTTCTGGTTCCCCTTGTTTTTCTAAGAGTATCTGCATACATTACAGGGAAAGTAACACAAACACGTGGGTGACATATTGTTGATTCAGCCCACAGCTGATTGGGTTTGTGGACCCCTGAGCATCAGGCCCACATCTGGTCATCCCTGGTGGGTGACAATGAGGGGGCCGCACCCTCTCTCCAACCTGGGCTGAGCACTGCCCTTTTTCCCAGGGACCGATTAGGAGAAGAGCTTCTCCCCACAGGTGAGGCCCAGTCCCCTCCTCCCACCCACCCCAGTTCATGACCATTAGCCTGACTTTGCCGCAGTGACAGCCCCAATGCCTTAAGCAGGGGCCTGCAGCCAGCTCGGACATGGCCTAAACACCGGACAGATCTGCCCAGGCTACTTTCTACCACCAACGTAGGACATCACTTTAAGGGTGTGTGCAGGAGGATTCTCCGTGAATGTTCTCTGAGCTTCGCCATTAGCTGCTGTAAACATCTCAGCTCTGCATATTGGGGCTTCCCCTGGGCCTTCCACCATCCCGTTCTTTATCACCTCGGCTTTCATTTGGAGCTCAGCTCAAGGGCCTGCTCCCTGAGATCACCCTTGATTACCCTGGACTAGAAAACGCTCCCAGCCAACCCCCAATTCCTCTTTACTCTCTTGTTCTACTTTTGTTTTCTTCACAGAACTTCTCAGTATCTGACATTATTATGTTCTTTTTGCCTGTCTATCCCCACCATTGTGGACGCTCCCTGGAAGCAGGCCCATTCCCAATGGCAGAAGAAAGTGTGGCCCCTAGCAGGCTATAATTATAAATAATATAAGTATATAAATATAGCTACATGCCCAAGATTATATAACAAGTCAGCGGCAGAGCTGGAATTTGGCCCCAGGTCCCCCAGATGCCCAGCCCTCACCACATTCTTTCCAATGGAGCAGGAAAGTGGTACAATCAAGATTTGAACACACGAGGGTGCCTGGGTGGCTCAGTGGGTTAAACCGCTGCCTTCGGCTCAGGTCATGATCTCAGTGTCCTGCAATCAAGTCCCGCATCCGGCTCTCTGCTCAGCGGGGAGCCTGTTTCTCTCTCTCTCTGCCTGCCTCTCTGCCTGCTTGTGATCTCTCTCTCTCTCTGTAAAATAAATAAATAAAATCTTAAAAAAAAAAAAAAAAGATTTGAACACATGACTGCAAAGTCAACCTGCTTACCACCAGGCTTTACCTCCCCCCGCCCGCACCCTGCAAAAGAGCTTCATGCTGATTGGCCTGTCCACTGGAATGTAAGCACTAGAGCTGCATTGTCCCGTATGGTAGCCACTAGCCGTGTGTGGCTATGGAAATATAAATTAATTAACATGAAATAGAATGTAAAATTCAGTTCTATCTTCGGTCTGGCAGGGAAGGATGAAGCCAGCAGTGTGGAGGTGACGTGGCCGGATGGCAAGATGGCAAGCCGGAATGTGGCCAGTGAGGAGATGAACTCCGTGCTGGAGATCCCCTACCCCCGGGATGAGGACAGACCTCAGGACCCAGCCCCACTGGAGGTGAGCAAAGGCGTCTGGACCTCAGAGCCAGAAAAGCAACACCCCACTTCCACCCCGCCGCGCCCTGCAGCTCTATGGGTAGCAGCTTGACTCCCCTAAATTTATAGACTTTGCCCCTAGGATGGTGGAAATCTTCTCAGCAAAGGGCAGGCTCCATGGTGATCCCTCTGTATGCAGTTTGGGCAAAGACTGGTAATTGAAGAGGGACAGTTCTGTTAGGCTTCCCGGCTCAGGCACATGCACCCCACAGGAGTGAAATGAGCAGGAGTCTGAACAGAATGTGCTCTCGGCCATCCCCCAGCCTCCTATTTTCAGTGCAAGGGAAGGGGTCCTGGCAGGGAGGGGCTGCCCCCAGGCCCAGAGCTACGAGCACCCCTCGTTCTAGGGTCCAGGTGACGGCCGCTCTGCGGCTGTGACGAGGTGGGAAACTGAGGTGGGCTCTTCTTCACTCACTTGTGTCTCTGCTTCTGCCCACACTGCAGTGCGGCCAAGGATTCTCCCAGCAGGAAAACGGCCATTGCCTGGGTGAGTTGCCTGCAGGCACCAGGGCGCGGGGCAGAGGCCAGAATCTCCTCGGGGAATGCCAGCCTGAGCCCTGGCCAAGCTCAGACTGCACACCAGAGGAGACAGATGGGGCGGGAAAGGCATTATTCGCCCCAGGAGCTCCAGAAGCCAAGATGACTCCCCAGAGGGCAGTGATGTACGCTGCCAGCAGGCAGAATCACTGCAGTTCTGGGAACTGTGAGTGCTTCCTGCCCTGAGCTCGGAAAAAAGTTGGGCCCAGGGAGGGGACCCATAAGCACCTACTGTGCATGTGCTCCCAAGTCCCAGGCCAGCGGGTTTGCTACTGAGACCTAAAAATCAACAAGACAGACACAGTCCCTGCTCCCCCTGGAGCTTAGAGCCTGTGGGAGAGGCACAGGGGTGAACAGGGATGACCCCGCAGTGTGAGTGGGGCAGGGTGGGGGAGGGGAGGGTGTGGGCGCCCAGGGGCGGGGCCCTGCACCAGCTAGAGAGGGTCAGAGAAGGTGCCCCAGAGGAAACAAGGTCTAAGCTGAGAACTGGCTGCTAGGGTGGGGGGCGGTTGCCAGGCAGGGAGAGGGAGAAAGTGTTCAGGTGGAAAGGCCAGTGGGCAAAGGACTACAGGTGAGAAAGTGGAGGAGGATAGCTCTAAGGGTGGCCTGGGAGGAAATATGTCCCCTCCACTCTCCGTGTCCCCGCCCCAATGGCTATAAACAGATGGTGCATGGACACAGAAATTCCAGCGTCTGGCGTGAGCACCGGCAGGACCCTGTGAGGTCACCCTTCGGGCCGCCTCTTCCTTCTTGTCACCCAGCAGATGTTTATGTGCCCATGCATGGTGCTGGGGATGCAGGCCTTAAGCTCCTGCCCTGCGGAGACATTTATTCTAGTGAGGGGAACCACAAACCTGTGACCGGGCAGCCGGAAGAGATGGGCTAAGAACCCTTTAAAAGGTGTCTCTGGGTACTGTTCTAGACAGAGTTGTCAGGGAGAAGACCTTTGAGTTGAGACCCGAAGGAGGAAAAGGTCCAGCCCCAGAAAGAGCTGAGCGTGAGCCCGAGCAAAGCGCCCGAGGCAGGAATGAGGCCTGGTGCATGAAAGGAATGGGAAGGAGCCAAGTGCTAAGTCAGGGAGGGTGGCGAGGTGTCCAGATTTTGTTCCTAGGGCCCTTTGCAGTTAAGCAGGAGAGTGCAATAGGGTCATTCACATTTTCAGAAGATGGACTGCAGATTGGATTGGAGGGAAATGCGGCAGCCAGGGCGCCTGTCCGGAGGTGGCTGCGGACCTCCGGGCAGCAGGCGGTACGGGCTAGGGATAGACTACAGCAGAGGAGGAGCTGGACTGACAGACAGGTACTAAGGGGGCAGAATGGCAGGATCGGTTATGAAATTGCCTACAGAGGTAAGGGAAGAGGAGGAACTAGGAATCACTTCTATCTGCGCTCAAGCAGCAGAGTGGGTGACAGGGGTGTGACTGCCTTAGGCGAGATGGGGTCGTGGACAGGAGAAGTTTGAAGGCTGTGGGACCTAGAGTTCCATTTTGGACTTACTGAGTATGAGAAGAACATAAGATTCACGAGTCTGGAGCCCCAGAGATGGGTTAGGGGCTGGAGACAGGAATCTGGAATCATCCATGTATGAAGTCACCACCCACAGAAAGTGTGGTGGATAGAAGATCTGGGATGAAGCCTGACACCCCCAACATGTAGAGGTCAGGTAGAGAACAAGTCAGCCAAAAGGACTAAAGTGAGGATGTTGAGGCCTAGAGAGGAGGACATGCCCAAGGTCACAGGGTAGGTGGGGCAACAGAGGCTGAGCAAGGTCCCACTGCCCCACACCTCCCCAGTGAGCCACTCCCCTCACTTCCTAGACACCAATGAATGCATCCAGTTCCCATTCGTGTGCCCTCGAGACAAGCCCGTGTGTGTGAACACGTATGGAAGTTACAGGTGCCGGACCAACAAGAGGTGCAGTCGGGGCTACGAGCCCAACGAGGATGGCACAGCCTGTGTGGGTGAGTGAGGCCCTGCCACAGCCCAGTGTGACACGAGCAAGTGGCCTTCCTCTGGGGAGGCGCCGGATCAAGGTCCCCAGCCCTGACTTCTCCTGGCTGGCTGGAGTCTCCTTAGACCCCCACTGGGTCTCCAGGGAAGACCACAGCAGAGGTTTGGAGAAGGCCCACCACCACCACTCCCACCATCTGAAGGGTCCCTGGGGTGCTGCGCCCTGCCCAGAAGTAGTTGCTCTTTTTCCTCCCCTTCTCACGTTCCCTGAAACAAATGTTTGTACCATAAGGCCAGCCCATCTTCTCCTACCAAGGATAGAAACAAGCTCTTGCTACTCATCTTTGTCTGAATTTCTGAACTGGTGTTTGTCTTCTTCCTCCCAAATGCTTCCCCCCACCCCCATCCCACCCCAACCCCCTTTCTCTTTTTCCCATTTTCTCTCTTTCTCTCTCCCATCCTTTTTGCAGCTCAAGTGGCCTTTTTAGGTGGGTATCCTTCTGCTGCCTTTAGAATCTCTGAGCCTCTCTCTCGGGCCTCGTATCTCTCTCTAGGCCTTGGACTTTGCCTTCAGTTATATGCACTTTAAATCCCATCAATAAAGGAAAAAAACAAAAAACAAAAAACAAACAAAAAAAAACCTTTGTGGAAAACTAAATCTCTCCTGCTGCCTGTCTCTCTCTCCACGCCCAGCAGATTCTGTTGCGCACTCCCTCCGAACGAACCCAGGGGCGGCCATCTTTGAAAAGGGAAGCTTAGGAGCTACTGATATTTATGTAATCTTAGTTATTTGTGAAGGCTTTCTTTGCATGTTTTTTGAGGAAAACAGAAAAGGAAAGTCTCCCCTCCTACCCCATCTACCCTCCTTCACTTCTTCAGAAGAATCATGGTAGTCCTGTCTTTCCTGTATTCTCCAGTGTCACAAGGACCCTATTTTGCCCTTAACAAAGATGGCTCCCAGGCGGTTGCTTGCTGTTGATTCACTCATGTACCATGTGCCTGCTGGTTTGGCCTGTGCTGTTTCTGCTCTGTGCACCCTGACTCGTTGTGGTAGAGAAAGCCTTATTGGAGTTGGTGGTCATGATGGGAGGGGAAAGGGTGACCCTTTGGGACTCTTGATAAAAATGTTAAAGTTGGAACTTGCTAAGTCTTCCAGCCACTTTCTGGAGAAATTATGCCAATAAACTCTCTGCTGGATATTTAGTGCCTAGCTGGTGCAAAAAAAAAAAAAAAAAAAAAAGTGTCTGGGGCAAGTAGATGCTGGTTGGAATGTTGAATTAGCGGTAGTCCTTCCATCCCGGGGCACTTGGAAAGCAAATCACGAGAGGGGGGAAATATCTGTTCTGAGTGTGAGCAGTGGTTTGGGAATGTGCACCAGTGTTCACATTTGGGGGGCTGGAATTTGAACCAGGCAAGGGCTGTAGGATGAGCAAGGGGCAGATTATGGAGGGAATATTCCAGGCCTTCTACCTGGAGGAAGTCACTTTTCTACACTGGGCCTCAGTTTTCTTAATCGAAAGAGCAGGAGATTTGGTCTGGCGTATCCCTAAAGCCCTTTCCTTTCTCAGACCCTTCAGTGTGTGGCTGGACAGAGACATGGCTAGTCTCAAGTTACCCTGATTTCTAGAAAGAATCTGGCAACTTAGTCTCCTCTGCAATATGTTTAGAAACCAGGAAGCTTCGGTAGCCAGGGGACCCTTTGGGAACGATGTTAACACCATAGAAAATCTTCACAAGCAGCCTCGGTACTGAAGGCTTGTTATAAATCACAGATCTATTCTTCATGGGGAAAAAAGTTGCCCCAGGATGTAATAAAATCACATTTAAGAACAGAGCAAGCATTTTAAAAACATATTTAATAAAAAACCTACCATTTTCTAATATAATAATAATACTCCCAATAAATCACAAAATATGAATTCCTCATAGGTAGTACTGTTTTTACACTCAGAACAGGAGCTTAAATGAAAAGTCTCAAAATAAAAACAGCTACATTTTCACAGGAAAGCATATAACAACTTAAAAACTGCTCCACCTCTGGGCAGCCCCATCCTATGTGCTCATGTAGAATAAAGGCATGGATGGGCCCAGAGATGAGGCTCAGAGAGATGAAGTGATCTTCCCAAAGTCACAGAGCCAGCTGGTCCCCAGGCAAGGCGAGAGCCCTTTCCTAGCACATCGTCTTGTCAGGCTGTCACTGCTCAACCTATTCCTTAGTCATTCTGAAAGCTACTGCCTTTCTCGAAAGGAACAAGTAGATCTAAGATAGTAAGATAAGTAAAACCCAAAACTCACAGAGGCAGTAGTTCCAAATGTAATGCTAAATGACAAGATAACAGTGTCCATTGACAGGCTCCACACAACAGCATGAGAAATAAGGGACAGGACCGCTCATGAGACACCCTGCCAAGGACATCAGAAAATTCAGGATGGCAGCAAACTTCAGAGGATACCTTCTAAAGTAATAACAGCGAGTTTCTTGTAACAGGGTACATTTGTGTCACCATACCCTGCTTGGGAGGGGGACCAGATGAGTTACCGAGAGGACCTCCAAATTCCCCCAGCTGTCAAGAGCACAACTACAATACCCCAGCTCCAGGGTAAGAAGGCTTACTCTGGATGTGATTCATTCATTCAACAAGTATTAGTTGAGCTGCTACTATGTGCCAGGTACTGAGCTAGGCTCTGGGCATACACTGGTAAGTAGAGTTTACTGTCCCCACACTGTCTTCCTTCAGCCAGATGGAGGAGCCCAATGTATGGGATGACAGCAGGACTTACAGGGGCCTTCTGAAAAATCTAGCTAAATTCTTGGGTGCCTACACCAGAAAGCAAGCTCCTTGCATCTGTTCACTCATTCAAATATTCATTCAATAAGCGTTCATCGAGAACCTCCTGTGTGATAAGCACTGGGTCCCTTCCATGAGGAAGGTGACAAGGTCCAATGAAGGGCATCACGTCTCCTGCCTCCACGGTGCTTGTGTTGAGAGAAATACAAGGCTAAAAGATACAGAGTCCAGGCAAGTACTGATCCAACTCAGCATTACCTGCCCCCAAATAATAGAGCCTCCCCACTGGGCCAGGAATCCAGGCTTTCTGCGCCAAGTCCCCCCCAGTCCAGTACATTTGCTGGTCTGTGCTGAACTGGCCCCAGAGCCACACCAAGCTAGCCAGGCACAGGCTCCCCATCCCACTTTCGTCCAACTCCCCTTCCTCTGATACCCGCAGGTACCTACCTACACGCTTGCCTACCCCTTCTGGGCACAGACAATTCAGTCCTTTCTTTGTCCCTTAGCCCCGCTCAAGCTCCTCACATCACCCTTGCCTTCTACGTGACTTGAGTTTGTAACAAAAATTGCAAATGGCTCCAGGGCTGACGAGTGGTACAAGCCTACAGGGGTCGCGCAAACAGAGCTGGGCCCCATCTGGGGCGGCCCCGGCTCACTCTAGTAATAATAATATTAATACCATTTTTATTCTGCCCAAGAACACTCCTGTCCCCCAGGAATGTACCCTCCACATGAGAAGAATAGCCACGTTTAGTGAGCTTGGTGTGTCTGGGCCAGATCGAAGGTCTTTAGAAGAATCAGCGTGTGTAATCCTCACAACAGTCCCAAGTGGGAAGTGCTGTGATGACCCCAGTTTTACAGAGAAGCTAAGTGGCTTGTCCAGCTCACACAGAGCTTGGACAAACAGAGGAAGGACCCCATCAGAGCAGTCTGGCCCCCAGCCTGAGCTCTTAACACAGATGCTTCCTTCCTGTTCCGGGGGGGTGGGGGGCGGTCACTAACTGGTGACAAAAATCCACCATCCCGGGGCGCCTGGGGGGCTCAGTGGGTTAAAGCCTCTGCCTTCGGCTCAGGTCATGATCCCAGGGTCCTGGGATCGAGCCCCACATCGGGCTTTCTGCTCAGCAGGGAGCCTGCTTCCTCCTCTCTCTCTGCCTGCCTCTCTGCCTACTTGTGATCTCTCTCTGTCAAATAAATAAATAAAATCTTTAAAAAAAAAAAATCCACCATCCCTCCATGCTGCCCAGGGGCAGGGGATGGGTTGGGAAGGACCTAGGACCTGTGACAGTCATCACAGAGTCCACTTCGGCGGCAAGAAGAGGCAGTAGTGTCCAGGCCAAGTTCCCTCACCAGCCGGTGTGGCCGGCCTTTGCAAAGGCAGAGCCGTGAATCACCCACACAGCTTCTTCAAGCTTCTACTCCGTCGCCAGCCCTGCTCTGGGGAGGTGCCATTCTGAGGGCCAGGAGTCTGATTATGCGTCACTCTGGCTGCTATGGCCCCCTCCCAGGGTCTGGGCATCACACCTCAACCGGCACCACTAGACTGTGACCCAACAGGAGCTCCACTCCAGCCTCCCAAAAAGGGCCATTGGTCATTTCTCCAGAGGCCCCACAGAGGCAAGAAGACAAACACTTCATTTTCTTAGGGAGCTAGCTGGGTTTTTCCAGCAGATTCCAGCGTGACATCCCACCCAGACTGCCAGCCCACCCCCGGAGGCTAGCCAAGTCCCTTCCTTTCTCTCTCTCCTCGGGGTCAGCCCTATCTCTAGTCTCTCGCCTGCAGTGTGGGCCAGAACCCCAGCCATATCCTGTCAGGCCTGAGGTGGTGTCTCCTTAGCAACAGACACATCCCCGAAGAGGAAGGAGGCGGGGAGAGCACATGGGCTGGTTGACGCCACAGATCACACCAACCCCTCCTTTAGCAGCCGTCCTCCTAGGGAACGGGACTTGAACGGCAAAGGGGTGGAAGGGTAGACCATGAGAGAAAAATGAGAAACAAGAAGAGGAAAAAAGCCCTCCTTGGCGGAAGGAGCTAACATGTACGGAACGCCTATCATGTGGCCAGAAGTTTACATGAACGGCCCCAGGACTCCCCACACCCGTGCTATGGGATAAATGTTACTTGTCTGTTTTCTTACCAAAGCAGCAAGGCTCAGAAAGAACAAGTTCCCCAAGGTCCCAGAGCTGGTTGACTGGCAAAAGCGGTGATTCAGACCGGCCACCGAAGCCTTCTGGCGAGCAACCCCCAGGTAACACACACCTGGGCAAATTATTCAACCGTCACTTGGCATTCCCTGGTGGGACTCATACTGTGAACTGGGCATTGCTCTCGTGTCTTAGCCCGTACGTCTGTGTACAACACTGCCAAAGATTCCAGAATGGCCTGGTGACATATGGCAGGTGCTAAACTACTAAGAAGTAAAGGATATAGTGTGTCAGAGGGGACAGGCGTGCTGGAGTGGGGGCAGCAGCATGAAGGCACATGGAGAGGAGAGCGCTGGGCTGGGGGCGGGAGAGCCCTGCTCTGGGAAAGAGGCATTTGAGCAGAAATGTAAAGTAGATGTGCTGTCCTCCAGCCTCAGTTTTCTCATCTGTAAAATGGGGATAATACCTACCTCACGGAGTCATAATATTAAACAAGATTATCTAAAACACTCAACATGGTGCCTCACACATAGTAAAGCCCCAAATGAATTTCCAATGTTGATAATATTCATAAGTAGGGGCGCCTGGGTGGCTCAGTGGTTGAAGCCTCTGGCTTCGGCTCGGGTCATGATCTCAGGGTCCTGGGATCGAGTCCCGCATCGGGCTCTCTGCTCAGCGGGGAACCTGCTTCCCATCCTCTCTCTCTCTGCCTGCCTCTCTGCCTACTTGTGATCTTTGTCTGTCAAATAAATAAAATCTTTTAAAAAATAATAATATTCATAAGTAACAAAGGTCAGGATGGAGCCTGGGTCTATCCAGTGCCAAAGCTCCCACGGCTCCCGGAGCGCCCTGCTGTGGCCCAGGTCTCCCGGGAATCTGCTGTGTGGGAGATGTGGAGGACCTTGGCCGCCCTCAGGCAGCTGACAACTTTGCAGGGAAGAGACCTCAAGACCAAATATAGCCCTAAGGGAGCAGAGCAGACCTTCTTGGGGTCTGGGCTGTGGTGCTGTTCCGCTTTGTTCTCACGCAGCACCATTCCCAGAGAGAATCACCATAAAATCAGGCAAACTGAGCAAGGAGACCATGCCACTGACCAGGCTACACAGGCACAGGTCCACCAGCAGCTAGTGACCCGGCCTGGGGATTGGATCTGAGAAGTCATTTAGTCCCCCCTCATCCTGTTCAGCTGTGAAAACTGGAGCCCAAAAAGAACAGTGACTTCCAGAGGACCACAGCCTAGTGGGGAATCAGACACCCACCTGGGGCTCCTCCTTGCTCCCCCTGCCTCCTTCTCCAGAAAACTCCAAGTATTTCATACGCGCAGTTGAGTAGCAAAAGCGGTGATTCAGACCTGCCACTGTCTGGCAACGGTTTCCGAAACAGGAGGGGGATGGGAGGGGGTGCAGAGCTCATTCTTTTCCACGGTGCTGACCCAGAATCAGAGTCAGCGTAAGTGCCCACCGAGCAAACCAAAGAACCATGCTTGGCCCATGGAGCCCAGCTAAGAAAGAGCCCAGTGGAAATAGTAAGTGCACGGCGGGTCCCGCTCAGCTGCGAAGGGAGGCTGAAGCCAAAGTCGGGAATGGGGGAAGGAGGGTACTTACTAGCCCCAGGAGGATTCACCCACCTTAAAATCCTGGTGTTCAGGGAGCCCCCGGCAAGAGCTGAGCGGGGTCAGGATGCACGCTTCCTCCTCCCTCCCTCGCCTCCCAGGACAGGTGGAGATCATGAGCAGAGCCAGGAGATCTCACGGCCAGGGCAACTCAGAGCAGCTGCGCAGCACAGGGGAGGGCTGGGGTCGCTGCCTCTACCCTTTGAGTTAGTCCGTGGCAGTTGAACTGTAGCATTCGGGGCCGCTTACCGGTCTGCGTCTGCCTAAGGGGATCTCAGGTCACGTTGCTCCAGGGCCACTTAACATCTGTACCTTCCTGTCCTTGCTGCCTCTCTCTTCCTGCCAGCCCTCCTGGTGGGCTGCATTACCCACTCCCCTGATAGGCACATGGGACAGGGGCACAGAGGTGGTGGGGGTGACCTGCATCAGCCCTGCCCAGAACCTCATGAGCCTGGCCTGCCTGCCTGAAGGGGACCCTGGGGCTCAGAATACTCGCTGGGGAGGGAACTCATCGTCCTTCTTCATGGCCCCTCAGCAGCCATGAAGGACCTATCACCCAGAATCCTTAACGTAGTCCTCCCTCCCACAAAAGATCAATCTAAGGGCTAACTCTCCTCCCTCCACCCCAGACCTGAGTACAGAGCTCCTGGGGAAGGAGACAAGCCCGATCGGCTCCCCGACTGCCCACGGGGACCATGGCAGAGGAACAAGTTTGGGCCACGGGGAGGAAGGTAAACCCCGTACATAGTTTCACTGCATTTTCAGGTCCCCTGGCTCAAGAATTATAGGCTTGAAGGCAGACACAAGAGAGGGAAGAGGGAAGAGAGGGGTCTCAAAGCCTCACCCCAACACAGAATCTGTCTCGTGGGCCAGAATGCTGCATTCTTTCTTAGAGGGCTGATCCAAAATTCTTATGGCCCTCCCTCCCTCCTTCCTTCCATCTGCCTTTAAAACGTTTTATTTGCCCTGAGACTCTGGGATCAGACGGACTGAGGCTTGACTCCCAGACACCCCCACACACACGACCTGTGAGTGACCTGATGCCACTTCCTCTCTCCAAGCCTCAGTTTCTTCCTCCGCGAAAGGAAGCCTAACAACGCGCAGAGCCTCGAGCTAAAGCCTGCACGGCACGCAGTGCAGTGCCTGACTGATAAAATGCAGATATTATTATAAAATCTGTCCCAGGCCCTTTAATCTCCTGCTTTCACTTCTAGCACTGCCTGATTTTACAACAATCCATAAGTCATTAACCGGGGCGATGTTAGACCTGTAAGAATCCTTCCCAACGAGACACATCCATCACTCAAATGCAGAGTTCATTTGGGGACCGGGTGCCACAGTATCTTTCCTTTGAAGAGCTCCAGCCCAGATCTACATAGATCTGCCCCGGGGAGCACAGGGCCGATCGGTCCCCATCCATTCACCTGCCTCTGCAGGGTCTGTGAGCATCCGTCTCCAGCCAGGCCGCCCTCTCACTCACCTCTGAACCCTCAGTCCTCTCCCGGCACCCATCTTCTCTATATGCATCCACCTGTCTGTCCATCCATCCACCCACCCAACCGTGAAGCTCCATTCCCTAGGGCCCCAGGCCCAGACTTTCCAGGAAATGTACTCAGCCCCAGGAGGATTCACCCATCTTAAAATTCTGGCGTTCAGGGAGCCCCCAGCAGGAGCTGAGCGGGGTCAGGATGCACGCTTCCTCCTCCCTCCCTCGCCTCCCAGGACAGGTGGAGATCATGAGCAGAGCCAGGAGATCTCACGGCCAGGGCAACTCAGAGCAGCTGCGCAGCACAGCGGAGGGCTGGGGTCGCTGCCTCTACCCTTTGAGTTAGTCCGTGGCAGTTGAACTGTAGCATTCGGGGCCGCTTACCGGTCTGCGTCTGCCTAAGGGGATCTCAGGTCACGTTGCCCCAGGGGCATTTAACATCTGTACCTTCCTGTCCTTGCTGCCTCTCCCTGCCAGCCCTCCTGGTGGGCTGCATTGTCCACTCCCCTGACAGACACATGGGCCAGGGGCACAGAGGTGGTGGAGATGAGTAAGACGGGATCCGCCACCCTCCAAGAGTTTACCAAGGAACAGGGGACAGAGGGAAGAAGGCCATTGCCGTCCACAAGGTCCAGTGAGCCATGTATAACATTTCCCCCTTCCGGGGCTTTGCTCAGACTGCTCTCAGGTGGTAGCTGGTCCCCAGTCACTTTTCCATTACAGAAATCGATAACTTGAATTACTCCAAAATAACGAGCCCCATCATGCCTCTGTAAAGCTAATTTTTCTGTGTCCACATTTGCCCACATGCTTCTCCCTAGGTCTGGAGTCTGCCGTTAGGAGGGAATCCAGGTCAAACGGAGTCTCCCACTCACCTGTGACACGCTGGCAGAATGAGAGCAGGGTTTGGGCTCTGACACTTAGGTTCAGGTCTTTACTCTGACATTTACTAGCTGTGGGCGCTTGTCAAGCTACCTAACCACTTGGAACACCAGTTTCCTCATCTATAAAATAAGAATTCAAATATAACCACCCACCAGAGTGTGAGAGAACTAAATGGAATAATAATGTACATGAATGTTCCTAGCATATATTAGGGAATCAGCAAACCCTTGGATAAATATGTTTTTTCTATGCAAGAACCTGGAACCTGGCTTTAAGTCTGTAGCATGAGGCCAGTATATAATGAGGTCCTGGTGTAACTTCAGCAGTAACAGTAATATTTTACTTTGGAGAAATAGATCATCATTTACAAAAATGCATTCTCCTCATGCTCTCATTTTGCAGAGGACAGAGCTGGGACTCAGGGTAGCTGAGTGCATGACTCGGGGTCGGCAGACTGTGGCAGCCCTCTGACTCCCTTCCCACTCCTCCACCTCCTCTGCCGTCCCTGATTCAAAACCACAAGCCCCGGTGCAGCTCCAGGAGGCTGCAGGCTAAGTCCTACCATCCAGCAGACGCTGACCGGACAAGCTCGTTAAATGGCCCCTTAGAGGAAGAGCTGGGAGCTCAGCACCGTCTGCCCTGGGTGCTGCCAGAAGAATGAATCCTCCCAAAGCTGCCTGAGGAGGGGCACGTGGAAACCTCAGAAGGCATTAGGGGACACTTATTTCCTGTAGGCACAGTCTCGGCCAGTTTCTCACTGACTCCTCAAAACCAATTGTTCTCAGCCTTTTTTTTTTTTTTTAAGATTTTATCTATTTGACAGAGAGAGACACAGTGAGAGAGGGAACACAAGCAGGGGAAGTGGGAGAGGAAGAAGCAGGTTTCCCACCGAGCAGAGAGCCCGATGCGGGGCTCGATCCCAGGACCTTGGGATCATGACCTGAGCCGAGGGCAGATGCTTAACGACTGAGCCACCCAAGTGCCCCATTCTCAGCCTTTTCTTAGGGGGTGATCACATAGCCCCTTGCAAATCTGCCGAAAGCCTTTCCCTGATAAAGGCACATGGTTTTGTACATAATGGTGTCAAGGCTCAGAGCTCCTGGGGTCAACCTGGGATCTTTTAAGATTTTCTTAGGTACCAGGGACCTTCTTCGCTTTTGGATGCCCCACCCCTCATCATATCAAACATTGTCCTAGACATCCATTTAGCACCCTAAATTACACACACACACACACACACACAGAGTTGAGTTGAATCACAGTTGACAGTTGACAATATTGGACAGTGCTACATTTTGTAGATATGCAATGAAACATTAATTTCAGTGTTGTGTTTTCTTTTCCTACTTTGGAGCCAATAAACTTTGGTAAATTTTATTGAAATGTACCATATGTATAGAAAAATACACAAATCTTCAGTGTACATCTCCACGAGTTCTCACAAAGTGAGCCCATCTGTGCAGCCAGCACTCTGCTGGAGAAACAGATCATGGGCAGCCAGCAGTTTCCCCAGGCCCCCTTCCGTTCACTACACCCCACCCCAGGGCAGCTGCTCTCCTGACCCCTAACACCATAGATTTGTTTTGCCTGAATTAGAATTTGCTATAAGTGGGATCATCATGTGCAGTTATTTTGCATCTCATTGCTTTTCTGGAACGATAACTTTTATTTGGGTCTCTGACATTTTCAGAGCTCCATGAAAAGGCTCCTAGGCTCTAGGTACTGTCGAAATCAGGGATGCTTGACCTCATTTTCACACTAGAATCTCCAGGGAAACTTAAAAAAAAAATCCTGATGTCCAGACTGCACCCCAGAATAATGAAATCAGCATTTTCGGAGATAGAGACAGAGATCAGTGGTTTCGCCTGCTTGCTGGGTGACAGTGATTGCAGCCAAGGATGAGAGGCACTGATCTGAGCAATTTTGTCAAGTATTAGGACCCCTATTTTACAGCTGGGGAGGAAAACCGAGGCTCAAGGAGTCTCCACCATGTGCTACTCTCATGAAGCTTGAGCTCCATTCAGGTCTCACTAGGGATGCTACTTGCATTGCCTTCATCTTTGGTCAAGAGTAAAGCCAAAAGCAGGTGCAGGTGCCTCCTGCCAGAAAACTTCCTTAATTGTAAGTCTTTCCGGAACTGTGGAGAAGGGAGCCAGACGTTCTCAGGAAAAAGGCAGAACCCCGGGGCTGGCCGGAAAGAGAGTCACCACCAGCTGGACTCCATCTTTGCCCCACATCTCCTCTGAAAGCAGGTGGAAGCGGCTTCGGGTTTGGGGGTTTCTAGGAATGTTTCCCAAGGGGCTTTGATTCCAGGGTGCAGTGCACGATTCTGCCACTCGGTGGCGCAGTGAGCTGCTGTAAACCCTGTGGTTTTCACACACCCCAGAGGAAGCTAGAGAGCGGAGTCTGGCGGCAGTAAGGAAGGGAATGGGAGCCCAGAGCTGCCTGGGGGTTCCTGTGCTCCCAGGGGCCTGACAGGGCCTGTTCCTGACTGGCAAGGGGGAGGCAGAGACACGGCTGCGGCGGGACGCGCCGGAGAGGCCACTCCCCCCGGTAACTGAGCCCACCGAGGAAAGCCAGGGAGGGAGAAGCCACGCCTCACCTGCTTCTCCCCACTCTGCCCTTCACCAGGCTGCCTCTGTGGGCCCCGCAGGTCTGTGAGGGCACAGCCCCACCCCCACTCTCGTGATGCCTAGAGGTACCAGCCCTGGGCTTGGAGGACCCAGGCACAGCTCCACGTCCTAACCTGGGAACCTGGCAAATCCTTACCTAGGATGGCTGAGGACCTTGAGCTCTGATAGGGTCCCTGAAGCTGGGTTACTCATCTTGCCCACAGTTTGTTTGGAGTCAGCCTGCCTAGATTCAAAGCCAAGCTCTGCCACTTCCTAGTTGTGCAACTTTGGGCAAGTTATTTAACTTCTGTGTGCCTCAGTCTCCTCATCTGTAAAATGGGAATAAAAGTCCATACCATAGGGTTGTTGTGAGGATTGAATGACTATGTCAGGTTTTACCCTAGTGCCTGGCACATAGTAAGTGATAAATGTTAGCTAATATTGTTTAACATAACGACTGATAACCTCACATACAGGACAGAATGAACCTACCCTCGTGTTAAAGAACCACCTCCACTGTGACCACTACACACACACCCCCCAGGTTTGAGCACAGGCAGTGGGCCCAGGCCTCCCCATGGTTCAGACTAAGGCCCAACTGCCTCTCCAGAGCTGCAAGGACAAGCATGGAAGCCACCAGAGTCCCTCTCAGCACTCCCCAGAGGGGATCTCCCCAAAGCCCCCACCCTGAGGTTGGAGCCATTGTCTTCACAGTCTGGTGAGACCCTCTCTTCGTCCACAGACCTGAGCATGTGATCCTGGCCGCCCCGCAGCATAAGGCAACTTCCATTGGGATGCCGTCCCCATGGTGTCAGAGTGAGCAGTGGGTCAGGAGGTCTCGTTCTAGATTTGGTATGATCCCACCCAGCTGTGTGACCTGGTGCAAGTCATGCGGCTGCCCTGGGCCTCCATTCTGCCTCATTTAGATGATCTTTAAATCCCCTCCCAGCTGTAGTATATGGATTTACCAAAGCATCTGGCACACTATAGGTGCTCAGTAAATGTTACTTTGTTTTATAGAATGCAAGACACAACCCTGCTAGGTTCCAACACTCACATGCTTTTCTAGTCTTTAAAACAGAGTGACTTCTGTGATCCAGCTCCTAACAGTCCCTAAACCCAGGTTAAGGGTTCAAATAATGGGTATTTAATCAATTCGTTACTTGCTTTTGCCCTGGCTTTCAGTCAAGTGGTTCCCCCCACCCAAGGCTGCAAACCTCCCATAAAGGCTCCAGATTCAAGGATCCAAAATGTAGCCTCCCCATTAGACTACAGACTCCGAGAAGACAGGGTGGGTCCTGCCCGGGTCAGACTCATGCTCCTTCAGGAACATGCTCAGCCCCACCTCCTTGGCATGAGCCAGATGGGCGGCTGAGCCTCCCCTCGCTGTAGGCCTGGGGCATGGAACTAGCAGCCCACCACCACAGGGGAGAGAAGCAGCACAGAGCCTCAAGCTGGGCAAGTCCTTTTATTGGAAAAAGAAATAATAAAACCAAAGGCCACTGCATCACCTGTGCCCAGCCATCCCACAGGAGAGGCACCGGTCAGACATAAGGCCTGGCCCCACAGTGGGCCAGGGAGGGCATGGGCCAGGCCCAGGAGTCGGGGGGCAGTCGGGGGGCTGCCGTGGAGCTTACTGGGTCACCGCCCTCTTTGGGGGATCCTTGGACGCAGACCCAGCCCCTCGGGCTCAGGGACCAGGCTGCCCTCTGCAGCCCCCTGGGTAGGCACCACCCTCCCACAGGCTGCTCTCTCATCCAAAAGAAAACCAGGCCTCTCTTTGGTTCTAGAAAGCTCCCTGCAGTGGCTGGTCTTCCAGATGCCCTTTTAGCACCTCTTGCCGGCTGAGGCAGGCAGTCGCTTGCTGTCCCTCATCCGGGCATCCGGGCATGGGGGCTGCTTCTTCCTCATTGGCGCCCTGGGCCTTGGCAGACAGAGCCTCACTGGCTGGGTGCTTCTCTTCCCTTTTAAGAAAGGAGTTTGCCTTTTCCCATATAGGTTGCCAGCTCCTCTGAACATCCAAGGAAGTCTTGCTTATGCAGCCTTAGAGAGCTCCAGAGTCTGGGCGGGCTGAATATGCAGCATGTGTGGCCCTGCTGCCTTGTCATGGACCGGGAGGGCTGGGAGAAGGACATGGAAGGCTCCAGAAGGTTGGCTCTGCTCTCCCAGACCCCCAACTTCTCTTTTGCTAGAATGTACACAGTAGAATCAGAAGGTGGGGAGAACTTTGCAGGTGGGGAAGAGACCAGGAAGAAGAGCCAAGCTGGCAGCCCCAGGCAAGGGGCAAGGAGCTTTAGGACATTTATTTACAAAGGGACAGGCTAGACCTCTGCAGGGAAGCAGCCACAGACCATTACATACAAAGATAAGAGAGGAGGCAGAGGGGCAGTCACTGGCCTGGCACAAAAGGGGAATGGACAAGTGTACTCACACATGTGCTCTCACACACATGCATTCACGTGTGTGCTCACGCACACGGCTGCACAGCCACATGTGCACTCACGCACACAGTGCTCTCATGTATATGCACTCACACACGCACCTGCGTGCACACACACTCATTCTCTCATACACACAGTTTCCAATCTCGAGAAGTTGACTCCAATCCTGGAGGTTCAAAGCCCCCAAAGCTACAAGTCTCCATGAAGCATTTCTCTAGGCCTCATATGACCTCCCAGAGCCCCAGGCTGTGCACCCCACAGCCAGCGCCCGGTGTCCTGCAAAATCTCAGGAGGTTTCTTGGCAAGGCCCATGTGGCCTTCAGGCTTTGAGTGGGGGAAGGGGAAGCCATGAGTCTAGAAGGGGTCAAGAGGGGACTGAGTGGCTCCCATCTCCCCAGACCTCGAATCCAGTGGAGGCAGGTTCACAGACAGGCAGAGCCCCAGCAGTGGCACCAGAAAGAGCAGACACTGGGAGACAGCCACGGGGAGCAGGACCCTGCGGGGAGAGAGTCCTGGTGGATGTGGGATTTGGGCTGAGGAATCATGCGGGATAGGAATTCTCTCTGGGACCTGAGCCCCGCCTCCGGGGTGTTGGGAGTGGAGAGGCAGAAGGGCTGTCCAAATCGCGTTTCCCACCAGGTCCCAGCCTTCCCCTGGAAGATCTGGCTGCGCCTGACCAGACCTGACCCCTGGGGAAAATGCCAGATCAGGAAGTGGGCCGTCCTGCCAGGGGCGAGGGGCAGGAGTGCGGGAGGGGCGCCGGGAGACGGCCCGCAAGGACACCGGGCCAGTCACCCTCCCTCCCGCCCCGGGAAGCAGAACGGGGCCCAGAGAATGACTCAGAAGCGGGTGCTCTGGTAGCGCAGCCGCCGCAGGTCTGAGAGGCCCTCAGTCCGGCCATACACCTCCCTGCAGGGACTCTCGGCCAGTCACCGGGCCCCCGCCCCGCCGCCCCCGCCGCTGCTGCCGCTGCCCGAGCTGCTGCCGCTGCTGGAGCTGCCGCTGCTGCACCGGTCCTCGTAGATGGAGATCTCGATCTGCGGCGGCGTTAAGGACGGACGCCCAGGCAGCTGCTGAGAAGGGGCGGACAGACCCGCAGCTGGAGGCCAGCAAGTGAGCGGGAGGCCCGCCGGGGCTGCTTCCCAGATAGCAAGGAGGGCGGATGGCGGCACTAGCCGCTAGACCCCCGCCCGCCGCGCTCCCGCACGCAAGCACTCGGGGCACGTGCACAGCCACCCCGAGGGCCCCGCTCCTCGGCGCAGGCGCACACCCAGCTCGGAACCTCCTGCTCTAGAGGGGCTAGTCACCAACCCCCGGGACGGTCGGTAGCACTGCAGGAAGCGGGAGGACTTCGGTGTCCTGCTTTCAAAGCCTCACTCGCCTAGACTCCAGCGATGTGGCCTTACACGGGTCATTTACCGTGTCACCCATTAATCGATATGTAAAACGGTGGTGATCCTACAGTCTCGGGGTTTGTCTGGGGCCGGACCGAAATCACGCATGTAAAGCAGTAAGCACAATGCCCGCTTCTTAGGAAAGGCTCAATAAAAAGCAGCCCCTCTCACGTGGGGGGAGGTGAACAGAGGATCCCGGTGTTGGTGTTTTCTTTACTCTTTTTTGTCTCAAGTTTCTAGCAAAATTTATTTTTTTAGCAATTTTACTCAAGTTGCTAATGACTGAGGGCGGGATGTGTGCACACAGTTTTCCAGGCGAGCAGACATAAAACCCAGCCCTGGACCAGCCGCCCATCAAGATTTCTATTTTCCTGATCTCTGGAAGGGGGACGCCAGGAGGCACACACAGGAGTCCATGAGACTGTAGACATGTGAACGGATGGGAGATCTGCCCACTCCCTGAGGGGCAAACAGCCTCAGAGCGATGTGTGGGCCTGGGCTCCAATCCTGGCTCTGATGTCCACCAGCCTGGTGACCCTGAGCCAGTGACTGAATTTCAGTGCGCTCGTGAATGAGACAAGTAAGAGTCCCCCACCTTTAGGGAGAACTGCATAGTTTTAAAGCAGCTAATATGGTACCTGGCATGTGTTGAGCAGTGAATACATACAGCTGGCTAAAAGCAAACCCTGAAATTCACAAAGGGCATTGATACCTTGTAGGGGAGGGGAGCGGATGACTCAAGAGGTGGGGAATCCTAGGAAATCCCTGAGCAGAGGTCCCTAGGGTGGTCCCTATTTCTGACATGGGGCCTCACCAGGGACCCCACTGGTTGGCAACTCCATGCCCTTACACAGAACAGCCAGGAAGGATACAACCCTCATCCCACGCTCCACGGGGTCCGTGAGCAGGAGGCCTCGAGGAGCGAAAATCTTCTCATTCTGCTCCTGGATGTAGCGGGAGATCTTCTTGAGGACCTGCAAGGAGAGGGGCCAGTGGAGGATGAGCGAGCGTCGGGGGAGCCCTGGGGGCAGGGATGCAGGGCAGTTGGAAAGGGAGCCACCTTCTCGTAGTGGGTCTCCATGCAGAGGAAGATGAAGTAGGCTGTGGCACAGGCCAGGCAGCCCTCGAGGTAGGAGCTCCCCCCAATCTTCTCGGCCTCTGCATAGAAGCTGTTGAGGGTCTTCACGGTCTCCTCGAAGAGCTGCCGCTCAATCTGGAGGGGGAGAGGGACAGGGAACCATGCTGAGGTCAGCCTCCCTGGACTGTGGACAGTCACAGGTGGGAGGGAGGATGGCAGTGGTAGGCCCATGCTGGTAGGGGGAGATGCCCACAGACAAGACCAGAGAAGGGGCAGGTGCCTGTGGAGCACTGGACTGGGAATCAGGAGACCTGGGGTCTGGTCCAGACCCGACCATCCACTAGCCATGTGGCCTTTTGCTAATGACTTAACTACTCTAGCCTCGGTTTCCACATCTACAAAATGGAAATAAGAACGGCTACTTGGCCTCCCTTGGAGGCAAGAAACTCCCACCATATCATACATGTGAACATTTTCTGTAGGAGCTCAGGCAGGAATTCTAGTGACTTTGTCACCCTTCCCATTTTGATAGCTGTGAAAGCGCCCAGGTCCTAATTGGTAGGGGCCCCCCATGTTTGAATAGGACTCCAACTGCCTAAGACTCTGTAAGACCTCAGGAGTGTCTCTCCAGGACAGGGCACTTTAAAGCTAAGAGGTCACAAAGGACACAACAGCCTTGTGTGTTTGCACAACTGTCCTGCCTGCATCAATAATCATAATAGCTAATATTAAGCACTTTCTATGCCTTCTATTTTTTAAAAGCTTATATACGTGTATATACACACTCGTGTGTGTGGGGGGGTGTATTTGGTTTTTTTTTTAAATATTTTATTTATTTATTTATTTGATATTTTATTTATTTATTTGTCAGAGAGCGAGATCACACACACAAGCAGGCAGAGTGGCAGGCAGAGGTGGAGAGAGAAGCAGGCTTCCCACCAAGCAAGGAGCCTGATGCGGGACTCGATCGCAGGACCCTGGGATCCTGACCTGAGCTTAAGGCAGCGGCTTAACCGACTGAGCCACCCAGGCATCCCTAGATCTTATTTATTTGACAGAGAGAGATAGCAGGAGAGGGAATACAAGCAGGGGGAGTGGGAGAGGGAGAAGCAGGCTTCCCACGGAGCAGGGAACCTGACACGGGACTCGATCCCAGGACTCTGGAATTGTGACCTGAGCCAAAGGCAGACACTTAACAACTGAGCCACCCAGGAGCCCTAAAGGCACTTTCAGATAACAATGTAACATTGTATGTCAACTATACTTCAATTTAAAAAAATAATAATATTTTCATAAATTCATCTGGCAACTGTAGATCAAATTAAGCTATTGCTGGGGCACCTGGTTGGCTCAGTCATTTAAGCATCTGACTTCGGCATAATCTCAGGGTCCTGGAATAGAGCCCCTTGTCAGGCTCTGTGCTCAGCAGGCAGTCTGCTTTTCCCAGTCCCTCTGCACCTCCCCCCTCCCTCTGCCCAACCCTCTCCTTCTGCCCCTCCCTCTCCCTCTAGCGCCCTCTCCCTCTCTTTGCTCAGGTGCCCTCTCTCTCTCTCTCTCTCTCAAGTAAATAAATAAAATCTTTTAAAAATAAATTAATCAATTGCCTCATCTGAAAAAAACTTTGCGAAGTCTAATCTTTTTTTAAAAATTTTAAAATAAATAACACAATTTCATGCATTTTTTTCACTTTCAGCAGATCAAAGCTCTGTTCTGCGGTCCAGACTGCCATCATCTCTGGCCTCTTAACTAGTCTCTCTGCCCCCAGCCCTGCCAAGAGAGCCTGTTAAAGCCAGAGCTTGTCACAGCTCTGAAAAAGAGCTTCCAAAGCCATCTCATCGCTCTCCAAGTAAAATCCAAGAGGTTCTTAAAATGCCTGCTAGGCCCTGTAGGGCCTACAGGGTCTAGCCCTGCATCCCCTGAGCCTGCCTCTTACTCTCCTGCCCCCACCCCCAGTCCCCACTCCAGCCACACGGACTGCCCTGCTGCTTCCAGCAAATACGCAAGTCTTTGTGCCTGTGTCCTTGGATGCAACACTCTTCCCCCAGACTCCCCCACCCCAGGCTCAGGTCTCACCTTATCTCACAGACCTCCCCCACCACTCACCTCTCCCCAGCTCCTCCAGCCCTGTGATTTTCCCCCTTATTTTTCTAATACTGGTCACCCCCAGAGCTACTACATATTTACTTGCTATTTTATTCTTCATACCCTCTAAGAGAAAACAAACTCCAAGACTTCACTTCTGATGCCTGGTGGCTCACACAGAGCAGTTGCTCAGTAAATACTTATTGAGTGAACTTGTCCAAGGTTACACAGCTTGGACCTGAGTCTGTGCTCTTTGATACATAACCCTACACTACACATAACCTACACTAGATTAGAAGGTCATGCTCCAAGTTCAACAAGTGTCAAAGTGTCTATAGCTCCATTTTTTACATTCCTTGGAACACCCCCTTCCCCACTCACCACTGTAGAGGATCAGAACAGTCCATCACACAGGTTAGGGACCTTCCACCCCCAACTAGGACAAAAGGTCTCCCCAAGAATAGTCAGAAGCTTTGGGGTCCCCAGTCACTGTCCCTACACAGATCTGGAGTATATGCATAAGAGAAAATTATGCTCTACCCCAAGAGTCCCTATGCCCCAAAGGACAGGCATGTCCTTTGATGAGATGAGGAGCGTCATAGATCGCTAAAAGCTGGTTAGGGATCGGATTAGCAAAAGGCAGCCCGGCCCCACCTTCCCAAGCCCATTCAGATGGGCCTGGGCTGCTGAGAACGGTCTGCCGCAGCCCTCCTTGGACTGCCGCCCGCCCTCCAGAGGGCAGACGACAACCCCAGGCCAGTTCTAGCCAGAAGCAAAAGCCGGCAGCAGGAGCTGACGCTTGCCAGGGGCTGGGGGTCCGTGAGACACCCTGGTAGCTGAGTCTGGAGAGAGAGGCTGTGGACAGAGCCCTTGGTTGATGACCTGGGCATCAGGATTTTTTAAAGCTCTGCAGCTAGGGCTGGGAACTGCTGCTGAAGAGGGGAGCCGGCCAAAGCCGCTGCCATCTCAGGACTAAGGAACGCACTTTTGTTTAACAAGCTCTCTGGGTGAGTCTTGTGCTGCTAACGTTTGGGGGCTGCTGAACTAGGAAATGTGAGGCCTTCCCAGCTTTAACTTTCCATGTGGGGACGGCAAGACAATGTCAGGGACATGGTTTAATGCTTGCATGTGAAGTGACTGAACAAGTGTTGTGACACATGTTAGTTTTATCCTGGAAAAGAAGTATGTCTGATTAAGTCCTCGATTCCCTCATGGCCTGTGTTCCAAGTTGAGGGGGAAAAAGTCATCCTCACCCGGCTGTCCAGCTCTGGGGGGAATTTGGTCTGGAACTGACAGATGGTCCCATCACTGTAGTCTCTCTGGATAAAGACCTTGGTGGCCAGCGAGGCACTTCGCCGCAGCTCCTGCAGATTATGGACCTGAGAAGGCACACAGGACACACACACTCAGGGCGACGATCCGTCTAGGTTTGTCCAAGACTGGGGGTGGGGGGCGGGTGTCAGGATATGGTTCTTACAGCACTAAAGCCAAGAAAGTTCCCAGCAAACCAGAACATTAGCCAACCTACCAGTGCTCCAGGAAGGCCACAGGGAAGCAGGACTGTGGAGCTTATCAGACAAGACACCTCAGGCTACCCCAGAAAGATCTAGAAAAAGCCTGAAGCAGAGCCAAAGCTGAGCCAAAAGGCAAGGTTCTGGAACCATCAACAGAGCCAGAAACAAATTTTAACAAGAGGAAGAGACTTCCTGGTGGCTGGCCCAGATCCTTCTCTCTCTCTCTCTCTCTCCCTCTCTCTCGTTCCCTCCCCGATTCCCCTCCCCCACTTTTCCCCTTCCCCCTCCTCTCCCTCCTTCCTTTTTCCTCTCTCTCTCTCTCTCACACACACACACACACACACACACAAACTTTCACACCTTTGTTCACTTAGCAAGTATCAAACATTTAGAACTCATTAGGCCTCATACTTGGGGAACCCAGCCCCTAAATAAGACTGAGGTCTCAGACCCCAGAAGTGGGGCTTACAGCAGAGTTGAGGAGGGAAGCATGTAGACCAGAGGAAGAAGGACCTGATATGCCCACCACCTTGGAGGGAGATTCAAGTTCAGGACAAGTTAAAGCCCAGGTCAGAAAATACCACAGATAGCTTTCCCATCCAGGACCTCTCACCACAAGAAAGGAGGGGCCTCCAAACGCCCAGACTTCCCCAGAGAAAATTATGGATAAAGTGGGCTGAAGCCAGAAATTAAAGAAACACCTTGCCTTGGTAGAAAGGAGTGGGGCAACTCTGTCCCTTGCCCACACCTGCAGACTTGACCTTGACACAGACTCTAGCATTTGAGGGGAGTGGGCTCAGTTCCACGAAGGACCAGGCCTCTTTCTTCCACTTCCAGCCTTGGCCACCCACATCTGAAACCAGCATTCCACTGGGTAAAATATGCCAAACATTGGAACCACGTGGAGACCAAGCCCCAGGGGCAGAGTGAACACACGGCCAGTTCATCCTGTGTAATTAAAGTGAATCCATTCAGTCATTCCTTTCATTTATTGAGTCCTTACTACTGCCAGGCTCTGGGGATGCTGGGCAAAAGACAGTCTGTGAGCTCCAGGGAGGAAGACAAGTAAATATATAATAAATTAGCCTGTGATAAATGCTTTAGAGAAGTAACATCTTACCCAGAAATGCTTACTCAGAAAAGACTTCCTGAGGTCTGTGTTGAGTCATAGAGGAAGGCCAGGACTTGCCAGTGGTAGGGGGCAAGCAGTGGGTAGGGACAGGATGTAAAAGCAACCCAGACAGAGGGAGAAGCTTCTGTAAGGGAGCAAAGATGGCAGAGAACCTGGTCTGTTCCAGCGACAACAGGCAGTTTTCAGCAAGACTTTGTGGATTAGGTAAGAGCGGGGCAGGGGCGAGGGGGTGACAGCGTAATCACGGAGAGCTGGAAGGGGGGCACACCTAGAGGAGAAGGTGTAGGATTGAAGACACTTAAACTTGCTTAAAAGCTGGGGGAAACGCTCAGTCAGTTAACCATCTGCCTTCGGCTCAGGTCATGATCCTAGGGTCCTGGAATAGAGTCCCACATCGGGCTCTTTGCTCAGCGGGGAGTCTGCTTTTTCTACCTCTGCCTGACATTCCCCTGCTTGTGCTCTATCTCGCTCTCTCTCTGACAAACAAATAAAATCTTAAAAGAAAAAAAAAAAGCTGGGGGAAAGAGGGGCACCTGGGTGGCACAGTCAGTTAAGCATCCAACTTGATTTTGGCTAAAGTCATGATCTCAGGGAAGTGAGATCGAGCCCCATGCTGGGCTGCACACTCAGCAGGGAGTCTGCTTAGATTCTCTCTTCCTCTGCCCCTCCCTACACCATGCTCACATGTCTCTCGCTCTCTCTCTTGCTTGCTCTAAAATAAATAAATCTTAAAAAAAAAAACTGGGGGAATAAGTAATAAGAGAAAGGTAGGAGCAGGTAATTGGTAGATCAAGGTTCTGAAAAGGGGAGAATCAGAGACTTTCCTAAATCCAGACAGCCCTTGCTCTTCATGAGAGAAGTGGTCCCCAGAGTATTGGGACTGAACTGAAGAATGTATGGTGCTCCTCTCATCTTCGTAGGCCTTGATTCCTCCACTCAAGGTTTTAGTTGAGAAAGCCCCCTTGACATCCACTAGGGTCCTATGATAACTTTGAAAATCAAATTAAGCTTTGATGATATAAGTACATTATTCATTAATGTGTCTGCTCTGTCTGGTTAAGATTTCATATTTTTTGTATTTTCCAAGGAAAAGGGCTGTGGTCTTCCTCTGCCCTTCTAAAACCAACTGACATGAGCCAGTGAATCTTGAGGATGGGTTCCCCTAGCCCCAGAAGGACCATTCAGGTAGCTCTGTGTGGGATGCATGGGAATTGGGCATGACTGGGGTAAGAGGCCAGGTGAAGGGATGCACTATCTTTGTAGTGATCCAGGGAAACAAAAGTAGATCTAAACCAAGGAATATGCTGGTGAAAATGGAAAGAAAGGGAGAATTAAAAAAACAAACAAACAAACAAACAACAACAACAAAAAAAACAGTGCTTCAGTCATTCTGATACGGACTCAGCTTCTCCCCCACAGCCTCCTTTTTCTCTGCCTGAGTACACACATGCACTGTGTGCTACCATGAAGGGCTGTGTCTCTCGTTACTGGGTAGCTGTTGACAACAGCCATTCTTCTTTCCCCCATGCATACAGTTAGATTAATCCCCAGCCTGCCTTACAATTAGGTGTGGCCATATGACTGAATGGAATGTGAGTGGAATGTACAGGTTTGGCTCACAGGACTAGCCACTCCTCTGTAATCTTTGCCCTTCCACAGAAACCAAAGAAGCCATATGTTGAAGATGATGGAACCACAAGTTGGAAAGCGCCTGGTCCCTGAATCAGCCTGGAGGAGATCCAGCTGCTGGTCAGAATCACTTGTCTGGGACTTTACTGAGCAGTAAATAAACTTCTAGTTTATTATTCCATTCAGATTTTAGGATGCTACTTTTCATAGTACAGTCCCATCTCCTCTTGGCTTTGATCCATGGGTTCTCAAGTAGCCAGAGTAGGAGGGGTCAACATCCTTTCCAACCCCAAAAATCCTGAGTCTTAATCCTCTGAGTGACAAGGGATCTGCTTCCCTCCCTTAGAGTACTTGTGGAGTCTTGAGGAGTTGCTAGAAGATGGTATCAGACACATTGTATACTCTAGAGCCTTCATCTCCCAGATCTATGTACAGCACAATAGAAGAGTCATCTGTAGTTGGTGAATGGATAGATTTAAGGCAGAGCAGCGTCTCCTGGCTCTCTCCATCCACGGTGGCTCAGTTGTGAAGTACCGAAAGGCACTGATGGAAAGAAGACCCACTGACTTGGGAGCAGGAGACCTGGGTGCTAGTCCAGGCCACATCACCCTGGGCCTCCATTTCTTCAACTAGAAACTGAGAAGCTGGAACAACATAAGTACTTAAAGCCCCGTCCGGCCCTGACCCTCAAGAGGCTTTCTCAGGGATTACGAATGCCAGTGTTTATAGGGACTAAGTATGTATGTGAGCCTGGTGAGGGCTGTGGCTAATCAGAGAACATCCCTGAAAGGCATGTGAGAATGTGAGCCCAGGATGCTGCACTTCTGACATTTTTTTTCCTGCTTCTGACATCTTAAGAGAAGCCATAAATCCAGATTTCTTTAATACCAAATATCTTGATATTTTTAATGTTTCCAATACATTTTTACAATTGTAAGCACAGAAGCGGACCAAATGAGGCAAAGCTGTGAACGAGACTCATTTCTAGAAGGGTCAGTTGAGGACCACTGAATGAAGAATCCCATCACTGGGGCCCTTGAGCCAGAGCTAGAGCCAGACTCCAGGCACTTGCCAACTACTTAGCTTTCAGAAAACAAGTGGGGGGTTTTAAGAGAGATCCATGACGCTCTGAAATCCCATGAGAGGATCCCAGAATATGCACACAGCTTCTGTGTCTGCTCTCCCGGAGTTTCTTAACTGACCCTGACACTCGGGCTTCTCATCTACTTCTTACCTTCCTCAACTCTGCCCTCTCTCCCGCCACCATCACCTGGCCTGCCAGCAGCTGAGTAAAGACAGGACCAAGAGGCACTTCACAGGGAAGAAAGAGAACATCGGTGGTAATATCTGCTGGCACCAATTTTCGAACTTCAGTAGGACAGGGATAGGAAGGCTGTCTGAAGAATGGGTCACCCACCTGACAGAGCCAACCTGGTAGAGGTGGGGAAGAGCAAGCCCCAGAATTTGGAAGAGCACTCCCAGTCCCAATCTGCCCAAGACAAGCAGGAGGCCCCATCTGGCCCGCATCTCCATCCTCATTAAAAACTAGCTAATTCCAGAGGATGCATTTGAGGCTCAACTCAAGAATCAGGAGATTCAGCTAATGAACCAACACCAGGCTTGCTCCCTGGCTGGGGTGTGGAGGAGGAGTGAGGATCATGAGTCACAAGCAGCCAAGTCAGGCCTCGGGATGGAAACCCAGGCATAGGGCCTTCCTTCTTCTAAGCCTGCACCAGGGCCGAGCCCAACCCACTGTCTGCTGATTGTTAATTCCAGGCTCAGAGATCAAACCTCCAAGTGCTTTGCTTGGATAATGCTACTTGGGTGCATTTAAAAACCTCTTAGTGACCAAACTCCACCACTCAAGGAAGCCCTTCCCAGCCAGGCATTTCCCAGTTGTCCTGGGCCATCTGGACTCTTTCCCAGGGTGGACCCTGCTCCTGGTGACACAGATTCAAAGAGATTTGCCGCTCAGGAAATGGGCTCATTACAGTTGTCCAAATGAGGTCAGTATATCACTCAGGAGGATCCATCCCTCCTCTGAGTTCCTCACACGCACTCCTCCCCTAATGGTAACTCCTCAACAGAAACTAGGAAGCAGAAAAGACCCAGTTTCCATGCCTTCCACATAAGGATCCAGGGACATCCAGTCTTCCTTAATGTCTCTCCTCTCTCCCTCCCCCTCTGTCTTCCTGTCCCTCCTTCTCCTTCTCTCCCTCTCCCACTTCCCTCTCCCTCTCTCTGTTCCTCTCCTCTTTACCTCTCAAAACATCTTCTGCTGGAACTGAGGACTTCCCATTCGGAATCCAGTGGGGATGGCCAGGAAGTTTGGCATGAGGTATTCCTTCTCCCAACAGGTTTTTCCTGGTAATCTTAACTCAGTCCTAACAGTAAAAACAGGCTGGGGAGAATGACTCACTCCACAGCCCAGATAATGTGTACATTCTGTGCCTTGGCAGACCTAAGACTTCCTCCCTCAGTACTGCCAGCAGGGTCCACCCAAGGCCAAATTGGGAAATGGGTAATGTTTGTCCTCTGCTCTCCATCCCTTCTGGCCATTCCTCTGTCCCTCTGCCCTCAAGCCGACCCAGCCAGGATGAACAGGGAGCTGGGCTCTTCTGCATCCTTTCCATCACAGCCTCATGTCACCACCTCTAGCTCCCACCTCTCTGCTGAGCAACACCATTGGCTAATGGATATACATGGATGCAGCAGGAAAAAAAAACACTGACCAAGGAGGCAGAAGCTCAAGCTCTGCCCCTTTTGAGCCATATTTTCTTGAATAACTCTCACATTCCACTTGTATCATTTGTAAAATGGGATAATGATGCCTTCCTTGGCTTCTTCACAGGGATTAGGCAAGCCCTTGAGCCTCCGTGAGCTCATCTGTTAATTGGGGATAATAACGCCATCCTTGCCCACTTCACAGGGTTGCTCTAAAGCTCAAAGGAGATCATACATGTGGTAGTGCTTTGTACACAGGAAAGTGCTACCTTCACAGAGGCACTGTGAGCAGAACCTCTCCCCAGGGAGAGTCATGCACGCCTAACAGCAACCACCTAGAAACACTGCCTCAACCTAGAGATGTGAGCCTGCTGGTTGGCATTTGTGTACCACAACAGACCTGTACTGGAGAGATAATGAGACAGATGGGGCTCCTGGAATCTGGCAGAACACATCACAGATGTGGCTGCCTTCTCTGCCCACACTGCTGGCCCAGCTACACCCAGGTGGCTGACGTTGTCCCTTCCTGCCCAGCACCAGCAGCCTTTGCTGCAGCCTGGCAGCCCTCTCTGGAAGGTGATCAGATCCTTTGCTCTTCCTGCTCTTCTCAGTAACTTCGGCACTTTCCAGGCTTTCTAATTATTTATTTTTGCATTCCTCCAGCCTAAAAACCAAGCTCCATGGGCCTGCTTAGGACCTGCCCCCTCGCAAGGTCCGGGGTGGGGGGGACAGTGAGCTCTCCTAGCTAATCCTGTGCGTTGTCACAAAGCCAAATGGCACCAAGCAATTGCACCTTGTTCTGTGGTGGCCATGACAGCAGAATTACAATAATAACACTTGGTATTGATGTCACACTGCTCATCAGGATGCCCCGAGGCAATGCACAGAATCATTCAAAAGCCTATGCTGTCTCCCTGGCTTGTGTTCCAGCTGGGGTAGAAATGGAGAAACACCGCAGAAGTCAACGTCAGACCTGGAGAGACCCTGGTGTCCTGGGTTCCACTCCAAAAATCCAAAGAAAGAAACTTTCAGTTCTGCTGCTAACATGCTTTGCATTGAATAGGTCCTCCCTTCTCCATGTGTTAGCTGTACCACTTATACAGTGGGGACATAAAGAGCTGCATTTCCCACATGAAATGAAGGACAACAGGAGGAAATTCCTGATCTCTTAAGCACTGCACCAAGATTCTACCCTCAGCCAACAGGTTCCTCGGTTCAGCTTTCAAGTCCCCTGAAGGTGACACACCTATTAGCACACCCTGAAGAAGACAGCTCCTCCCACCAGACATGGGAAATGCAGACACCCTGGTACAAGAAAGTTGAACGGGATGAAAAAGCAAGAAAGCATGATATGCAAAAGTGGAGACTGGTCCAGGCAGCTCATTAAAACCAGTTGGGGTCTCGTCCCCTCCATCCCCATGAAGGAAATGTGGATGTGGAGGTAGGTCTGTCATCTCTTAACCAGGCTTTTGGGTTCAAAAGCTGGATGGCTACACTGCACAGCAACAGAAACCAGCTGCCTTCCTGCCCCTAAAACAGGGACAAGCTCACCTCCAACCCTCTAGGGAAGTAGTTTTAGGACTAGCAGTCCAGAGTAAGGGGAAACCCCAGCTGGGTCCCTAGAGCAAACCTGGTGCCAGTGCCAACAAGTGGTGTGGGCAGCTTCGGCACTCAGACGGGGAAGATCGCCAGGAGTAAGATGAGTTCTCAGGAGAAGCCCCTCTCCTCCACCCTGCCACTCTGCTCCCCACCCCTTCCCGCAGTATGAGATCTGGAAAACCACCCCATCCTACCCTACTCCAACCCACCCCCTCACCCCACCCCACCCCCACTTCTTCCTTTCCCGCCCAGTCCGCCCCTAGCGGAGATGTGTTCCCGCACCAGTTGGGCACTGCCTGCGGGCCAGGCGCTCGCCCCCTACCTCAGTGGCCATGTTCCAGGGGCACTGATCCCTGAGGCGAGGCCGGTGGCGGGGGGCTGTCCGCGGTGCTGACTCCGGGAGCAGGTGGGCTGGCAGCGGCTAGAGGGGGCCCGGCGCACTGTCCACGGTGCTGATTAGGACGTCGCGGGCCCAGGTGCCGGTGGGTTGGTGGGCCAGCGGACGCCTGGGTACTGGCGACGGCCGCTGTGCTGTCCGCGGTGCTGATGCGGGCGCCGGGCCGGGTAGGCGAGGCCGCGCCCGAGGCTCTTCACCGCCCGATCGCCCGCAGCCGCTGCTTCTGCAAGCAACGGCCCGGTTTTTTCTTTGACAGCGGCAGCGGGGGTGGGGGCGGCCGGGGGAGGAGGGGCCAGGCGCCTCCACCGACCAGGAGGGGGAAACACGGCCCCCAGACTCCGGCGCCCGCCCGCCGGAGAGGAGCCCCTCCCGCGGCCGGAGGCTTCGCTCCCGCCCGGGCCGGAGGCCCCGCCTCTCCCGCCCGCCCTTCCCCCCTAGTAAGAGCGCCAGGAGCTCTGCGCTCGCTACCGCGGCCTCCTGAGACTTCCAGACCTGGAGAAAAGAGAGGCAGGACAGTTCTGGGGCAAGACACTCTAGCTGGCGGAGGCTGACAGTCCTCCACGCATTTGCAGGCCTCCAGGTGCGGCCTCTTTACCTTTCCAGTACCCCTCCCCCAACCCCTCCCGCACCGTGGCCCAGGTTTCCTCTATGGTATTTTTTTCTGTTCTTTCTCCGCCACCCCCCCTTCCTTCTCTGTTCCCCCTTCCCCAGACTTGAATGGGCATTCCCACCTCTCCTCGTCTCTTCTTTTCACTGCTTTGAACCCTGTTAGCTAAAGGAGAATGCTGCAGACCGCAGAGAATCATTTCCTTTCTTTAAATATGTGCCTGCATTTCATCCCCAGAGAAATCCTGGGGTTCCCTTCTTTCAGGGAGCTCCAGAATTTAAGCCAGTCTCTCCACTGCTCTTCCTGACCCTGGCCCTACCCCTACTCTTCCCTCTCTCCCTTGCAGTCCCAAAAACTGCACTTAAAAAACACAAGCAAATGGTGCCAAACTGGTTTACCCAGGATGTCAGGTGTGGTCCTGGTGCTGCCATCAGAATTTTGACATCATACCTTCCAACCAAATGACCTACCCATTTGCTTAATAAACAAAAAGGAAACACCAACACAGGTGCCTTTTTACACATCCATAACACCCTTTGGTCTTTGGGGGGAAGCGGATTCTGTTCCTCTGCAGCTCACTGCTGCCTGAGGGGTAACAGCAGCCAGCCACACAAAGAGAGAGATGGTCAGCCAGGAGACCTGGAGTCTGGCTCAAGCTCCTCCTGTGTATGACCTTGGTCAAGAGCTTCACTTCTGAGCTTCTTTCCATAAAATGACAGTTGGACTTCACTAGACTATTTCTAGGGTTCTTTTTTTTCCCTCCAACCTTTTATTTTGAATTTTCAGACATACAGAAAGGTTGAAATAGTACAGTAACCATACTATCCACCTAGCTTCAACATCTGTTAACATTTTGCCACATTTTCTTTTTCTTTTTTTTTAAGATTTTATTTATTTATTTGACAGAGAGAGATCACAAGTAGGCAGAGAGGCAGGCAGAGAGAGAGGAGGAAGCAGGCTCCCTGCTGAGCAGAGAGCCCGATGCGGGGCTCGATCCCAGGACCCTGAGATCATGACCTGAGCCGAAGGCAGTGGCTTAACCCACTGAGCCACCCAGGCGCCCCGCCACATTTTCTTGATAGATATAAAAACAGAGAAATATGTTTGGCTAGATTATTAGAAAATAAGTGACAGATACTGAGAACCTTTACCCTTCACCTTTACCCTTCAGTTCTTCACCATGCCTCCCCTAAGAATAAGGGCATTCTACCTAACCACATTATCAGACCCTTACAGATTTCACATCATCTAATATTCTAGGATAATTTACTGCCCCTAAAACACAGGAATCGCAATGGCCTCTCAGAACTTTTCGTTTATAATAGCTAACATTTACTGAGCACTTACTATATGCCAAACCATATGCTACATACTTTACATGTATTGTCTTAATGTAATTCTCACAATTACTCTTTGAATTAAATGCTATTATTATCTTTTTATTATTCCCACTTTACAAATAAGAAAACTGAGAAAGCTGCCCAAGGTCATGTGGCTCGTGAGGAATGGAGACAGGATTCAAACACAGGCTGTCAAGTTCCAGAGCTTGTGTGGTTGATCCTCCTAACTGTACTGCCTCCCTTCAGCATCCTGTTGGCCTTAAGCCAGCACAGCAGGAACCGTATCTTCAACTGCCTGTTTCACAGATGAACACACTGAGTCCCAGAGGATAAATGACATACCGAAGAAATAAAGGCAGATGTTTCATCCCACCTTAGAGTTTGCCTAATGATTTGGCATCAAGGGCAAACTGAAAATATCTGTGAATCCCACGGTAGTCACTAGTATTAAATAGTTGCATAATCTGATGATCTCCATGGACACCTCAGTTTCTCACACGTGATTTTGATTATATTAACCAAATGACTATCTGGAAACCACTGTATCTGATAACAAGAGACCCAGATGAGTCCATCCAACAAATCTATTCATTCAACGTGTATCTGTTGAACATGAACTATGGAGAAGACACTATTCTCACAGCTTGGGCTACAGCAATGACCACATGCACAAAGACTTTGTTCTTATTGAATTTACATATTAATGGGGATAACAATCAATGGCAGATAAACAAATCAGTATAAAGTATGTTGAGTTGTGATCATTGCTAGGAAGAAAAGTAAAGCATGGTAAAGAGAGGTGACAGAGGAGGGTTATTTTAGAAAGGATAGTCATCAAAAGTGTTTTTGATAGGGTGAAATTTGGGCAGAAGCCTGAGGGAAGTGAAAGAACACATAGGTACCTAAAGGAAGAGTGACTAGCTTAGAGGACAGTACAAGGGCGGGCTGGAGGAGTGGGCTTGGCATGTTCAAAGACTAGCAGGGGGACCAGTGTAGCTAGAATGGAGTGGGCCAGGGGAAGAGAAATGGAAGCAGACATCAGAGAGGTAGGAAGAGCCAGGTTGTATAGCACCTGCAGGCCCTAATAAGGATTCTGGATTCTGTTTAGAGAGTGGGATCAAAAGCCCTACAACGTTTAGAGTAGAGGCATGGCATTACCTAATTGCAGTTTTTTAAAGACTACTCTGGAGGCTAGGGCTGGGATGGGAGGGAGAGGGAAGGGGGAGGAAGGTAAGGATAGAAGCAGTGATACGAGTTACGAGGCTGTTAAAGAAGTCTGGGCAAGATATGGTGGTAGCTTAGACAAGGATAATAGCAGCGGAGGTGGTAAGAAGTGGCCAGACCCTAGATATAATTTGAAGGTAGTGCTGGCAGGAACTATTGATAGACTAGGGGTGTGATATGAGAGTGGGTCAAAGGTGATTCCAAGTTTTGAAGTCTGAGTCACTGGAACAAAGGAGTTGCCACTTACTGAGAAGGAAAGCCTAAGGACAGAGTGGGCCTGAAAGGATGGAGAACACAGAGTTTTATTTAATTGATTTAGGTCTGAAATTTGATGTGCATATTATACATCTGAGAGGAATAGGCCTTTGAGTTTCAGAGATAGGTAAAGGGTTGGAGATACAACATCAAGAGCTGCCAGTATGTGAACAGGATTTAAAACCACGGGACCAGATGAGAACAGGTAGGGAGTGGGTACAGCTAGAAAAACGGTCCAAGAACTGATCCTGGTCACTTTGTTACTTCCAGGTTGGGAAGATGAAAGGCTGGTGAGAACAGCAACCCGTGAGTTAGGAGGAGACCCAAGAGAGAATGCTGTCCTGGAGCCAAGCAAGAAACCTGGTAACAGAGTCTTACTAGCTGTGCTGAAGAGCTGTTCATGGGAAGGATAAGATGAGGACTGAGAAATGACCGTGGGACTTGGCAGCTAGATGATCACTGATGAGCTTGGTAAAAGCTGTTTTAGTGGAGAACAGGGATGAGATCCTGAATTAAAGTGGGTTTCAGAGTTTGAATGGAGGAGAGGAAGGAGAGATACTAAGATTGTAGACAAGTCTCGTGAGGCATTTTGCTGTCAAAGGGAGTGAAGAGTAGTACAGAGGCCTGAAGGAGAAGTGGGAGCAAGGGAGGCTCTTTTCAGACGGGAAACAGTAGAGCTTGCTTATTTGCTGATAGAAATAATCTAGTTAAAAGGGAAACATCAAAGCCTCGGGAAGGAGAGGGTTAACTGCAGAAACAAACCCTTAAGAGGTCAGCAAAGGATGGGTTCCAGGGCCAACATGGAGGGGATGGCTTTAGAGAGGAGCACAGACAATTTCCCACCATGAATAAAGTGGAAGAAGCAAAGTAAATGGCCATCTATGTGAGTAGGTTAGGAGGTGGTGTTGTATAAGCTAAGACCTGAGCTCTACTTCTTACTCCTCTTCAACTAGCCAGAGACTTCATGCACCATGACCTTTCTCAAAAAGTCCAGTCAACCATTACATATGGAAAGCTTGCTATGTGCTGAACATGATGCTGGCACTTTTCTTGTGTGGCCCAGAGAGCTCTCCTTCCCACGAAATTATAGGACTAGGACTCTGGAGAACCTTGAGCTAGTCTATGCAAGGATGAGTGATCCCTTTTACTATCCAGCTCCCCTGACTGTGAAGAGACTTTAACAGCCTCAGGCTTTTATCCCCACACTGCCTCCACAGTTGCTACACCAATCGTGACAGACCTCAAGGCTTAGAGGCATCAAAGTGGAGACCATGGAGAGAGATCCACATTTGGAGTGGGGAGTTTCATTCTGTGCTGACTCAAAGCCAATGGGATGCTACAGGATGGGATATTCCCACACCCCAGTCATTTAGACTTTAACTCCTGAAGCAGAAGAAGACATTGAGATTTAATCTGACTAATCATTATTACCCAGCTGCCGTGGGATAAGCCAGTCCCGATGCAAGAGCCGAGCTCTTTGATGTTTTTGTCATAAATTAATGAGTTCACCCACAAAATAACATCAAAGAAGATCTACTAATTCATTGTTATCATCCTCCAATCTGCAGCTATATTGGAAAGTCTCCCAAAGAAAGGACCATAGCCAGAAAAAGAAACCAACCAAAAGATTTGGAAATTATGATATCTGGAAAGAGATGAGAGAGAAAAGAACTCCTGTAGGCTGCAGAGGAGACAGAGAAAGAGCTAGCAAATCTCAGAGAAATGAAAAGGCAGGGGAGGCAGAAAGATTCTCAATCCTTGGGTCTGGAAGGAAACGGACTGCATGAATGCTTGAGGGGGAAATTGTGGTCTGGAAAGTCTTTAATGGTGTGATCTCAGAGCACATTGTGGGGACTACGAGGAAGTGTGTGGTAGGAAAGAGTGTCCCTGGAGTCAGATGACATGGATTTCAGCCTCTGGCTCTATTTACTATGTGACTATCATCAAGTCGCAATATTTCTGAATGTTGGTTCTCTGATCAGTAAAATAATCCTCCCTCTCCTGAAAGGACCCCTCCAAGTACAGGAGGCTTTCTTTAGATGTTACCTGACTCTTCCAAATCTCTTCTTCCAAGAGGAAAACCAGAAAAGATTAATGGAGATGCCTCGCTGGATGGAGATCTTCCCACTGCAACATTTCTTCTAGGCCAAGCAAGATTTCTTAAAGCACAGAAAGATCAGCAACTGTGCTTCCCTGAGCTCAGGAAGCAGCTACAGAGCACTCCAGGCCAGGCTGGAAGAAGGCCGTGGGGTGTTCCCAACGCCTCCAGGACGCCAAAATGTCAGCAAGAAAGGACGAGGCTCTGTGGCAAGTGCTAAGGGGTAGAGAGCTTCCTCAGAGTTGGGATCCAGGAAAGGTTTTACGAACTGTGTGACATTTGAGCTTGGACTTCAAGGATCAATATCCTATTCCCCAGACAGCAGATGAAAGAACGTGGCGTGCAAAGGCAGGAAGGCATGAAAGGTGCCTGGGAACACAGAACCTCTGGAACCTGAAAACTCAGGAAAGCAGCTGCCAGACGGCAACAGGGATGACTGCAAAGGCCCCAGAAACATGAATGGAGGGGACCCGCCCTAAAAATAGTGCCAGAACAGGCAAACGGTGACACGTGTCTGGAAGTGCAGTCACTAGGAGGTGACTAAGCTAATGGGGAGTTGCCTCCCTTTCTTGACTTCATTCATAGTCTCCCTCTATTTCTCTCTCTCACCCTCCCTCCCTCTCTCCTCTCTCTCTTTTTCTCTCCCTCTCCCACCCCTTTCTTTCTCTCTCTCCCTCTCTGTCTCTCTCTCTCTTCCTCCCTCCCCTGGAAGAGGTAGAGTGGGAGGCAAGAGTCTACAAGAACTCACAGCTCCCGCAGCAGAAACTGCAGAGTCTGGGACTATTAGCTGAAACACTCACCTGCTGTTAACGCAGCCAGTGTGCTGGGGGCCAGAGCCCTCTGAAGTAGGAATCGCCCAATGACTGACTGCAAGGGTCACTTCCACACATGCACGAGAACTGGCCACAAACTCACCACTCACCACAAGCCATAGCCAGCTGGGGGAAGCCGAAAGGCTTCTAAGGGATGGTACCTCCCTGGAGAAGTAAAGAGGAGTGAGCATAAAGGGGAACAGGTGCTTGTAAAGCATCATTAATTATGAGAGCTGGAAGAGATCATGAAGTTCAAACCAATTTCAACTGCAGAACCCTTTGTTCAAACAAAATCTTGTATGAAAGTCAGAGGTATAAAACAAATAAAAGAAAGGGAGCCACAGCTTACCTCCTCCACCACCCCCTCACTCTCTACAGCACCCCCCCAGCTCGGTAGAATAAGGTTGTTGTTGTTGTTTTAAAGATTTTATTTATTTGACAGAGATCACAAGTAGGCGGAGAGGCAGGCAGAGAGAGAGGGGGAAGCAGGCTCCCTGCTGAGCAGAAAGCCCAATGCGATGCGATGCGAGGCTCCATCCCAGGACTCTGAGATCAGGACCTGAGCCGAAGGCAGCGGCTTAACCCACTGAGCCACCCAGGCGCCCCTAAGAGTAAGATTTTTTAATCATCAAAGCAACACATGCCTATGGTTTTAAAAATCCAAACATACCAAAAGGTTCATAATAAAGGGCAAGCACCCTCCCTGCCTACTCTCTCTTATGCCTTCCCACCTTCTGTTGTTTTTCCTCTAGAAGAAATGACTTTTCACTCCTTTAGCTGTTTCTCCTTTAAATTCTTCCAACAGTTTCTTTTTCATTGCTAAATGAGATGCCTGTACTTCAACATCTTGATTTATTAACATTAGAAACCTTGTCCTGTTTTCCACACTGACAGAAGAGAACTTAGCTCACACTGCCACCCGCACCTCCCAATATAGTTACAGCACTGTTTGAACTTAGTTTTCATTTTTTTCAAAGTAATACGTGCAATTAGTTTAAAATTCCAACCAGGGACAAGGACTTATAGTGAAACAAACGGAGGCCTGGGTGGCTCAGTTGGTTAAGCGTCTGCCTTCGGCTCAGGTTATGATCTCAGAGTCCTGGAATCAAGCCCGGCGTTGGGCTCCCTGCTCAGCGGGAAGCCTGCTTCTCCCTCTGCCTCCCCCCCTTCTCTCCCCCTCTCTCTCCCTCTCCCTCTCTCTCAAATTTAAAACAAAACAACAATAAAAACCAGAAGCCCTGTTTCTCTTATTATCCCAGTCCTCCTGCCCACTAAGGTAGGTTGGCTCATGGGAACAGAGAACTTCTCTGTTTGGTTCCCTTCTTTTTTTTTCCCCCTTTCTATAGCATTCATCACCTTTTCTAGCAAACAATATAACTTACTTATTATGTCTGTTTGTCTTGCCTGTGAAATTGTATGCTTTGTTGTGTTCTTTATGTTCATTAATGTATCCCAAATGCCTAGAATAAGGTCCTGACTCAATAAATATTTGTTGAATTAATTAAAGCAAAATTCTCTGGAAAAGGGAGAGAGGGAAGAAGGGTTTCTTTGAGACAGTGTTAGAACCAGTCATTTTACAACTGATTCATCTATGAGAAGGAATGGATATAAATGAAAATTTTATTTTAGGGGCGCCTGGGTAAGTCAGTGGGTTGAGCCTCTGCCTTCGGCTCAGGTTATGATCTCAGGTCCTGGAATTGAGCCCCGCTTTGGGCTCTCTGCGCAGCAGGGAGCCTGCTTCCCCCTCTCTCTCTGCCTACTTGTGATCTCTTTCTCTCTGTCAAATAAATAAACAAAATCTTGAAAAAAAAAAAAAGAAAAGAAAATTTCATTTTAGGGGCGCCTGCGTGGCACAGTTGGTTAAGCCTCTGCCTTCGGCTCAGGTCATGATCCCAGGGTCCTGGGATTGAGCCCTGCTCAGCAGGGGACATGCTTCTCCCTCTCCCTCTGCCACTCCCCCTGCTTGTGCTCTCTTGCTCACTCTGTGTCAAATAAATAAAATCTTAAAAATAAATTTTATTTTATACATGATACAAAATGCTTCTGGACAGTATGGGGGGCTGTTACAAAATGTTATAGTAGATAAAGACCACAGTTCAGACCCACTTATTGGTTTTGCACGTTTGGACAAGTCCATCCAATTGCCTTGGAAAGAAAGTAGCTATTTGCTTAGGTTGGTAGAGGCTAGGTAGGAAGTGAGTGTGGAGAGGCGGCCTCTGCCAAGCCCACTATCCCAAGGGTAGCTCCTGCTGTGCAAGGAACAGAGACGCTTTCTTCAAGAGCGACAGCCACTATGGGCCCCAGAGCCAGGGCCCCAGCTGCGCCCTGGACACTGCCAGGAAAAAGAACGCAGTCCTGAGCCCAAACATGCCACATTATGAATCCCATCCCCCAGACGCATCTCAAAGCCCATTCATCCCGGGAAGTCTCTCCTGAACCAGCCCACTCCCAAGGCGGGGCTTTACAGATACCTCTCCATGGTATCTCTCAGCTTACCGTGCTTTGCCTGGTAAACTCCTACGGAGCTTTTGGAATTCCTGACCATTGGCCAGGTCACAGGGGAGGTTCCTTTGATTGGAATGTTTCCATAGTCCAGAGTTCTGTCGGCCACTTCACCATTCCCTGCCTCCGTGTCATCTACTCCTCCTCCTTCTGGGCCCCTGATATCTCCCTGTAGCTCTAGCTTCCTTAGCTGAAGAAGCGTCACCATCTCTGCACCGAGGCCGCAACAGCAGAGGCTCCTGCTGCTCCCGGGCCCAGCCCATTTTTAAATCCCCAATTTAAAATCCACCACCTTGGGTAGCACAGTATTTATTTTCTTTTCCCATACATTTTGTTTGTTCTGATTACACTTATCAAGATGTTATTCTTTGTTGACTCTAATAATAAAAAAATCAAGAACTATAAAAATAAAATCAAAAATAAAGTTTGCTTCCTTGGGGAAGCCTTCCCTGGCACTTTAGCCATGGTTAGGTGCCCCTATTATGAGCACCTTATACTGACCCTACAAAACAATTATACTTTCTAAAATGTATTCATCTATCCTCCCTATCAGACCATAAGCCCCTCGAGGGCAGGAACTTCATCTCCTCAGCTGCATTCTCGGTGCACAGCATAGTACCTGGGACATAACAGATGCTCAAGCAATACTTGTACAGGAAGGTTGATTTACAGGACAGAGGATGTCTCCATCTAGCTCTCCAACACTGAGCCTCGGGCAGGGAGCGACATGGTTCCAACTGTAAAGGACTTTAGTCTCGGGGCGCCTGGGTGGCTCAGTGGGTTAAGCCGCTGCCTTCGGCTCAGGTCAGGATCCCAGGTCCTGGGTTCGAGCCCCACATCGGGCTTTCTGCTCAGCGGGGAGCCTGCTTCCTCCTCTCTCTCTGCCTGCCTCTCTGCTTACTTGTGATTTCTCTCTGTCAAATAAATAAATAAAATCTTAAAAAAAAAAAAAAAGGACTTTAGTCTCTTTGGGAAACCCAGCTCAGACACAATGACACCATGAGCTGATGACAGGTGTCCCAGTGACCTACAGAGGCAATGCATGTCATGGGAAACTGAGGTGGGAGAGATCCCAGGGGTCTGGTGACTGGATCCTGCTCCCGGCCCAATAGAGCAGAGGTAGATTCTGAAAGATGAGGTATTTATTGATTAGAGGGCAAGAACAGTCAGGCCTGGACACATGGGCGGCTGGAGCTGAAGGAAGGGGAGGAGCAGACCGCCAGCGGACTGGAACTAGTCTAGAGAATCCAGGCTGGAGCCAGACAACACTGAGCCTTTACAGTGAGGCAATGGGGAGCCTGCGAGGGAGTCCAAAGAGTGAGGAGCATAAGGAAAGGAATGTCCTGGAATGGGTCATCTGAGAGCATCTCAGGGAGGGAATGGAGGGCAGGGGCTGAAGCGGGAAGGGAGCTATTGTGCCAGACTAGGGGAGAAGATGGGTCACTGCCTAGGAATGAGGGCAAAGGGACAGATTCAAGAAACATTTTAAATGAAGTCACCACAAGCCACTGCTTCTGACTGAGTACATGAGATGAACGGGGGTGGGGGGGTAGACAAAAAGAACACAGGACTATCCACCCATCACCACGGCTAGAAGCCATGGTCAGAAATCATGAAGGCAAATTAGGTAACTCTACCCAGGCCGGGTGTAAAGGATAGGAGAGGCTTCTATGATTTTTTAGGACTAAGTGCAAGACTATGGGTTAAGACTTGGGCGGGGGGGGAGTCCTCTCTATAGAGCTGACACCATAAGAATGAGTCACTTGACCTTAGAAGAGGGATAAAGAGAGCCATGAGAAAGAGACCAACTCTCCTGGGCAAGATGATGCCACTGAAGTCAAAGATACCTCAGTTCAAATCCCAGAAGTGTCACTTACTAACTGGATGGCCTCGGGCAAGTTCATTAACCTTGCAGAGCCTAGGTTCCCCAACTGTAAAGTGGGGATAAAAAATGCTATCACAGGATTTTTGTAAGCAGTAAATAAAATCACCTCTGGAAATAGACAAGTTCAGCTCCTAGTCTGAAAAGGTGTTCGGCAAAAGTAGATCGTGGTGGGAAGGAATCAGTGCAAGGAGAAAAGGGTGTCAGATTGAGACCCAGCACCCTGAAACACCCTGACACATCACAGAAGCCCTAGGAGGCAGAGTCCTCTGGGAGCCTGAATGAACAGTGTCAAGTATTCTAGAAAGTTTAAGAAGAACGGGATTGACAGGAATGACATTACTGACTCTTCTGAGAATGCGATTTTGAGGAGTACAAAAAGAGCTATAGAACAGAATAACAGAAAAAAAAGAAAGAAAAAGAAATCCACACAAAATCTCCCCTATCACACGGGATGTTTGGGCTGCAAAAGATTATCCTACGAACCTGGCTGGGGCAATAAAGACATTAAATTAAACAAAAAGTCTGGAGGGCCACAGCTTCAATGCCACCTGCTTGGGGCCTTCCTGGATCTCCCACGCCAGGTAGGCCCTCTCCCTCCTTGTCCCCGGACTCTGCCCTTGGCCTCCCTGCATTTCACGTGTTCACCTTCGTCTGCTGCTCTGCATGTTTGTCGCCTCTCTTAAGCACCAGAATGTAAGCTCCTTGGGGACAGAGATGATATGCCTCTTGTTTACATCCCATTCCACTCTAGGTCCCACAAATATCAGTGCTTAATAAACGTTTGCTGAAAGAATAGAAAGGTGGACCAGGATGGTGAGAGGAGGCAGAGAGGAGAGACATGGAGGCAGATCCAAACTCACATCCCTGCTCGGAGAGGGCCCCACCCACCTCTCTGTGCCCAGGAGGATGTTTGCTAAGCCCCCAGCCTTCAGACTGGGATGCAGGCAGCCCTGGGTATCTGAGAAGGGAGGAGGGAACGCCTTCCAAGTGCCCCTGTGACATGCCTGGACATAGTCTGCTCCTAAGAGGATCTTTCCTGACTGCCGCACTGTGCTCTTGGCAACCACCAGTCCAGAAAAATACCCTGAAATTGGAGGATGTTCCGAGATGAAATGTCTGAAACAATGCAGGAACAGGGGAGATGGAATAATTATAACAGATGAAAAGACCCACCTCTGGGCTTTGCCAAGTTGAGCAGAATAGGATCATTGCGGGCAAGACTTTGAAGGGTGTGGAGCCCTATGGGAGAGGGAGGAGCAGCACTGCGGGGGGGACATGAGAGGGTGTAATTATGTGAAATGGAATCCGATGGGAATTTTAGGCTTAGTGGCAGGAACCATTCCCTCCCAGTGAAAGCTCTGAGGTTGGGCAGTGGTTTCCTAAAGGAAGGAGTGGGGTGCCACCCCAGAGGCATTTCAGCCCATCTTAAGGTAGCTGGGAGACTCTGCAAGCATGGTGGTCTCACTCTAGAAGGCTGGGGTCAGCTGCTGGAGGGGAAGAGGTGATCTGACAGCAGCGTGGTGTACTGGTGTTTGCACGGGCTCTGTGGTCACAGGGAACTGGATTCCAGTCTCGGGGTCTGGCTAGTGGGGTGCGGCGCAGACGGCACAGGATGAACAGTGAGGAAACCTGTGTTTCAATCCCAGCTCAGCATCTTACTAGCTGTGTGACACTTGACAGGTCATAGTCCCTCTCTGGACATCATGTTCACCATCATCTAAAAGGGGAGGTTGGGCCTCATGAGCCTAAGAGCTTTCCCAGGCTGGACTCCCTGCTCTTTGCAAATTTTCCAGCCTTACAGCTCCTCATATATGTCTGGATTTCTTTCCCTCATTAGAGTCATTTTATACACAAGACAGCAGGAAAATTGGAGTCTTCCCAAAGCCTCTGAAATGGAAGTGACTGAGTGGCAAAGGGTCTGGGCAACACAATGGTCAGGGATTCCCTCACAGGCCCCAGGGTGGCCCGCCTACTTCATCAGGGGCCCTGTCTTGGGTTGGTGGGGTGCGCAGAAAGAGCCAGCTGGAAGGACCAGGTGGAGATGGTCCTCTCTGCCCCCATGATCCCAGTCCTGCATAGAGATCCGCAGTCAGATAGAAGCTGGGCCCTAGGGAGGAGCCCTCACCTCGTGGCCAAGACAGGTTCCAGGGGACCAGCTGGCTCCCGTCTTGCTTTGAGCAGGCCAGGGATGGCTGGGTCCCACCTGGGGCTCAGCGCTCAGCAGAAAGAGGACAGACCCCAAATCCTGCAGCCACACTAGCATCCCATTCCTCGGCCCTCACTCTGTGTGTGACCCTGAGCTAAGGGCCTCATCTATATTCTTTTGCTTAATCCTCACAGCCTCCCAAGGAGAAAGGTGGTACCTCACTATACCCATTTTTCGGAGGGGCAAGCAACTTGCCCAGGGTGACACAGCTAAGTAGGAGAATTTGTCCAATCCCCAGCTGTCTTAAACCAGATCTTGTCCTCTTTCCAGCAAGTCTCCACTCCCCTGGGGGGAATTCAGAGACTAGAGGCCAGTGTATTCCAAAATCCCACCTGTGACAGCCTGCAATTCCATTAGCCAGACCTCCAAATTAAAGCATTATATCTCTGAAGGTCCCACATGGGGCAGGGTAAACGGGAAATGTATCAGACCGTCAGCCACTCCAACCGGCCATAAGCAAGTAGGACACAGAGTCAGCAAGTTTTAGTGGGGGCTGGGACCAGGGCTATCAGAAGGAGAGGGGACCTCAGAGATCTGCAGGGAGGTATTCCTACAGGAGGAGGAGCCTGGCTCAATGGCATGACGGAGTGACCGGAGTGACCGTGGCACTTTTCTCCTATGCTTGGACTCATCCCAGTGATCTAAAAAGAGCAGGGATACATAAGGCCGGGAAGCTTCAGAGAGACCTCAGAGTGGGATTCCAGCTGCACGGGGAGGGCTGCTGCTGGGGCCCTGCCCCCAGGATCTAAATCAGGCCACATAGACTCCAGAGCTCCCAGGCACTGGATTGCTTTGGGACCTAGGGAACTGCCTCTGGAAGAAGACAGGACACAGGCTGCCAACCACCCACCCCCGCTGAGCGCACTGAGTTTTCTGGCAGGGAGGGAGCCCCTGAGCAAGAGGAGGGGACCGTGTTTTGAAATAAGTAGGCGGGCCTGCAGAGGGGGATGAGACGGCTGGCTGAAAGCCTACAGCTCCTGGGCTTCTGCTGGAGAGACAGGAGGGACTGAAGAAATGCCCTTCTGAAGAAGCAAGGTGAGCTCAGAGGCTCCTGGTCTGTGGGCTGCCACTCCCAGCAGGGAAGGCCAGCCCTTCCTTCCCACCCTCCATGCTCCAGAGACAATAATATAAAAACAACAACAGGTATTATTGAACACCAACTCTGAGCTAGGTGCTAGAGATACAGCAGGGCACGAAACAGATAAAGAGCCCTGTTCTCGTGGGGCTCCTGTTCCAGCAGGAGTGACGAGAAACACACAATACAAATACACTATATGTTAGAAAGTGACAGGTGTAGAGAAGGGATATACAGGAGGGAAGGGAGATAGCTGTACCGGTGTGGGGGAGGGGAGGCAGGTGGCAATTTTAGATAGCTTAGCCAAAGACCTCACTGAGGAGAGAACATTTGAGTAAAGATCTGAAACAGAGCTTGGAAGTGAGCCATATGGATTTCTGAGGAGGAACAGTTCAGTAAACCGGAACAGCAAGTGCAAAGGCCCTGAGGCAGGAGTAGCCTGACACATTCAAGGCACAGCAGAGAGGCCAGTGTGGCTAGAGAGCCGCATCAGACATGCAGGAAGAGGCTAGAGGAAGGCCAGGCCATGCAGGAGCTAGAAGACTCCCGTGGCTTCTGGGAGCCCCTTTACTTGTGAGCAAAGGAGGGACATAATCTACCCTGTGTTTTCACTGAATCATTCTTGCTGCTGTGTTAAAAATAGACCAAAGTGGAACTGGGAAGCCTGGTGATTACTATCATTACCATCGTCATCATCACCACCAACAACTACAGTAACAATACCAATTATTCAACCTGAGTCAGGCCCAGTGCCACCCGTTTTATCTCATTAGCTAGTTTAAATCTCACAGTAACCCTGTACAGAGAGAGGGCCTTATTTTTCCCCTCTTACAGTTAAGGAAACAGAGACTCAGCCAAAGTCAAAAAGTCACACAGACACTCCACATCCCCAGTCTGGCCCCGTTCACCTGTCCAGCCCTTTCTCTCACACCCCCACTTACCCAGCCCCATACAGTTACCCCGATTTCCCCAACTCCACAGCCTCTAGGCCTCTGAGATTTCTTCACGTGCCATTCCACTACCTAGAATGCTCTTCTCCCACTCCTAACTGCCACACAAACTCCATCCTTGGAGAGACAACCCATGCTCTGCTTCTTTTGGGGGCCTTCCCAGATTGCCCAGCGTGGCAGCCCATGTCTTCCTCCTGGAAATACCAGCACGGCAACTGTCCCACAGCCAGCCTCCTGAACACCACACAAGTTCAAGGCCAGGGCCAGCGCTTCTTCGCCTCCATTTCCCCAGCTGTTTAGCGACCAGGTTCAAATCCTGCGGATACCATATTGGGTTATCCTAGGATGTTTCCAGTTTCTCCAGCGAAATTTTATTCTAAAGCACATTTCCTTCACACATGTTCATTTAAGTGCACATAGCAGTGACCTGTGACAGAGAGGTGCGGGCCCTCAGGTGACAGATGCCATCATGCTTTTGGAGAACGATGCTTACAACAGAAGAGGAGAGATACAATGCAGAGGGAGCCCTCTGTGGTTTGAAAGAATAAGCCAGCCCCGAGTTCAAATGCCACTCTGTCTCCTACCAGCGGTGTGGCTGTGAGAACATTATTTAGCCCGGGCCGTGCTTCATCGTCTGTAAACTGGGGCAGAGGATGTCCTCTGGAAAGGGCCGGGAGAACTGGAAATAGAGCACATGTGAGGCCTGGCCCTAGGCGTGGCCTCTGGAGATGGCATGAATGTCTCCTTGCCTACCCCTATCCTAACCCAGGCCTGGTTTCAGAAGCATCTTGTACATTGACGCTTGGCCACTGTGCTCCTGGCCTCATACTCCGTGGGGATTCCTATAATCATGAACCCGGAACTCCCCTTTGGGCCAGTGGCCTAGCTCTGAGGTGGTGCCTATAGCTTCCTGGCAGTTCACCTGGTCCCAGCCTCCCAACCTGGAGCCCCCACGATGCACGGCCCCCGACCTGTCCCCACTGCCTGACTATGTCTACAGGCTCACTCCTTCCCTCCCCACGCACGGTTCTGGTTCTATTGCCACAAGGCCTTCCCACCTGACCAGCCAAGCCAGCCACTTCCACATTCCAGAAGACACTGGGAAATTAAAAAGGGCAGGGCTCACCTGGGAAGTAAGGAGGAGGAAAGACTCCACCGCTACAAAGCGGGTCAGAACAATGTTCGATGCCAGAATGTCCCCACTGCTGGTCTTTCGAGGTATTGTGACATGTCAGGTCAGGGAGGACTGAAAAGTCCAACACCCTCCCTGCCAAGGAGAGGCCCAGACAGGGTAAGGGGTTAGCTCAAAGTCACACAGAGAGACAGGAGGAGCAGGGAGTCGGATCACGGCTGCGGTGGCCATGATCTTGCCAGTGGCCCTGGTCTTCCTCTTGCTCTGGCCTCTCGCTCAGCAGGGGCTGAGTCTGATCGGACTAGCTGACGGAGCTGAGTGTCCTGGTGAAGGCCCTCTGGTTCTGTTTCTTTCCAAACCTTTCCAGTGTGTAACCCCCATAAGCATGACGCCTGCTAACTGTGCCCTCTGGTCTCCAGGGAAGCCATCTGTCCAGGAGTTCTGGACAGCTACCAAGCCAACTGATTTAGCTTCCCATTCGTGGTCGCCTGGGGTGGTTGATCTTCATCTACAGTCCCTATGTCCGTGGTTGCAAACTGGAAACCTGAATGGCATGTGGCATTTAAGGTATGGGAAGCCCGGCTCTATTAAGCCCCAGCCTTCTGAGGTCAGCGGCACAGCTGACACGAGGCCAGGTAGCTCCAGGCCACTTAGCCCCCACCCCTGGGAGGCCCACTCAGAGGGTCTTATGAACAAACTCCTCCAGGATGCTGATGCCCTGTCACATCAGAAGCCATTGAGCTACATAGCTCTTCACTCCATGAGGAGTCCCTTCCCCCACATCCTTACATTCATTCAGGGACAGTGAGCTTACTACCTCACAAGTTAGAAATGTTCTAACAGTGAGAGCACAGTATATGCCAAGCTGATAATTAGCTTCCCAGATCCTAGTCGGCTTTCTGTGGTGAAACCAGTCGATGTCCATTCTTCCTCAGGGACAATAATCAGGCCCTATCTAAACATACCTTTCAGATGCCTAGCCTCCCAGTTGTCGTCATTGGGCTGAGAGCTCCAAGTGTCCTCCTGGGACAGTGAGAGAGATTCTCCTGTCCAGCACACAGACTCCAGATCTGGGTCATGGCTCCTCTTCCTGTCTCCCACTCCCATCTGCCACTCATCCACACTTACAATGAGCCAGCATGGAGTCAAAATGTTACTGCTGGACAGGACCATCCCTACCTGCCTAGTTCAATCCTCTCACTTTACCGGTGAGGGCTCCAAGACTGAGAGGAGGACTATGACTTGTCCCAGGTCACCCAGCAAGTTTGGCCCATATGGCTCAGTTGGCTTAGCCAGCAATCCCCAAGGCACCCTACAGAAAGTAGGGGTGCTGACAACATCACGGTCAAACAGAGGACTCCTTGGAGCCCCAGAATCACTGCAGTGCCAGTCACCAGAAGCTGACAGTCCCCCCAGAGCACCCCTGACCCTGGCTCCCCACCAGAGCTGGGGCTCTGCCCTGACATCTAGGAAGTTCTGGGGCCTCACTACCTGCAACCTGCTTGTGGAGCATGGGGGAGGGGGCATGGGAACGGACAGCCCACGTCCCTCCTCTGGGTTATTTATAAAGTGTTTTCGGATGAGTCAGGCACAAAGCTGCCCAGCACCAGCAGAGGCTGTTCCCTTGGAAATGCTAAAAATGATCCTGCGCTCTGGAATCCCACCCTGACCCCTACGAGCTTCTTGGAGAAAGTTCCTGGAGGGAAGCAGGACCACCACAGGTCGATGGGACTTTCACGGTGCTCCTACTAGGGGTCTGAGACCCAAGGAGGAACGTGAACTTTGGCAGGCTAGTCTCATGGGGACAGATGGGGGAACCCCAGGCACGGGAAGGAGGACCTCAAGCGAGTACCCTCTCGGTACAGACCACAGGCGCCTTCCCGGCCAGGGCCACTCCCCCGGTACCTTCCCAAATCACACTGACAGACAAGCCCGAGAAAACAGTTCCACCTCCGCCCCCAGGCACTGGCTGCCCCCACCTCCATTCCCGTGCGTGCGTACTGCTCTCCACCTCCACCACCAGACCGGCTGTTTCTATCTCTCTGGAAAGGGAGCCGGAGCCTCCGAGTCTCCCTGCTTCCTGCTCCTGGCAGCTCTCTAACTACTTCCTCAGCTGGGCTCCGCCTGCCACTGGCACCCAGGCTGGGGCCACCAGAAATAACTGCCCCTGAACTCCCACCCATCTTCCCATGGAGGGCGGCCCAGATGCCCCTGCAGGGCGCGGCCCTACCCTGGGCCCACCCCAAGAAGACGCAGGTCCTTCTGCGAGACTGAACGCACAGCGGGGTCTTGGGAACCCACCCTCTCCTCCGCAGCCTCAGCCGCAGCCCCGGAGGGGCCGCTGCGGGTCTGCTGGGCGGAGCTCCCGTACACGCCTGGCCCACTCCGCAGCGGTAGGGAGGGCAGCCGATCCAGGAGCCGCATTGGCCCTCAAGGGAGGCAAACAGTAAACAGCTTGTTACACAACCGGGAGAGAAACAAGTGCTATATTAAGGTACGAGCTGTGCGCCGGGCCTCCTGGCCTCCAATTCTTCCCGACTTTTCTTATCATAAAAGAAATTCATTTTCCTTTTTTTAAATTTGTAAATGCTGATAACAACAACAACAACAAAAATTACAAAAAAAAAAAAAAATTACAATGCGTTCACTATCCAGCCACCCAAGGACAGCTTTGCCCAAGGCTGCTCTAGGACGGTCACTAGAACAATCAACGTTCATAAGAAACAAACAGAAAGATTTCAAATCAAGATAATACGGATAGTATAACATGTTAGAGTAAAAAAAAAAAAAATTTTTTTTTTTTTCAAAAACTATTCAAATGCCTGAAAAATGTCCAGGAAATATACAGACTAAAGGGTTGACACTGGTCAGGCAAAGGGATAGGACAGAGGCGGAGGAACAGATAAAGGGGGATTTTTCTTCTAGAAACGTCTTGATTTGAATTGTTACAATAAGCATGCATTTATAGACAATTTTATCATTCTTAATTACTTTAAAAACTTTTAAAAATTGCTCCATAATTTCCAAAATTTCATAGCATATTATTTTACGTAAAATAATATGCTATAAAATTTTACAGGTCTATGATCCTTGCACTTAGAACAACTTAAAAACTGAAAGATAGTGCAGCTGGTGTGAAAGTCTGGTAGCTTCTCAAAAGTTAAGCAAAGAATTGCCATCTGACCCAGCAATGGCCCTCGTAGGTATGTGCTCAGAAGAACGGAAAGTAAGTCCTCAAGCAGAAACTTGCTCACAACTGTTCATAACAGCACATTCTACAACAGCCGAAAGATGGAGACAACCCGAATGTCCATCCACGAATGAATGGGCAAACAGACTGTGGCGTGTGCATGCAGTGGAATATAATTCAGCCACAAAAAGGAATTAGGTACTGACGGATGCTCCAAATTGGATAAACCTCAGAAACATTATGTTAAGGGAAACAAGCCAGACACAAAAGGTCACATATTGTGTGATTCCTTTTCCACGAAGAGACTGGACCGGGCAAGTCCGCAGAGAAGGAAAGCAGATCAGCGGCTGCCGGAGGGGTGGGGAGGGAGTGGGGAGGGAGTCCTTAACAGCCGTGGTGTCCTCCTCCGGCCATGAGAAGGTTTTGAAACTAGAGCAAGGCGGTGGTTGCACAACAGTGTGAAAGCACTAAAGGCCACTGAAGTGTACACTGTAAAATGTTTAATAGAGTCTTGTGAATTTCACCTCAATTTTTTTTTTTAAAGAAACACTAACTAAAACTCAGTCTCACTTGGCCCTCGTGCCCTTCCCACCCCAGTCCCTGCACCTCACCACCAATCCTTCTTTCTAGGGCTCTAAAGGAGAACCCTACGTGTCCCAGCAGAACAGAGGCACAGGCTCCAGGAAGGCGAAGGAAGACAGAGGAGGGTCTGAGGAGAGAGCACATACCGCTGAATGAAAGAGGGGAGAGCAGGGCCCGAAGGGAGAGGGAGGACAGTGAGAAGAGGCATGGCCGTGCTTGATTAAGAACCACCCGACTCGGGGGCGCCTGGGTGGCTCAGTGGGTTAAGGCCTCTGCATTCCGCTCAGGTCCTGCTCTCTGCCTGTCGGGGAGCCTGCTTCCTCCTCTCTCTCTGCCTGCCTCTCTGTCTACTTGTGATCTCTGTCTGTCAAATAAATAAATAAAATCTTTAAAAAAAAAAAAAAAGAGCCACCCAGCTCTCACAGAACCTTCAGACAATTACATCAGTATTATTACCCCATTCTTTCTTTTAAAGATTTTATTTATTTACTTGTCAAAATGAAAGACAGAGCACACAAACAAGCAGGGGGATCTGTGGGCAGAGGGAAAAACAGGCTCCCCACTAAGCAAGGAGCCGGATGTGGGGCTCGATCCCAGAGCCCTAGGATCATGACCTGAGCTGAAGGCAGACCCTTAACTGACTGAGCCACCAGATGCCCCTATTACCCCTTTCCCTAGACCAAGTTTCTGTGTGACTCTGGGCAGGGCTGAGACCTCCCGCACTGTGGGGAGCAGCCAGGGGGACCTAACTTAGAGCAGCCCCCAAAGCTTCCTGGTCTACTCACCACCACTTCCCAGAGCCAGGCCCCTCCAACTGTCTAGTCCCCACTCATCACTGGGGGCTCCTGCCGAAGGCCAGTAAGGGGCATAGGGATGGGGAAGAGGGAGGATGAGGAGACACAGGGCTGCCTGGCCCTGAGAGGGGTTCATCCTACCTCTGCTCCCTCCTTCTCTTCAGAGTCTAGGTGCAACCCTCTGCCAGCTGAGCCCTTCCCTGTGCCTCACCTCGAGGTCAGGGCTGTGTCTAAGGCTTGGGTTCTCGTCTAGTCTGCATAGGTCCAAACTCTGACTCAGTGATTTAATGGCTCTGTGATGTTGGGCGCCATTTCCTTAAATGTTAAATGGAGATAATACGGGCCCCAACCAAATGAGACTGATAAATGAGAAAAGCCTCACAAAGTTTATAGCACAGTCACTGTCTGACTTTTCTTTTCGCCCAAGCATCTACTGAGATTACCAAAGCTTCTTGGGTGCATGGCACTAGGGCTCTGTCTGGGCCCATCTCTCTGTAGCTGAAGAAAGTCCCCTGTTTTGATAGATTCTAGTAAACTTGCCAGATGTCAGGGAGAACTGCAGAAACGTTTCGGGCCCATGGTCCAGCCAGCCCTACCCTGGCCTCCTCACTGCCACTGCCTGGTATTTCCCTTTTCCCTTCAGAGCCAAATAGATCAACCTAGCTGCCCAGCTTCTCATACAGCTCCAGATAACCTAATCCCTAATCATTAAGGTCAGTGACACCTGTACCAGGTTTCACAATCTACGAAGCATTTTCCCAGATATTACCTGACTTCGTTTTTGCGAAAATCCAACGAGGCAAAGATCACTGTTTCCTACATTCTAGATAGGGATTAGATATAGATATGTAGATCTAAATCATTCAGGTAATGTTCTTCGTTCTGAACTCTACTTTGTCTGATATTACTACAGCCATTCCTGCTTCCTTTGGACCAGTGTTAGCATGGTATACCTTCCTCCACACTTTTGTGTTGAACATATCCATGTCCTTATATTTAAAGTGTGTTTCTTGAAAACAACCAATAAAATGAAAAGGCATCCTATGGCATGGGAGGAAATATTTGCAAGCACGTATCTGATTAGGGGTTAATATCAAAAATATATGACCATCTCTAAATGATGTTTAGACCATTTACGTTTAATGTGATTATGGTTAATGTGATGTGCTTTGGCTTAAGCCTATTATCTTGCTATTTGTTTTCTGTTTGTTTCCTCTGTTTTTCCCTCCCCCCCCCTTTTTTGGATTGAGTATTGTTTTTATGGTTCTATTTTATTTCCTTCATTGGTTTATTAGCTCTAACACCTTGCTATTTGAATGGCTGCTTTAGTTATCATACACATCTCACCCTTATCAGTCTACCTTCAAGCGATACTTGACCAGTTCATGTCAAGTGTAAGAGTCTTACAATAGTATACCCCCATTTCTCCCTTCTGGCCTCTGGCCCCTCTCCCTGGATCACAACCTAGAAACTCACACAAGGCAGTAAGCTGAGATAATCACTGAGCTTGTTGGGGGTCACTGAACTTTGTGAGCTAACGTCCAGGTTCTTAAAAAAAAAAAAAACTCTATTTCCGATATTTGGTCTGTTTGTTGTTTTTTCATTGTTTCAGGTGGAAGGGGAAATCCAGTCCCTCTTACTCCATCTTGGATGGAAGCAGAGGTCCCCACTGCATATGTGAGGACACCAGGGCTCCGGACTAAGCTCCTTGCCCAAGGCCAGGTAGCCAGTAAGTGGCTGGGTGGGACTCCCGCCAGATCTCCTGACACACCGAACCTGGTGCTCTCTTCCCTGCCCCGCTGCTCCCGCGTGAGCCACCCTGAGAGAGCAAAACGAGCTGGTGGCAGAATACAATGGACTTCTGCCACCACAGCAAAAAGCTGCTCACAGTGTTGTCACTGGTTTTGGAAGCCACCGTGATGATTATTTTGCATAAATTTATCCATTAGATAGCAACTTTCAGCATCTCCCAAGCCTCACCTCAAATGCTCCCTCCACATCTTCAGAAGCTTCTGCAGCAAGTTGCTGTGGTGTCTGCGGTCTGTCCGCAGGGACCCAGGGCTCTGCCGAGGATGCTGGGACCTGCTCCCCACAGGGGTCCTCAGTAATCCCCAACATGCTGTGACCGACTGAACAGCCTCGCCCCATTTATGCTCCCCTGAGTATTTTCTGGTTGAATCCAACGACATAATTCGTGGAATTGCTCAGTATCGCTCCAGTATGGGGGTGAGGGGGGCGTGCTCAGCTGCAGGTAAGGAAGGAGGGGACTCCCCCCTTACTTCTGATCTCTCTCTGTCAAATAAATAAGATCTTAAAAAAAGGGGGGGGTCCCTTCTTCTATTCACACTATTCAACTCACTTTAGGTCCAGAGACCTATTAGCTTCAAGGAGAGGGAAAGAGAGATTGGCCCAGGCCGACTCTGACCAGAGTCTGACGGGAGAAGACACTAGCATAGCCTTCTCTGCTCCCCACCCTCTGTGCTGTGGCAGAGAGGAGCTGGGGGCTCCCTTCTTCCCCAAGCCCTCTCCTCTACCTGCTGACGCCTCCAATGTTTAGTTTGAGAAATCAGTCTGAAAGCAACAGCACTGACTTCCATTCCTACCCACCGCTTGTCACATGCGTATCCCACGTAAGGCTCTGCCATTCCATAGTTGGGGGACACAGATGACAGGATCAATGTGGCTAAGACTCAGGCTCCTCATTGTAAACTGAGCCTGGGAAGAGTCACTTCCCAAAACTGGTTTTTAAATAGCAAACATGACGCATCTGGCACGGACTGGGAACTTGAAGCTCAGGCTTTCTTTCCACTCTCCTCAAACCCCCTCCACTTCCGTGCAGGTTTTCTTGTATTACCCAGAGAAGTCTGTGTCGTGCTTGGAGATTGTTGCTCACGACAAAAATTAATGAAAGGAAAACCAGTAAACACCACCCATCCTGCACCTCCCAGATAAGGGGCTCTGAAACTTTGCTGCACACCGGAATCCCCTGGGGGGGCTTTTAAAAACCCCTATATCACGCTGTACCCCAAATCCATTAAACCAGGAGCTCTGGAGCTCATCATCAGGATTTTGGAAAGCTCCCTGGGGCTTCCAATGTGCAGCCAAGGCTGAGAACCAGTGGGCTGGTCTGAGAGACAGTAATGCCCTCAGTGTCCTTCCCTCCTTTGCCTGCTGTCCCAGAGCATGTTCCCAGCATGCCACACGTTCCCTACAGTGCAGTGACCAGGACCACGGTAGGTGCGTGAGACCACAACTAAGGAGGCATTCAGTCTCAAGTCCTTGCATGTGTGGGCTGGGACCTCATGGAACTGAGGAGGGCCCCCTCACCTTCTGCTCCCTAGACACCCAACTCTTAAGGAGCCACTCACTCTTGGGGTCATGCACCCTTCCCTGACAAGGCCCTGAGACGGACTGCTTCCTGACTCATTGCCCAGCCAAGTCCCTTCCCCAGGCACCCCCAAAGACACCTCCCGACCCCTGTTGTTGAAAGCTCCAAAGGTAGAAGTGGCCAAGGGCCCCTGCCTTATCCTGCCCCCCACTCAGGAAAGTATCTTCTCTTTGAACAAATCACCAAATCCTCCTCTGTCCCTGACAGCACCACAGGGCCAGGCCTCATGGCTGGAACCCAGCAACTGCCAGGCCACCTGGCTGAGAAAGTGAAGGGGAGACAAGGTGGCCCTCACCTGCCAGCCGGCCACTGTCCCACTCCCTGGAGTTGGCCCCCTGCCCGCAGGACAGTTCAAAGATTCCAGGAAATAACAAGCTTGGCAAAGGCAAGAGTGACCTTTCCTCCAGGTGCAGGGTGGGGACAGGAAGGCTTGAGAGCATGTGAGTCTTGGCCTGCTGGGGGCCTCAGCTGTGCCTTGAAGGAGGGTATTCAGAATAAGGATCCAATAGGGGAGCTAAAAGACGGAGTAGGGTCCTCAGCCTTGCCCTAGAAAACATGTGTCTGACCTCACTGTCCTCTAAGCCCCAGCCGCCTCTTCTTGGTGGTTCTCAAATGGGAGTGGCCTCAACAAGTCCCTGGGGAACTTTCCTCCAGATTCTGCTGCACTCTGACCCAGCACCCCCAGGGGATTGGGATCCAGGCGGCGTGTACTCTGAGACCTACTTCCATGGGCCTTGGTGCCATCACCTCAGCTTCTGCTCCCCCACTCACCCCACCCCCAGCACATGCTGCAAATCTTCCCTCTGGAAAGGAGGGATGAACCATTCACCCTGAGGAGCAGGAGACTCGGGAGACTGAGAGAAGGCCAATTTACCGGGAAGTCAAGTGAGGTCAAGACCCCGTGCTGGCCTCTGAGAAGACTGCACGGACCTATCCCATCCAAGTCAGCTCACAGGTGTGCAGGGCCCCACAGGGAAGGGCTGAGGTGGGGGACCAGTCACGCTGCCACAGGGAGCAGGGGGACTGCTGCACGCCTAACAGGCAGGCCTCTCCGGGAGGCCAGGGAGGAGGCCAACCGCTTCTCAGCCCTCCATGTAGCTGCCTCCACGTAGCAGGGCAGACCAGGGCTGCCAGATTCTCCAATTTGTCAGGGAAGCCAGAAATCAGACTTGTATCGGCAGTTCCCAAGTTTTAAACCATGGGGGCCAAAGCAGGCACATCTGAGGGCCAAATCTAGAGGCAAGCAGGCCTCCTGTTTGCAGCCTGATCTAGACAGTGAGCCCCTTGGGCTGAGAGGCCCTGTGTGTCTCCTTATGCCCTTGGTGGCAGCACACTGCCCAGTGACTCCAGGGGCTCCCAGTAAATGCTGCCACAGGATCAAGTAAGCGAAGGTCACTTCAGCAAGGTAGTCAGGCAAAAGGGGACTTCCCGCCCTGCCCCACCCAAGGTCAGCCTGGTCAGGCGGCAGGGTGGCACCCCATCTGAGAGCCCCGTCCCCCTGCCTCTCAGAGAAGGCCTAGGCTAATTCACCTACACCTGGGTATGGCCCCTTCTAGCATCTCAGGGTGTTCTGTGAGCACCCCCTACTCACAGACCTCTCCTGGGTCTCCAGCTTTATCCACTCCTGCCCCAAAGCCTCCCAGTATCTCTTGCCTTCAGCCAGGAGTGGGACCCAGCCCTCCAGGCCCTATTTCATAGGGCCCCCTGCTCACCCTCACCTCGGGCCACTGCTCAGAAACCCAGCCCGGCCCAGGCCCCATGCCTCAGAGCCCTGCAATGGGGAGAGTGAGCAAAGCCTCCCAGCTGCCCCTAGGAGAAGGGTGGGCGGAGGTAAGGCCGAGGCATCTAAGTGTCCCGGGACACCGCCTCCTAGAGGAAGCACATCTGAGGGTTCTGCCCATCTCTGGAGACCAAGCAGACGGGGGTGGGTGAGGAGCCCGAAGGAAGGAGCTCAGCCCATCAGGAAGAGTGGCTGGTAGGCTGCCTAACGTTGGTCGGAGAAAAACAGAGGTGAAGGTATTGAGGGGATAATGTGAGGTACGGGGTGTGTAATGCCGCCTCATATGAAGTACAAGAACGAGGTGAGGACAAGCTGCGTTAATGGGGTAGGGAGTGGTGTGGGGGGTGGGGGGCTGATGGCCAGGGGAACAAGGAAGGCATTGGAGTGATGGAGATGTCCCATATCCTGACCAGCACCGTACTTACACAGGCATATACATACAGAAAAATGCGTCAACTACACATACACTTAAAGATAGGTGCACTTCACTGTATATAAATTTAATCTCCACAATAAAGGAACTAAATAGCAATGAAGGGGTGCCTGGGTGTCTCAGTCAATTAAGCCTCTGCCTTCGGCTCAGGTCATGATCCCAGAGCCCTGGAACTGAGCCCCCACATCAGGCTCCCTGCTCAGCAGGGACCCTGCTTCTCTCTCTCCCTCTACCCCTCACCCCACCCCCATGTGCTCTCTCTTGCTCTCTCTCTCAAATAAATATTAAAATCTTTTTAAAAAAATAAAAAAATAGCAGTGGAAAAGAGGGCAAAATCCTCTCACAGATAGCCACAAATCAAGAAGCTTGAGACCTGGGACCAGCTTTCTGGGAAAGCTTAAAAAGAGGCAAAAAGGCCAATGAGGTATAAGAATGGTGCTCCCAGATGAGGCATGGAACAGATTTCTAGCAAAGTTAGCCAGCCAGCAGGTAGCCAAGTTCAAGTGCAAATATATAATTGAAAATGTGCTCATGAAAGAAGCCTTGAAGGCACAGAGTGACGGTGGCCCTTTACAGCACTGCAGCCACCTCCCTTTAAAGTCCTTTGCCCTCCTATCCTAAAGCCACAGCAACCCTGGGGGGTGGCTATTATGTCTCAGATGCAGCGGGGCATAAACAGAGGCCCAGGGAAGTTTGAGGACCTGCCCGGGGTCACACTGGCCACACCAGGACTCAAAGCTCAGATTACAAAATCTGTGCTCTTGCCTCCGCCTGCAGAAGAAACCATGCCCGTCCCAGGGCGCCCGGGTGGCTCAGTCAGGTAAGCATCTGCCTTCAGCTCTGGTCATGATCCCAGGGTCCCTACTCAGTGGGGAGCCTGCTTCTCCCTCTGCCTGCCACTCCCCCTGCTGTGTTCTCTCTCTCTCTCTTCCTCTCTGACAAATAAATAAGTGAAATCTTAAAAACAAACAAACAAACAAACCACAGCCATCCCAGGGAAAGTGATACAGACATGTGGAATTCTTTGTGTATAACAAAAACCAATTACAGGGACAGTCATTTTATCCAAACTTGATTTGGGGGATAATTTTGTGTGGGGAGTAATGGTCAGCCTTTTCTTCAGAAAAATCTCTGTTCTCAAGAGTTAGTGGTCTGAGAAGCGTCAGGCTGAGAGCTGTCCCTCTCTCCTCCGTATCCTATAGGCCTGGCAGGAGGGCAAAACATGAAGATTTGCTGAAAGAGGACATAGTTTCCTTTTGAAGATTTTAGAATAAACCCCAAGGAGGGCATTGATAACTACGGAGAAGGGTATGACCATGCAGGAGGTGGGCTACCCTTCACCAGAACCTGAGGTCTCCTCAGACAGGCACAGGCCGGGCCCGAAGACTTGAGCCAGTGCATTGACAGTGACACAGGAAATTAGAAACATGGTGGACACTGTTAGTGCCTACCCTAAAGCCATCTCCCCTTCTCATTACAGACCCTGATTGTTCTAGCCCCAGCAGGCGAATCGGGATGGGGCAAAGGCCAACACAGTAACCTCGTGTGCTTTTCCCAGATTCTCACTTTCCCAATTTCCCTTGTAGTCAGGATACAGTTCTAGCCAAAGAGATATCATAAAGATAAATCCACTGAAAAGCTTCTTGCTTCCTGATAAAAGAGATAGATGCTTAATGGAAGGATATTTCCTGCCTTGAATCTGGCTGTGTGCAGCATGATGGCTGGAGCTGTGGCAGCTATATTGCCATCGAAAGGCAATAAACTTAAGTAAGAGAATGACTGAGCAGAAAGATCAAAAAGTCTGGTTCCCTGTTGACATTTTGTTCATCAACTCTGAATCAAACTTCATACTGAGATAATTCAATGTCATCATGGTTTGAGCCATCGCCTATTTGGGTCTTTGATTACATGTATCCTCTCTGACACAAAGGGCAGAGGCAGATAGCCTAGAGGATTCAAGTCACAAGAACAAGACCAGATAAGAAGCAGGAGCAGACCAGTCAAAGACCGGGAGGGCAGCAGGAAACACACCTCAGAGGCATGATCAGGCCAAGGAATGATTCCTCAGCATTTCCTGCTCTGTCTGGCCTACTGACAGCCTGATGTGCTCCACAGGCCCAGCCTTTGATGTTACTCCAAGTGTCTTTCATCAGTCATTACCCAAAACTAAGGCAAAAAGGAACCATGGCCCTTCACAACCACAGAGCTGTGGGGATCTGGGGGTGTCACATACTGTCACCTTGGACAGGGAGACACTAATGTGCTGGGCAATGAGATCTCTTTTCAAGTCAGTCCAATACAAAAAAACAGCCGGAGTCACTGCACGGTGGCCCATGCATTAATCAGTAGGGCAGCTATGGAAGATCTCTTGAGTTCTTTTCCTTGTGGCAAATTATTGTAAACTTTTTATATTGTAATGACCTGTTAAAGTCAGGAAGTAATCTGCAAAATCCACATGAATTAAAGATCAGACGTGAGGCTTCAGATACATTTCTCACTGTGGCAGACTCGAACAGTATTCACACTCCTCTGTTGCCAGGGGTGCTGGGGGATAGGGGGGCGTCAGACACTCACATGAGCCAATTTATCAGCAGGGAGATTGTAGGCTCAAAGTATCCAGCTGGGGCAGGTCAGAAAGAGCACCTCAAGATCTGCAAGACAAGGGAGTTCCAATTCATGGCCAGAAAAAAAAAAAAAGCCATGAGTCTGGGAACTGGCTCAGGATCTATCTGAAGGAGGAAATCTGGGTTTAGTGGTAAAGCTGAGCTCTGAGATCCAGAATCACGTGGCAACAGCAGAAGCCAAAAGCAGCAGACGCATCCCTAAAGAAAGATCTGCTTTGCTGGTCAGTTTCCTCATACCACCTGCAGCAGGTGAGGAGTCCAGCAGAAGAGGAAAGCTTGCTCCAGCTGGTTAAGGACAGGTGGCAGGAGTGTGGCTGAAACCAGGGCTCTCATAGTGACTCGGGCCTCGGGAATGATCATCACAATCGCTTTCATGCCAGAGCGTCCCAGGTGCCATGCACCACGCTGAATGTCTTTTCCAATCCTCACAAAGCCCCATGATTTCTACCCTATTATCATCGCACTTAAAAGATGAAAAACTGAGGCCAAGAAAGGTTAAGGCAGTTTCCCAAAGCCTCACTGCGGGGAAGTGGCAAAGGCAGGTTTCCAAGCTCAGACTGAGAATCCTCTCTGTAATCTCAAGTCTACCAGGCCTTCCTCTCCATGAGCTCCTCCCACACTGCTGGCGCCCATCCCGCTCCCTCTCCCTGCAGCACTGCCTGGGATAGTGTGGTTGCAGCCGAGTTGTTGATCACTGCCAGCCGGTGACCTAGTGACACCTGGTGTGTGTGCCTTGTCTCCCCAGCAGCGCTGTAAACTCCGTGGGGACCATGACAACTAGGAACGCCATCAGCTGCAAGTGACAGGAGGCCCAACAAGAGCTCCCATAATAAAGACACTATCTCACACAGCAGGAAGCCTGGAGGCAGAGACCTTCCAGATTATGTTAATGTAGTGGCTGGCATTCTTTGGGCGTGGTCCTCAAAGGGCGGCAGCAGGGACAGAACAGAGCTGTGTGCAGGAACACCTGAAGATGGGGAGGGGCCTTGTATGTCTTCAGAACGGGCCGCTCCCCTGAGATCCTGTAATGTATAACTAGAAATAGATATTCGGTCTTTGTCCCAGTCTCTGGCACAGAGCTCCAAAACCTTTGGAATTTCCTAAAGGAGGAGAGCCATCAAGGTGAAAGGAACATCTTTTGTTATTCATGAAGAGGCCCTTTCAACGGCATCTGACTCTACATTAATCAGGTGATCTTTGGAAAGACCCTAGAACACCAACCATAGGGAAGCGGGGTGAGGGGCTGATTGTCCCGGGAGTGGTCATGTGATGAGACACTTCAACCTCCTGGGATGGAGGGGAGCCAGAGAGTGGGTTCATCACCAATGGCCAATGGTTTCATCAGTTCTGCCTATATGATAAAGCCTCCATTAAAAAAAAAAAAAAAGAAAGAAAGAAAAGAAAAGAAAAGAAAAGAAAAGAAAAAAGCCCTAACTGAAGAGGGTCAGACAGCTTCCAGGCTCACCAGCACATGGAGGGGCCAGGAGGGTGGCACTCCCAGCAGGGTCCCTTCTCTGCATACCTCGCCCTAACCATCTCTTCCAGCTGCCTGTTTCTGACTCGTATCCTTTTATCATAAACCGGTAATCCAGGAAGTAAACTTGTTCTGAGTTGTGTAACCCATCCTAGCAAAGTAACGCAACCCACGGAGGGGATTGTGGGACCCTCCAATTTATAGCCGGTAGTTGAGAAGTATGATAACAAGTGAGAATTGGGATTGGTTCCAAAGCAGGTGGGAGGCAGCTGCAGTCCCCTAGGCCTGAGCCCTTGGCCTGTGGTGGCTGAGGTTAACTCTGTGTGGGCCATATCGGAACGGCACTGAACCATAGGACATCTGGGGGGTGCCCTCCCTCTGGTGACTGGGAGTATCAGAGTAGAGAGTAGAGTGTTGAGTGGAGAAGCAGAGTGCTTCCTTGCTCTTTTAGGTCCCCCTGCACACAGCTGTCCTGATGTCTCACCGGCCAGCTCTGTATCACACACCCAGACCTAAGACGGCCACGAGCAAGAGGCCTGGGATTATTGTGGTTGACTTAGACACAACCCTTGAGCGCACATCACAACACTGGCCCCACACACAACGTGAGAGTGTCTAATTCATCACAACAAGGGAGACACACACACACACATACACACACACCTTGAGAATATCTGATTTCCTTAGTCTGGAGTGCCTCACCTCATCACAGTTTTCAAACTTCCCTGGGTGAGCTTAAAGTGTGATTTGGGCTCAGAATCACTGGTTTGGGTTCATGAACACTTGGCCTTTGTGGCCGGGGAAGGGGCCATGAAGCTCTGGCACGAACTAGTCATGTAACCTTAGGAAGACCTCTACCTCTTTGGGCCTGTATTTCCCCATCTGTAAAATGGGGCTAATACAGGCAACTTTATCAGGATGTTGGGAGGAGCAAGTGAAGATGCCTAGAAAGTTCAGAGCACAGAATCATCACTCAAAAGAGCACCCAGGAGAACAAAGTGTCTAGAGATCATACTAGATCAAGACTGGTCAAGAAATTCCAGATTTTGCTCTGATAGTGGCTTTCAGATATCTGAGGAGTTGCCGCCTGGAAGAAGCATTAGGCTTGCCTGGTGTGAGTCTGGAGGGCAGACCCAGAGCCACAGGGGGGAAATCTCAGGGAAGGGGATGTGGCCGTAACCAAGAAAGACTCACCCTCTCCACCAGGAGCAAGAGCCTCACAGGCGGTGACTCTGGAGACCTGGACACCATCAGGCAGACGCCAGAGCCAAGATCACACTATCTCTGGGTGGTAAGTGCAGGAAATCAAATCAAGGAAACCTAGCCCTGGCTCCCCAAAATGCTAAAGAGCTTCTCCCTCACGCAGTATTCCTCAAACTTTTACCTGCATAGAAACCACCTGGGAGGCACATCCAAACACCCGACTCCAGTCCCCATTCCTAGAGATTCAAATTCAGCAAATCCAAGCTGGGGTCTTATTTTCAACAAGACGATGCAAGCTTGCATGACCCAAGCAGCAAACTTGAAGACACCGGGCCTAAACTCTCCCACCTGCTACTGTTTCAGAGCCCCAAGATGTGCGGCTGAGCCCATAGTTAGAAACACTGTACGCAGAGAGCCACTTGGAGCTGAGAAAGATGGGCCCAGGGAATCATCCCCACCCTTGAAGGTGCCCAGAGACAGAACAAAGCAGGTGCTAATGAATTCTGGTCCTAAATCAGGAGGTGTGGTATGCAGGCGCCTAGGAAGAAGTTATTCAATGTGATTGCTGGGAAGGTCAGAGATGACACAGCACATCAGCGTGCTTCCAACAGGCACCCACACAACCAGCCCTCAGGCAAAGAGCTGGGAAGGACATGGAGGGGAAGACTGATGGGACCCAGCTATAGGGCACCACTCACCTCAGAGTCTTTGTAAATGACACTGTAAGAGTTGGCTCACTGCTGGGGTCCTGGAAGAGTATGGCTACCAAGGCCTTCTACACAGCAAAGTCCCCCAGAGTCAGGCCCCAGCCCACCCTACAGGTGGCTTTTTCCCTAAGCAGCACCTCCTAGAGCTGAATTATTTGAAAAAAAAAAGCAAACAAACAACAACAAAAAAAAAACTGGAAATTCTGTGGCCAAACTTATTCCCAAAGCATCCCAGGCTTCAGCCACGTGGCCCTTGCCAACCTGACCCTGCCCAGCTCTCACTCATTCTCACGGGCACTCCGCTCCCCAACCTCGCCCGCGTCTGCCAATCCCACTCAGCAAATGTGTCTTCTCCCGGGAAGCCTATCTCAGCACCCTGGACACATATACCGCAATCTGTCCTCCCTCCTCTGGGCACCCCCAGCACCTGCCGCAGAACCTAACACACTCCCATGCAGCCTCACAAGGGATGGGGTCTTTGTGTGGTCCACTGGTGTATCCCAGGCACCCAGGATAGTGCCTGGCACAAAGGAGGGGCTGTGTAAGCATTTGTTGAATGAAGTAATAAGGTTTCAAGACAGAAGCTGCCGGCCACTTCAACCAGGTGAACTAGCAAATCACCTTGGGTTCAATGTTCTCAGTTTGGGGGACAGACTCCTAGGAAGCCCTCTTCATGATGCAAAGGTAAGAGAAGGAGACGTTCATCCCCCCAGGACCACTTATGGCCCAACAAAGCGATTGCTCTCGATGTCCTGCGGACTCAGGATTACTGAGGAGCTGGGGTGGGGGGGGGACGTAAATTCACAAGGGGTCCAAGGGGTCCAAAAAGTCTGCTGAAGGAAGCCCTGCCCGAGCTCTACACCCTAAAAGGGGACTGTGATGAGAAGTTCTCCAGCGAAGGGGTTTGATGCTGGCTGAGTTGAGCCCTACTCCTGGGCCCTGCCCTCTCAAGGAAGGGGAACAGCTTGGGACCAAAGCCAACTCCCTCCTAGGACCCAGCCCCTTGGGTGCTGAGTGAACTAACTTAAGGACAGGCAGCCCCAGAGCCAGCAGGAGACCCAGGCCAACGTATCCCTGCAGCAGCAGGTGGGGAAGTACAGGGCCATCCGGGACTGGGGCCAAGAGCTGAACCCCTGAGAGCTGAAGGCCATGAGCAGACAGGTCAGCCCCTCCAGCCCTATTCCCAGCCCATGGGACAGAGTAAGCGCCATGGATTCTGGGATAATTCAGAAATGGAGAGGAAGCCTCACTAGGGAGAGACCAGCCAACGGATTTTTTTCACATGATTAATTGGAAAAATAAGAGCCGTGATTGCATTTTGGCAAGCTGGTAATTTAGCACCCATTCAAACCATTGTTTTTTAATTATTTACGCAACGTGTATTTAGCAAGGATGAGGAGAAACTGATTTTCTCTTATAAAACTTGAATACCTTTCTTTAAGTTTAAAATAATGGATTTATTGCATGCATTTATTATAGGCAATTTTCTAAACCAGACAGCTTCCTAGGACGCAGAAACACCATTTAAAATTTAGATGCTAAAATAAATCACTTGTTCCTGGTAAACAGCTCTGTGCAGGCATTCATCAGCTTCACGGTCTCAACTGGCGGGAGCCGGTCGCCGCAGTGACCTGCAGAGGGGGTTCCGGGGTGGGGGCTGGCCGGCTGCCCGCACAAACTCCGGGAAGAGGAGAAACACCACCTGCGCAGAAGTAGGTCGGCACCAGCGAGGAGGGGTTTTGTCCTGTTTCTTCTTTCCCTCAAGCGCAATTCTACAGGCCAAGCCAAACCAATTAATTTAGGTCGAGGGTCGGCAATCTTTTTCTGCGAAGGGCCAGATAGTAAATATTTTAGGTTTGGAAAGCCAAGAGGCAAAACTGAACAACAGTTCTAGCTAAAGGGCTACATGGTCTTTTTTTTTTCACATTTACATTTAAAGCTGTAAAAACCATTCTTAGTTCTCGGGCTGTAGGGGGCCAGGTGGTGGGCTGGATTTGGGCTGTGGGCCATCGAGTGCCAACTCCTGATTTAAATCAGGCAGTTATCAAAGGAATATGGAACCTGATGGCCCAGGCCCCAGGTGTATGACCTACTAAAGTATTGTTTTGTTGCCTTTATTAGGGCAATTTCGTTGTGATAATTGCTTAAAACAATCCCAAATAAAATCATGATACTGCCCGATGTTTGCAGAGCACTTTACAGCTTCTTCCCCATCTTAATAAATGCCACCATCATCGCCAAACCCAACACCAGTCGTCCTTAATTCTATTCATGCCCTTCCTTCCTACTTCCAGCAAGTTCTGCGGGTCCCCATCCAAAACAGATCTCAGAACTGACCGCGGGACTCAAACAGCTCCTCGCACACCAAGTTCACAGCCCACGCCTCACCGTAGCCAAAAGGTAGAAACAACCCAAATGGCCATCCACAGGTGAATGAATGAACACAATGTGATCCATCCACACCAGGGAATATTATTCAGCCTTTAAAAGGAATGAAGTTCTAATCCATACTGAACCTTCAGGATATTATGCTAAGTGAAAAAAGCAGTCACAAAATGACAAATATTGTATGAGTCCTACAGTACCGAGAGCAGTCACACTCATCCGGGCAGCAATGGAATAGAGGCTGCGAGGGACTGGGGTGGGAAGGAGGGACGAGGAGTTAGTACTTAAAGAGCACAGCTGATTAAAAAAAAAGTTGGGACGATATGAAAGTTCTGGAAATAGATGGTGGTAATGGTTGCATACATTGTGAATGTCCTTAATGCCTGAATTATATGCTTAAGAATGGCTAAAATAATCAAGTTTATGTATACCTTCTCAGAATTCTAAAAATTAAAAATAAAAAAGTTTTTTTCACACACCCAGCAGTGCCACCTCCCTTGCCACCACACTAACACAAGTGACTATGATTTCTGGCCTCTTAACTAGTCTCTTAGTGTCCCTTCTTGTCCCCTACACTGCACTGCCCACAGAACCACAGAAATTAGGAACCCACTTTCTTCCTTGAAACTCTCCAGTGGTGTCTCCCCGTGCTCCTGCATGTGTGGGCAGCAGACCGGCCACATCGGCATCTCTGGAGAGCTTGTCTGAGACACAGCATCTCAGGCCCCAGCCCAGAACATTCTACACCTGTGAGGAACCGTAGACACAGCTGGCTTGACCCACAGCCAGCCGCCCACCCTAGCTCTCCTGCCTGCCTCCATGCCAGGGCCAGAAAAGCTCCTTCCTACGCTGGACTCCCTTTCTGGCCTCCTCTGCCGCCAAGAGTGCTCTGCTTAATGAGAAGTGAGCAGAATCCGCTTTATATGTAGATTAGGGTGTCTCTGCTGCAGCCACCGACAAACAGCCAGGACAGGCCCAGTGGTGGCAGGGTGTCAGCCCAAAACATCAGCAAGCCTTGAACTTGCTGCAGGCTTCTTTCCAAGTAAGGAAAATAAAAACAAACTTCTATTTGTTTAAGCCACTGGGGGTCTGGTTTTCTGCAACACATGTATTTCTAACCAATACAACTGGGTCCTCATTGCCCTGAGAATAAAGTCCAAGCTTCCCTGCCGATGTTCACAAGACTTCTGATCATCGACTCTGTCCCCTTCACATACTGCCTGCCCCTCACCGTCACCAGGCTCCGCCCCCAGCCAGCCCTTCCTCTCTGCCCCTCACCCATAACTCCCCACGGCTGGCTCATTAGTCAGCAGGTTGCCCCCAAGTGTCACCTGCTCAACGGGTCCCTCTCTCCCAACCCACCCGAAGTAGAGTGAGACCCATCACCTCTCTTACTGAATTTAGAGCTGAGCACTATGAGGAATCACCATGCTTGTCATTCATCGACTTGGTTATTATGGGTCTCCCTACCCACCCCCCATTGGCGCTGGACGCGGCCAACACAGAGAACTGGCCTATTCCGTTCACTGCGGCACCTCTGGTCTCCAGAAGAGTGACCGGCACAAAATCAGGGCTCGATAAATCACTGTTGATTGAATAACAGATGAATTTGCAAATGTTTGTTACATCTCTTATTCAGTCCGTGCTAACCACTACCCTGTGACATCATCAGGATGAGAGTATTTAAAGTCTTTTTGCCAATGACTGAAAGAAAGGCCGGAGAGGTAAAGCGGTTCACGGCTGCTCCATGGCACGGAGGTCCACACAGGGACACCACGGGATCCCGTCCCAGACTCCACCCTTCGCTGCACGACCGTGAACAAGTCACTTCGCCCTCATCATGCAGTTTCCTCTTTGAAAACAGGACTGATGTGTCCTTCCTCATGAGATGAAAGGAGATAGTTCATACAACACACTTGGCTCGAAGCCTGGCACATAGTAAGCACCGAAAACGAATAGTTCTTCTCATTGTTAATTCATCATCATTAATCATTGACATCTATAATGAGCGTGCTATTATTATTATATTAGCTTAAATGTTATTCTCAGTGATGATGAATGTCACAACCAGGACCGGTGCTGGGGTTCCCCGCCAGCCCCTGTGGCCCTCCAGCCACAGTCCCCACTCTCCCTCTCCCCCACCCCGGCAGCAGGGAGCCAAGGGCAGCAGGAACAGGGCTGTGGCAGGGGGTCAGAGGTACCCCAAAGAGGGGTTGTTGGCTTTGTTCTGTGCCTGCCAGGCCCAGCCCTGCCTGCCCGGCCAGGGAGACTCACTCCGTTCACACTGGGTGCACCCGTTCCTCAGCGACAAGTGAGTCAGGCTCCGAGCTGCTGGCTACCTCAAGGGAGCCCATTCACGAGCCCCTCAAAACCTCCCCGCCTACAGCCTGGGGGCCCCAAGAACATTTCATCTCAAACTGGGTCCACTCACCCCTCGGGCTCCAAGAGACAGGTGAAGGCAACACTCATAGCAGCGCCCTCGAGCCCACACCTGCCTCTGTTTGCACGGGGGCAGGGCGGCGGCTCTCTGAGCTCCAGACCTGTGAGGGCCATAGCTGAAGGCAGCAAGGGGCCCGGGTGCCCATTCTGAGTGGAGCTCAGCTTGGCTCTGGTTGCTGTGTGGCCTCAGCTGGCTCACTCCCCACTCAGTCCGAGGACTGCCTCTCTTCACCATGGGGTGGCAGAGCACAAGTCTGGCCAACCAAGGCAAGTTGCTTAAGCCCCGGAAACCACAGAGCATGCATCAGAATCTCCCCGCCAGGAACAGAGAGGGGAGCTCTGCCCAGATGCGCAGGGACCACCACTTACTGACGGCCAACTACATGCCGGCACCACTCTCCATGCTCTCCCAGTACCGGGCAACACGGTGAG